>NC_061509.1:112369630-112600502 GCF_022539505.1 Lolium rigidum | reverse complement strand
GTCAACACCTTCTGCTCCTCGTTGGGATCGACATTCTTACTTATCGAAGATACTACGATACACCCCCTATACTTGTGGGTCATCACTAACATCCACACTTTTCTCATATGTTAGCTTAGTTATGCTGCCCTTAAATATCTAGCTGCCTTTGCACCTATCATGGATGTAAGGGCAGCATCTTGTTTGGTCTTTATTTAGTAGATCTGATCTGTTATGGTTGTCCCTTGTTCTCCAAAGATCAGTTTGATATCTGCATGGTTAGGCCTTGCAAACGGGTTGAATGATCCAGTAGTGCGTAAGGTATGGTTTGCCGATCCAGGAAGGGTTGTTCCGGGAATCGACTCTGTGTTGGTTTTTAGGCCTCTTCTAGGACTAGTTTTCTATTATCTTTCGTATCTGCCAGGCTCAACTACGCGTAGGATGTTCCAATTATGCGGTGAAAACCCTAGACTGTCGTAGATCGATTTAACTTGGTATTGATAAAGCAGGATCCCCATATTATCGTAGATCCAATACGAACCATGGGTCAATCGGCTCTTTGAGCTGATTCACAGGGTAACCTGAGAGCCGATCGAGGCTCGGATTTAATGTTTACGTGTCTGCCATGCAGGAAACTAATTGAAGCAATCCATCACCTTCCTGACCAGGTATAGGTCAGGTGGCACGCCCTCGCAACAGCCAGGACGTGTGCCGGAGTTTGCGGGCCGTCGCCCGAGGGACCAGGGCCCACCAGCAGTTCTGGGAGCCTCCCGGCTCTTCGTGTTGCTCGTCGCTGCTCGCCGGTGGGTTTTGGCAGGCAACACATTCTGGCACGCCCGGTGGGACATTCTACAGCAACTACGTCAACATCTGTAGCTGAGATGGCGGACGAACCAATCACGTACGAAGAACTGCCTGAGGAGCACCGCGCTAAGGGGAAGTCAAGAGAGCAGGAAGACATGGACAGACACTGGGATTGTCCTTTCTTTAAGCACTGCTGGGATTCAGGAATGAGCCGATTGCCTACAATCGACAACTGCCCGAAATGTAGACAGCAGAAGGAGGACACAGGTGAGGTTTCAGTGTTCAAGCGTCTAGGGCCTCTCCCATCTCAGAACAGACGAGTTGAGTCACCTCGAGTGGAAGATTTCAAAGAAGATTTCGAGGAAGATTTCGAGGAGTCTGAAGATGAAGAAGAAGATAGATACCACCGGCCAAGGTGGTGCCCTGATGGACTCAGTCACTCCCAAAAGCGTAGGGTTCAGCGGCTACGTAGCTTGGAGGAAGCCGAGGCGCAATACCTGCACACGTTGAGGAAAGCTCGGCCCGATCTAGCCGTGAAAATTCAGCAAACTTTGGAGATGGAGATTCGTCCACAGAAGAAAGAATGGCGCCCCAAACAAATAAAAGCCGATGCGAAGGCATCGGCTGGCACAAATATGGTGTTCATACTTTCGTCGGAGTTTTGTGCTCCAAGAACCGAAGAAGTACCGGTAGCACAGTTTGACTGCGGCCCACGGCCAGTTATCTTTGAAAAGCCACGAGAGAAGAGCTACAAACATTTGAAGGCCCTGTACCTGAGAGGTTATATCAACGGGCAGCCTGTCGGCAAGATGTTGGTTGACACGGGAGCGGCGGTCAATATAATGCCATACTCCATGCTACGGCGTTTGGGACGCTCTAACGCAGATCCGATCAAAACCAACGTCACACTAAGCGACTTCAACGGCCAAGCATCAGAAACGCAAGGCGTTCTGAACGTGGATCTAACCGTGGGCCGAAAAACCATCGCTACATCATTCTTCATCGTCGACAGCAAAAGCACCTACGTTGTCCTGCTAGGGAGGGATTGGATTCACGCCAACTGCTGCATTCC
This sequence comes from Lolium rigidum, assembly GCF_022539505.1. NCBI lineage: Eukaryota > Viridiplantae > Streptophyta > Magnoliopsida > Poales > Poaceae > Lolium > Lolium rigidum. Next base: position 112,598,647 of record NC_061509.1, on the reverse strand, counting down.
ATCCACAATGCACCAATGCCTGATACAGTGGGATGAAGATGAAGTGGAGGTCGTTCATGCAGATGACTCGATCGAAATCTCAATAGCTGGCATGAATATTTGGGATGCAGAAGACCAAGGGCCGCTCTCTAGAGTTAGTTTGGACGGCTGTGAGCGCATCGAGGCTACAAAAAACGGGGTGAGGCTGGTCTTCTCCACCGGCCTGACAGAGTAGCAAGAGCACAGTCAATGGACGTACGTGGCAAGGCCGATCTCTGCGATCGGCCCCAAAAAATAAAAGGCAATGATCACACCTCAAGCATGTCACGTAGTCGTAGTAGGGAGACTCCCTCCCGTAATGGAGCACAAATAAGTTGTAAACCTTCATTGAGCAATGCAATCGAAAAGGGGGCCGATTCCAGCAATCGGCCCAAATTATCCTCACCATACGTTTTGCCTGTGTTCAGCATCGATCTATCAGGCGACGGAAAGCTAGGATACGGGTTTACATCGGCTGATGAGCTAGAAGAGATTGACATTGGTCCTGGGGATAAGCCACGACCAACATTTATCAGCAAAAAGTTAGATCCGCATCTGAGGGGCCTGATGATAGCTTTGTTGAAAGAATACCCGGATTGCTTTGCTCGGGATTACACAAAGATGCCCGGGTTAGACAGGAGCATCATTGAGCATCGGCTCCCTCTTAAGAAAGGATTTCGGCCGTTCCAGCAGCGAGCACGACAGATGAAGGCCGAAATTTTGGAAGAAGTCAAGAAAGAGATCGAGAAAATGTTGAACGCCGGGTTCATCGGGCCATGCAGGTACGCTGAGTGGATTTCTAGTATCGTGCTCGTAGAGAAAAAGGACGGCCGATGGCGCGTAGCCATAGATTTTCGGGATCTCAATAGAGCCACTCCAAAGGATGAGTATCCAATGCCGGTAGCGGAGACATTGATCAATGCAGCTGCTGGTCATAAGGTTTTAAGTTTCATGGATGGCAATGCCGGTTACAACCAAATTTTTATGGCTCCAGAAGATATACACAAGACTGCATTCAGAGTACCAGGTGCGGTGGGCTTGTTTGAATATGTAGTCATGACATTTGGACTGAAAAATGCCGGCGCAACATACCAAAGAGCCATGAATTACATCTTTCATGATCTGATCGGCAAGTTGGTGGAGATTTACATTGATGACGTGGTAGTCAAGTCTGTTTCAGTAGAAGGACACTTGGAGGATTTGCGACGCATCCTGGACCGAACTAGAAAATTCGGTCTAAGAATGAATCCAAAGAAGTGTGCTTTTGGTGTAACGACCGGTCAATTCTTGGGTTTCTTGGTTCATGAACGCGGAATTGAGATCGGCCTGAAAAGTCACGAGGCAGTGCGAACAATGAAGCCACCTACCACGAAGAAGGAACTCCAGTGTCTCATCGGCAAAATCAACTTCGTCAGAAGATTCATCTCTAATCTGTCAGGGCGAATCGAGCCGTTCATGGGATTGGTAAAAATTAAATCTGATGAGGAGTTTCGCTGGGGGCAGATCAACAGCGAGCGTTTGACGAGATTAAAGAGTATCTAACGAAGCCACCTGTGTTGGTTCCGCCCCAGCAAGACAGACCATTCTATATTTACTTGTCAGTAGCTAACTGATACGTCTCCAACGTATCGATAATTTCTTATGTTCCATGCCACATTATTGATGATACCTACATGTTTTATGCACACTTTATGTCATATTCGTGCATTTTCTGGAACTAACCTATTAACAAGATGCCGAAGAGCCGGTTGTTGTTTTCTCGCTGTTTTTGGTTTCGAAATTCTAGTAACGAAATATTCTCGGAATTGGACGAAATCAAGACCCGTGGTCCTATTTTGCCACGAACCTTCCGGAAGACCGAAAGGGATACGAAGTGGGGCGACGAGGCGCCGCCACCATAGGGCCGCGCGGCTAGAGGGGGCCCGCGCCGCCCTATGGTGTGGGCCCCTCGTCGGCCCTCCGACTCGCCCTTCCGCCTACTTAAAGCCTCCGTCGTGAAACCCCCGAGGCGAAAAACCACGATACGGAAAACCTTCCGGAGACGCCGCCGCCGCCAATCCCATCTCGGGGGATTCGGAGATCTCCTCCGGCACCCTGCCGGAGAGGGGATTCATCTCCCGGAGGACTCTACACCGCCATGGTCGCCTCCGGAGTGATGAGTGAGTAGTTCACCCCTGGACTATGGGTCCATAGCAGTAGCTAGATGGTTGTCTTCTCCTCATTGTGCTTCATTGTTGGATCTTGTGAGCTGCCTAACATGATCAAGATCATCTATCTGTAATACTCTATGTTGTGTTTGTCGGGATCCGATGGATAGAGAATACCATGTTATGTTAATTATCAAGTTATTACATATGTGTTGTTTATGATCTTGCATGCTCTCCGTTATTAGTAGAGGCTCTGGCCAAGTTTTTGCTCTTAACTCCAAGAGGGAGTATTTATGCTCGATAGTGGGTTCATGCCCGCATTGACACCGGGACGATGTGAGAAAGTTCTAAGGTTGTGTTGTGTCTGTTGCCACTAGGGATAAAACATTGGCGCTATGTCCGAGGATGTAGTTGTTGATTACATTACGCACCATACTTAATGCAATTGTCTGTTGTTAGCAACTTAATACTGGAGGGGGTTCGGACGATAACCTGAAGGTGGACTTTTTAGGCATAGATGCAGTTGGATGGCGGTCTATGTACTTTGTCGTAATGCCCAATTAAATATCACTATACTTATCATGACATGTATGTGCATTGTTATTCCCTCTCTATTTGTCAATTGCCCGACTGTAATTTGTTCACCCAACATGCTTTTATCTTATGGGAGAGACACCTCTAGTGAACTGTGGACCCCGGTCCATTCTTTAATACTGAAATACAAATCTGCTCGCAATACTTGTTCTTTACTCGTTTTCTTGCAAACAATCATCTTCCACACAATACGGTTAATCCTTTGTTACGAGCAAGCCGGTGAGATTGACAACCTCACTGTTTCGTTGGGGCAAAGTACTTTGGTTGTGTTGTGCAGGTTCCACGTTGGCGCCGGAATCCCCGGTGTTGCGCCGCACTACATCCCGCCGCCATCAACCTTCAACGTGCTTCTTGGCTCCTCCTGGTTCGATAAACCTTGGTTTCTTTTCGAGGGAAAACTTGCTGCTGTGCGCATCATACCTTCCTCTTGGGGTTCCCAACGAACGTGTGAAATACACGCCATCAAGCATATTTTCACGGCGCCGTTGCTCGGGGAGATCAAGACACGCCGCAAGGGGAGTCTCCACTTCTCAATCTCTTTACTTTGTTTTTGTCTTGCTTTATTTTATTTACTACTTTGTTTGCTGCACTTATATCAAAACACAAAAAAATTAGTTGCTAGCTTTACTTTATTTACTCGTCTTGTTTGCTATATCAAAAACACAAAAAAATTAGTTTACTTGCATTTACTTTATCTAGTTTGCTTTATTTACTACTGCTAAAATGGCTACCCCTGAAAATACTAAGTTGTGTGACTTCACTAGCACAAATAATAATGATTTCCTATGCACACCTATTGCTCCACCTGCTACTACAGCAGAATTCTTTGAAATTAAACCTCGCTTTACTAAATCTTGTTATGCGAGAGCAATTTTCTCGGTGTTAGTTCTGATGATGCTACTGCCCATCTCAATAATTTTGTTGAACTATGTGAAATGCAAAAGTATAAAGATGTAGATGGTGACATTATAAAATTAAAATTGTTTCCTTTCTCATTAAGAGGAAGAGCTAAAGATTGGTTGCTATCTCTGCCTAAGAATAGTATTGATTCCTGGACTAAATGCAAGGATGCTTTTATTGGTAGATATTATCCCCCTGCTAAAATTATATCTTTGAGGAGTAGGATAATGAATTTTAAACAATTGGATAATGAACATGTTGCTCGAGCTTGGGAAAGAATGAAATCTTTGGTTAAAAATTGCCCAACCCATGGACTGACTACTTGGATGATCATCCAAACCTTCTATGCAGGACTAAATTTTTCTTCGCGGAATTTATTGGATTCAGCTGCTGGAGGTACATTTATGTCCATCACTCTTGGTGAAGCAACAAAGCTCCTTGATAATATGATGGTTAATTACTCTGAATGGCACACGGAAAGAGCTCCACAAGGTAAGAAGGTAAATTCTGTTGAAGAATCCTCTTCCTTGAATGATAAGGTTGATGCTATTATGTCCATGCTTGTGAATGATAGGACTAATGTTGATCCTAATAATGTTCCGTTAGCTTCATTGGTTGCCCAAGAAGAACATGTTGATGTAAACTTCATTAAAAATAATAATTTCAACAACAATGCTTATCGGAACAATTCTAGTAATAACTATAGGCCATATCCTTATAATAATGGTAACGGTTATGCTAATTCTTATGAGAATTCTTACAACAATAATAGGAATACACCCCTGTACTTGAAGCTATGCTTAAAGAATTTATTAGTACACAAACTGCCTTTAACAAATCTGTTGAGGAAAAGCTCAATAAAATTGATATTCTTGCTTCTAAGGTTGATAGTCTTGCCTCTGATGTTGATCTTTTGAAATCGAAAGTTATGTCTAATAGGGATATTGAAAATAAAATTGTTACTACAGCAAATGCCATCCAAGTTAGAATTAATGAGAATACAAGATTAATGGCTGAACTGCGTGCTAGGTGGGATAGAGAGGAAAATGAAAAACTAGCTAAAGAGAAAATGTAGCTAAAGTTTGGACTATTACCACCACTAGCAATGCTAATGATTCACATGTTGATGCACCTCCTACTATTAATGATAAAATAATTGGTGTTGGCAATGTTTCTACTCCTAGTGCAAAGCGCGCAAAATTACCTGAAACTGCTAAAACTCGTTGAAACCGCCTGTGATAAAACTGCTGAAATTTTTTCCAACCTTGGGGATGATAATCCCATTGCTTTAGATTGTAATGATTTAGATTTTGATGATTGCCACATCTCTGAAGTTATAAAGTTCTTACAAAAACTTGCTAAGAGTCCTAATGCTAGCGTTGTAAACTTGGCTTTCACAAAACATATTATAAATGCTCTCATAAAAGCTAGAGAAGAGAAACTAAAACTTGAAACTTCTATTCCTAGAAAGCTAGAGGATGGTTGGGAGCCCATCATTAAAATGAGAGTCAAAGATTTTGATTGTAATGCTTTATGTGATCTTGGTGCAAGTATTTCGTTATGCCTAAAAAAGTCTATGATATGCTTGACTTGCCACCATTGAAGAATTGTTATTTGGATGTTAATCTCGCTGATAATGCTAAAAAGAAACCTTTGGGGAGAGTTGATAATGTTCATATTATGGTTAACAATAACCTTGTCCCCGTTGATTTTGTTGTCTTGGATATTGAACGCAATGCATCTTGCCCCATTATATTGGGAAGACCTTTTCTTCGAACCGTTGGTGCTACTATTGATATGAAGGAAGGTAATATTAAATATCAATTTCCTCTCAAGAAAGGTATGGAACACTTCCCTAGAAAGAGAATGAAGTTACCTTATGATTCTATTATTAGAACAAATTATGATGTTGATGCTTCATCTTTTGATGTTACTTGATATACACTTTCTGCGCCTAGCTGAAAGGCGTTACAGAAAAGCGCTTATGGGAGACAACCCATGTTTTTACTACAGTATTTTTGTTTTATATTTGAGTGTTGGAAGTTGTTTACTACTGTAGCAACCTCTCCTTATCTTAGTTTTATGTTTTGTTGTGCCAAGTAAAGTCTTTGATAGTAAAGTAAGTACTAGATTTGGATTACTGCGCAGTTCCAGATTTCTTTGCTTTCACGAATCTGGGTCTACCTCCCTGTAGGTAGCTCAGAAAATTAAGCCAATTTACGTGCATGATCCTCAGATATGTACGCAACTTTCATTAAATTTGGGCATTTTCATTTGAGCAAGTCTGGTGCCCTAATAAAATCCATCTTTACGGACTGTTCTGTTTTGACAGATTCTGCCTTTTATTTCGCATTGCCTCTTTTGCTATGTTGGATGAATTTCTTTGATCCATTAATGTCCAGTAGCTTTATGCAATGTTCAGAAGTGTTAAGAATGATTGTGTCACCTCTGAAAATGTTAATTTTTATTGTGCACTAACCCTCTAATGAGTTGTTTCGAGTTTGGTGTGGAGGAAGTATTCAAGGATCAAGAGAGGAGTATGATACAATATGATCAAGGAGAGTGAAAGCTCTAAGCTTGGGGATGCCCCGGTGGTTCACCCCTGCATATTCTAAGAAGACTCAAGCGTCTAAGCTTGGGGATGCCCAAGGCATCCCCTTCTTCATCGACAACATTATCGGGTTCCTCCCCTGAAACTATATTTTTATTCCGTCACATCTTATGCACTTTGCTTGGAGCGTCGGTTTGTTTTTGTTTTTGTTTTGTTTGAATAAAATGGATCCTAGCATTCACTTTGTGGGAGAGAGACACGCTCCGCTGTAGCATATGGACAAGTATGTCCTTAGGCTCTACTCATAGTATTCATGGCGAAGTTTCTTCTTCGTTAATTTGTTATATGGTTGGAATTGGAAAATACTACATGTAGTAATTCTAAAATGTCTTGGATAATTTGATACTTGGCAATTGTTGTGCTCATGATTAAGCTCTTGCATCATATACTTTGCAGCCATTAATGAAGAAACACTTAGAGCTTGCTAATTTGGTTTGCATATTTGGTTTCTCTAGAGTCTAGATAACATCTAGTATTGAGTTTTGAACAACAAGGAAGACGGTGTAGAGTCTTATAATGTTTACAATATGTCTTTTATGTGAGTTTTGCTGCACCGTTCATCCTTGTGTTTGTTTCAAATAACCTTGCTAGCCTAAACCTTGTATCGAGAGGGAATACTTCTCATGCATCCAAAATCCTTGAGCCAACCACTATGTCATTTGTGTCCACCATACCTACCTACTACATGGTATTTATCCGCCATTCCAAAGTAAATTGCTTGAGTGCTACCTTTAAAACTCCATCATTCACCTTTACAATATATAGCTCATGGGACAAATAGCTTAAAAACTATTGTGGTATTGAATATGTACTTATGCACTTTATCTCTTATTAAGTTGCTTGTTGTGCGATAATCATGCTTCGGGGACGCCATCAACTATTCTTTGTTGAATATCATGTGAGTTGCTATGCATGTCCGTCTTGTCTGAAGTAAGAGAGATCTACCACCTTAATGGTAGGAGCATGCATATTGTTAGAGAAGAACATTGGGCCGCTAACTAAAGCCATGATTCATGGTGGAAGTTTCAGTTTTGGACATATATCCTCAATATCATATGAGAATAATAATTGTTGCCACATGCTTATGCATTAAAGAGGAGTCCATTATTTGTTGTCCATGTTGTCCCGGTATGGATGTCTAAGTTGAGAATAATCAAAAGCGAGAAATCCGAAATGCGAGCTTTCTCCTTAGACCTTTGTACAGGCGGCATGGAGGTACCCCATTGTGACACTTGGTTAAAACATGTGTATTGCAAAGATCCGGTAGTCCAAGCTAATTATGACAAGGTGCGGGCACTGTTAGTATACTATGCATGAGGCTTGCAACTTGTAAGATATAACTTTCATAACTCATATGCTTTATTACTACCGTTGACAAAATTGTTTCATGTTTTCAAAATAAAAGCTCTAGCACAAATATAGCAATCGATGCTTTCCTCTTTGAAGGACCATTCTTTTTTACTTTTATGTTGAGTCAGTTCACCTATCTCTCTCCACCTCAAGAAGCAAACACTTGTGTGAACTGTGCATTGATTCCTACATACTTGCATATTGCACTTGTTATATTACTCTATGTTGACAATTATCCATGAGATATACATGTTACAAGTTGAAAGCAACCGCTGAAACTTAATCTTCCTTTGTGTTGCTTCAATACCTTTACTTTGATTTATTGCTTTATGAGTTAACTCTTATGCAAGACTTATTGATGCTTGTCTTGAAGTACTATTCATGAAAAGTCTTTGCTTTATGATTCACTTGTTTAACTCATGTCATTACCATTGTTTTGATCGCTGCATTCATTACATATGTTTACAAATAGTATGATCAAGGTTATGATGGCATGTCACTTCGAAATTATCTTTGTTATCGTTTTACCCGCTCGGGACGAGCAGAACTAAGCTTGGGGATGCCGATACGTCTCCAACGTATCGATAATTTCTTATGTTCCATGCCACATTATTGATGATACCTACATGTTTTATGCACACTTTATGTCATATTCGTGCATTTTCCGGAACTAACCTATTAACAAGATGCCGAAGAGCCGATTCTGTTGTTCTCGCTGTTTTTGGTTTCGTAAATCCTAGTAACGAAATATTCTCGGAATTGGACGAAATCAAGACCCGGGGTCCTATTTTGCCACGAACCTTCCGGAAGACCGAAAGGGATACGAAGTGGGGCGACGAGGCGCCGCCACCATAGGGCCGCGCGGCCGGAGGGGGCCCGCGCCGCCCTATGGTGTGGGCCCCTCGTCGGCCCTCCGACTCGCCCTTCCGCCTACTTAAAGCCTCCGTCGCGAAACCCCCGAGGCGAAAAACCACGATACGGAAAACCTTCCGGAGACGCCGCCGCCGCCAATCCCATCTCGGGGGATTCGGAGATCTCCTCCGGCACCCCGCCGGAGAGGGGATTCATCTCCCGGAGGACTCTACACCGCCATGGTCGCCTCCGGAGTGATGAGTGAGTAGTTCACCCCTGGACTATGGGTCCATAGCAGTAGCTAGATGGTTGTCTTCTCCTCATTGTGCTTCATTGTTGGATCTTGTGAGCTGCCTAACATGATCAAGATCATCTATCCGTAATACTCTATGTTGTGTTTGTCGGGATCCGATGGATAGAGAATACCATGTTATGTTAATTATCAAGTTATTACATATGTGTTGTTTATGATCTTGCATGCTCTCCGTTATTAGTAGAGGCTCGGCCAAGTTTTTGCTCTTAACTCCAAGAGGGAGTATTTATGCTCGATAGTGGGTTCATGCCCGCATTGACACCTGGGACAGGTGACAGAAAGTTCTAAGGTTGTGTTGTGCTCGTTGCCACTAGGGATAAAACATTGGCGCTATGTCCGAGGATGTAGTTGTTGATTACATTACGCACCATACTTAATGCAATTGTCCGTTGTTAGCAACTTAATACCGGAGGGGTTCGGACGATAACCTCGAAGGTGGACTTTTTAGGCATAGATGCAGTTGGATGGCGGTCTATGTACTTTGTCGTAATGCCCAATTAAATCTCACTATACTTATCATGACATGTATGTGCATTGTTATGCCCTCTCTATTTGTCAATTGCCCGACTGTAATTTGTTCACCCAACATGCTTTTATCTTATGGGAGAGACACCTCTAGTGAACTGTGGACCCCGGTCCATTCTTTTAATACTGAAATACAAATCTGCTCGCAATACTTGTTTTTACTCGTTTTCTCTCGCAAACAATCATCTTCCACACAATACGGTTAATCCTTTGTTACAGCAAGCCGGTGAGATTGACAACCTCACTGTTTTGTTGGGGCAAAGTACTTTGGTTGTGTTGTGCAGGTTCCACGTTGGCGCCGGAATCTCTGGTGTTGCGCCGCACTACATCCCGCCGCCATCAACCTTCAACGTGCTTCTTGGCTCCTCCTGGTTCGATAAACCTTGGTTTCTTTCTGAGGGAAAACTTGCTGCTGTGCGCATCATACCTTCCTCTTGGGGTTCCCAATGAACGTGTGAAATACACGCCATCACTAACACTTCTATCGCCTCAGTGGTGGTGCAAATTTATGATGGTATGGAGAGAGTCGCTTTCTACCTCAGCAGAAGGATGTTGGATGCAGAGACTAGGTACCCTGAGATTGAGAAGTTGTGCCTCTGCCTATTTTTTACCCGCACCAAGCTTCGTCACATCTTGCTGTCAGCAGAAATTGTCATCATATGCAAATCAGATGTCATCAAACATATGTTGTCGGCTCCTGTGTTGAAAGGCCGACTCGGTAAGTGGATGTTTGCCTTATCGGAATTTGATATCCGGTATCAGCCTGCGAAAGCAGTCAAGGAACAGGCGTTGGCCGATCTTATTGCTGAGCGAATCAACACTGATATAGCAGCAATGTCTGTGCGTGTATGGGCCATGTTTTTCGATGGATCGGCTTGTGATGATGGTTGCGGCATCGGCATTCTACTCGTGTCGCCCCGGGGGGCAACATATTCTTTCTCCATCAGGCTACCTACCCCTTGCACCAACAATGTCGCTGAGTATGAAGCAATACGCAAGGGAATGAAGTTGCTTATTGAAGCCGGGGCGTAGCGGTGGAACTTTTTGGAGACTCAAAATTGGTGATTTCCCAACTCACGGAGGAATACAAATGTGAGAGCGAGTCGCTCTTCCCATTATGGATGCAATGCCGTGAGCTGATGGCACAATTCAGGTACATAAACTTCAACTGGATCCCGAGGTCGCAGAATACCAAGGCGAACGATCTCGCACAGATGGCGTCAGGCTACAAGGACGTAGCAGGTGGAGCCGATGTTCAGGTACAGTTCCTGGAACCGGACGACTGGAGAGCCGATATCTTCAATTACTTGAAGGATTCGGCTCGGGGGGCACCTAAACGGATAAGGTACAAGGCCATGAAATATGTCCTTATTGGGGATGACATGTTCTACAGGACTTTGGAAGGGTTACTTCTTAGATGCCTGGGACCAGCCGAGTCAAATCGGCTCTTACACGAGGTACACGAAGGCGTCTGTGGAACTCACCAATCGGCTCATAAGATGAAATGGTTGATCAGGCGATCGGGTTTTATTGGCCCACCATGCTTGAGGATTGTTTTAAGTACTATAAAGGGTGTCAAGCATGTCAGAAGTTTGGGAAAATTCAGATGGTACCCGCGTCAGCAATGAACCCCATCATCAAGCCTTGGCCATTTCGAGGTTGGGGCATGGATATGATCGGCAAAATCAATCCTCCATCGAGCAAAGGCCATGTGTGGATTTTGGCCATTACAGATTATTTCACTAAATGGGTGGAGGCCGTCCCTATGAAGTCAGTGGCATCGGCCGATGTTATCAAATTCGTGAAAGAACATGTCATTCATAGATTCGGGATTCCCCAGACTATCACGACCGATGGAGGTTCGGTCTTCACTTCTCGCGAGTTTAGAAAGTTCTGCGAGGACATGGGAATTAAGTTGATCCGATCGTCTCCATACTATGCTCAAGCAAATGGGCAAGCTGAAGCGTCCAACCAGAGCCTTATCAAGCTGATTAAGAGGAAAGTCGACGAGCACCCTAGACGTTGGCACGAGGTTTTGTCAGAGGCTTTGTGGGCTTATCGCATGTCATGTCATGGAGCGATAAAAACCTCGCCATACCATCTGGTCTATGGACAAGAAGCCGTATTGCCCTGGGAAATCACGGCTGGGTCGAGACGTATTACGTTTCAGAATGATTTAACAACTGAAGAATATGCAGCCCTGATGAGTGATAGCATTGAGGATCTAACGGAACTTAGACTGTGGTCACTTGAGAAAATTAAAGAGAACAAAGCCAAGGTAGCTCGCGCATATAATAAGAAGGTGAGACCAAAGGAGTTCCACGTTGGTGATCTGGTATGGGAAGCTGTATTGCCATTGGGGACTAAGGATGCAGTGTATGGTAAATGGTCTCCAAATTGGCACGGGCCGTACAGGGTCGACCAAGTTTTAAAGGGTAACGCATACATGCTCGAGGAGCTGAGCGGTGTAAAGTTCCCAGTGGCTGTCAATGGTCAGCATCTCAAGAAATATTTCCCAAGTATGTGGGATGACGGACGATGAAATATGGGGGCCGATGCATGAAATCGGCCAGTAAAAAAATATATACAAAGCAACAGGACGCAAAGCACAGCCGATGCACAGACATCGACTTTAGAATAAAAAAGCCGATGCGCAGCCATCGACTCTAGAGGTACAAACTGTTACTAGCAGGTATCAGTACAAAAGCCGATGCGGAGCCATCGACTCTAGAGGTACAAGCTGTTACGAGCAGGTATCAGGTTACATGGATGGGCTCTACTGAAGGAATGCCTCGAAGGCGCGGAGGGCGTCAGCACGGACACGATCCACCTCGGCGATCTCGGCCTCGTCATCTTCGTCCTCTCCCGTTACTAGCTGTTTGTTCAGGACACGTATTTCTGCCAGATCATTTTTCAGTTGAGCTTTGAGGCCTTCTGCTTCCTCTTGGGAGCGGGCAATAAGAGCTTCCTTATCGTAAATAAGCTGTTTTGTTGCCCGGACCCTCTCTTCAAGGTCCTCCAATTCCTTTCGCAAGGTCTCAAGTTCGGCGGTGCTGACAGAGGTGTCAGTTTTGGCATCTAAGGCCGCCTTTTTCTCATTGAGCCGCTGACATTTGTCTGCAATGTCGGCTTTCAACGGAAGTTGGGCGTGGCGTAGATTGATTCTCTGACGAGCTAACTTCACCCTTGACCCATAGACAGACAGAGTCACAACTGGCCAAAGTTTCACCTGCAACGTTACCGGGAGATGGTGCTTGATTTCTTCAAGAACGCTCTTCACTCCCTCGGGGTCTTCGACCAACGTCTCGATCGGGGAGGAAAGCAAGGCTTTGAGACGCTGGAATTGACATAGGACAGCGCTGGGTCGTGGTTCATCGCATGCCGTAGAAGGAGCTGGTTCGATGGATTCAGGGTCGAACGTTAGCAAGCCCGAGAGGTCACAACCCTGACAAACAGAAACAGCATCAGTATGCAGCAAAAGGGAAGGGTAAGCCACACGAAAGGAGTATACCTCTCCTGAGACCAGGGGACGGCCGATAATGAGGTAATCGGCTCTGGTGTTTCTGCTGGGGGCTTGGCCAAATTGGCGACCTTGTCAACGGCACCTTTAGGGATTACTGGACCCAGGTGGGCGGAGGTCATCTGTACTTCCTCGACTTCCCCACTAGAAGTGTCATCAGTCTGCAAAGGAGGTGGTTAGCCGATGTGAGCAGCAATGGAGTAGCATGAAAGATGAGCCAGGGAGAGTATGGAGGGTAATTACATTTGAAGCCTCTTGGTTTGATGAAGGGGCTTGCGGTTCCTTTCGAGTCCTTTTGGTGCTCACGCCCTGCCCCGCTTCGATTGGAGCTTGGGGGGCAACGGAGTTCGAGAACTGGCCTTTTCCTGGAAGCCGATGGTGGCAAATCTGGCTGGCTCTGCGTGGTGATTTTCCTGGAGTTGTCTGAGCTCGAATCCCCTCAACTGGATTGTGTTTCCTCGCTGGAGTTGTCTTCGGTGGAGGCCTATATATAAAAGTTAGTAAGCACAAGCATGTTTGCAGAAGCCCATAAGGACAGATGAAATCAGTCAAGGCGGGATCAACGTACGTGCAAGCTCTCTTGATCTGGAGAAGGGCTCCGACGCTTCAAAGTTTTCCTGGCGGCTACTTTCCTCACCGTCGATCTCGCCTTGGTTGGGGCTCGGGGGGCAGCTGTCCCGGAAGATACTTTGCTCTTGGAAGCCGATTTTGGTGAAATCGGCTGGCTCTGCATCATGACCCTTTTTAAAGGTGGCGAGCCTTTGCAGAAGAGGACCACAGGATCCGGTGGGATGAATTCAAAGGGGGAGTTGTCATCATGTGTAGGTTCTGGACCATCTTGTTGCTGCAAAGAGACAGAGCAAGGTTACAAAAATCATTGTAAGCCACTTCAAGGAAATTTGCGAGTGGTAGTACCTGTTCTGCGGGGATGTTATATTCAACATCGAGTTGTTTCAGCAACGGTCCCAGAGCTCTTCTGAAGGCATGAGTTTTCCACATTGACCACCAGGTCTCAAAACCATCGGTTGACGAGGTGAAAGACAGGTTGTTAGGGACTGGGATGGCTAGAGCATCAAAGAAAGAGTAACACCTCTGACCGGTGAGGATATCGGGCAAGTCAGCTCTGCTCTCTGTTAAGTGGTGGAGGAAGAAATGGGGAGACACCTGCCCAAGACCAAACTGCCGGGCTGCTACGACCGGCTGATATGACTCATAACCAGGTTTGATTATTCTGTTTGATGTGCTCATGCCAACTGGAAGGAAGCAGGGACGGATCATGGTGGAATATAATTGCCGGGTGCTGGTTGATACGTCTCCGACGTATCGATAATTTCTTATGTTCCATGCCGCATTATTGATGATATCTACATGTTATATGCACATTTTATGTCATATTCGTGCATTTTCTGGAACTAACCTATTAACAAGATGCCGAAGAGGCAGTTGCTGTTTTCTGCTGTTTTTGGTTTCAGAAATCCTAGTAAAGAAATATTCTCGGAATTGGACGAAATCAACGCCCAGGGTCCTATTTTGCCACGAAGCTTCCAGAAGACCGAGGGGAAAAGGAAGTGGGGCCACGAGGCGCCGCCACACTAGGGCGGCGCGGCCTAGGTCTTGGCCGCGCCAGCCTGGCGTGTGGGGCCCTCGTGTGGCCCCCCGCGTTGCCCTTCCGCCTACTTAAAGCCTCCGTGGCGAAACCCCCGATACCGAGAGCCACGATACGGAAAACCTTACCGAGACGCCGCCGCCGCCAATCCCATCTCGGGGGATTCGGAGATCTCCTCCGGCACCCTGCCGGAGAGGGGATTCATCTCCCGGAGGACTCTTCACCGCCATGGTCGCCTCCGGAGTGATGAGTGAGTAGTTCACCCCTGGACTATGGGTCCATAGCAGTAGCTAGATGGTTGTCTTCTCCTCATTGTGCTTCATTGTTGGATCTTGTGAGCTGCCTAACATGATCAAGATCATCTATCTGTAATTCTATATGTTGTGTTTGTCGGGATCCGATGGATAGAGAATACTAAGTTATGTTAATTATCAAGTTATTACCTATGTGTTGTTTATGATCTTGCATGCTCTCCGTTATTAGTAGAGGCTATGGCCAAGTTTTTGCTCTTAACTCCAAGAGGGAGTATTTATGCTCGATAGTGGGTTCATGCCTCCATTGAATGCGGGACGAGTGACGGAAAGTTCTAAGGTTGTGGATGTCTCGTTGCCACTAGGGATAAAACATTGATGCTATGTCTAAGGATGTAGTTATTGATTACATTACGCATCATACTTAATGCAATTGTCTGTTGTTTTGCAACTTAATACTGGAAGGGGTTCGGATGATAACTTGAAGGTGGACTTTTTGGGCATAGATGCATGCTGGATAGCGGTCTATGTACTTTGTCGTAATGCCCAATTAAATCTCACTATATTTATCATGTCATGTATGTGCATTGTTATGCCCTCTCTATTTGTCAATTGCCCGACTGTAATTTGTTCACCCAACATGCTTTTATCTTATGGGAGAGACAGCTCTAGTGAACTGTGGACCCCGGTCCTATTCTTTACATCGCATACAATCTACTGCAATACTTGTTTTACTGTTTTCTGCAAACAATCATCTTCCACACAATACGGTTAATCCTTTGTTACAGTAAGCCGGTGAGATTGACAACCTCACTGTTTCGTTGGGGCAAAGTACTTTGGTTGTGTTGTGCAGGTTCCACGTTGGCGCCGGAATCCCTGGTGTTGCGCCGCATTACATTCCGCCACCATCAACCTTCAACGTGCTTCTTGACTCCTACTGGTTCGATTAAACCTTATTGGGGTTCTGAGAGAAAACTTACTGCTGTGCGCATCGCACCTTCCTCTTGGGGTTCCCAACGAACGTGTCAATTATACGCGCATCAAGACTGTTTTCTGGCGCCGTTGCCGGGGAGATCAAGACACGCTGCAAGGGGAGTCTCCACTTCCCAATCTCTTTACTTTGTTTTTGTCTTGCTTTATTTTATTTACTATCTTGTTTGCTATATCAAAAACACAAAAAAAAATAGTTTACTTGCATTTACTTTATCTAGTTTGCTTTATTTATTACTGCTAAAATGAATACCCCTGAAAATACTAAGTTGTGTGACTTCACAACCACAAATAATAATGATTTCCTATGCACACCTATTGCTCCACCTGCTACTACAGCAGAATTCTTTGAAATTAAACCTCGCTTTATCGAATCTTGTTATGCGAGAGCAATATTCTGGTGTTAGTTCGATGATGCTTGCTGCCCATCTTAATAATTTTGTTGAACTATGTGAAATGCAAAAGTATAAGGATGTAGATGGTGATATTATTAAATTGAAATTGTTTCCTTTCTCATTAAGAGGAAGAGCTAAAGATTGGTTGCTATCTCTGCCTAAGAATAGTATTGATTCATGGACTAAATGCAAGGATGCTTTTATTGGTAGATATTATCCCCTGCTAAAATTATATCTTTGAGAAGTAGCATAATGAATTTTAAACAATTAGATAATAAACATGTTGCTCAAGCTTGGGAAAGAATGAAATCTTTGGTTAAAAATTGCCCAACCCATGGACTGACTACTTGGATGATCATCCAAACCTTTTATGCAGGACTAAAATTTTCTTCGCGGAATTTATTGGATTCAGCTGCTGGAGGTACCTTATGTCCATCACTCTTGGTGAAGCAACAAAGCTCCTTGATAATATGATGATTAATTACTCTGAATGGCACACGGAAAGAGCTCCACAAGGTAAGAAGGTAAATCCTATTGAAGAATCCTCTTCTTTGAATGATAAGATCGATGCTATTATGTCTATGCTTGTGAATGATAGGACTAATGTTGATCCTAATAATGTTCCGTTAGCTTCATTGGTTGCTCAAAATTCTAGGCCATATCCTGCTAATGGTAACTCTTATGGTAGATATGTTTCACCTAATGAGGAAAAGATGTTAGAAATTGAAAGATCCACCAAGAGCTTTATGCAATCACAATATGAGCAAAATAAATTGTTTACTAAAACTATGAATGAAAAATCTACCTTGTTGAAGAATATAGGAAATCAACTTGAAAATCTGAATATGGAAATTTCTGGGTTGCAAACTAAACTTGCAAATGCTGAAAACCGAATCTCATACATGTCTGCGTCACAATCTTCTTTAATTAATAAAATGGCTGCTAAACCTGAGGATATTGAAAATAAAATTGTTACTACAGCAAATGCCATCCAAGTTAGAATTAATGAGAATATAAGATTAATGGCTGAATTGCGTGCTAGGTGGGATAGAGAAGAAAATGAAAAACTAGCTAAAGAGAATAATGTAGCTAAAGAGAATAATGTAGCTAAAGTTTGGACTATTACCACCACTAGCAATGCTAATGATTCACATGTTGTTGCACCTCCTACTATCAATGATAAAATAATTGGTGTTGGCAATGTTACTACTCCTAGTGCAAAGCGCGCAAAATTACCTGAAATTGCTAAAACTGCTGAAATTGCTTGTGATAAAACTGCTGAAATTTTTTCCAACCTTGGGGACAATGATCCCATTGCTGTAGCTCATAATGATTTAGATTTTGATGATTGCCACATCTCTGAAGTTATAAAGTTCTTACAAAAACTTGCTAAGAGTCCCAATGCTAGCGCTGTAAACTTGGCTTTCACAAAACATATTACAAATGCTCTCATAAAAGCTAGAGAAGAGAAACTAAAACTTGAAACTTCTATTCCTAGAAAGCTAGAAGATGGTTGGGAGCCCATCATTAAAATGAGGGTCAATAATTTTGATTGTAATGCTTTATGTGATCTTGGTGCAAGTATTTCTGTTATGCCTAAGAAAGTCTATGATATGCTTGACTTGCCACCATTGAAAAATTGTTATTTGGATGTTAATCTCGCTGATAATGCTAAAAAGAAACCTTTGGGGAGAGTTGATAATGTTCATATTATGGTTAACAATAACCTTGTCCCCGTTGATTTTGTTGTCTTGGATATTGAATGCAATGCATCTTGCCCCATTATATTGGGAAGACCTTTTCTTCGAACTCGTTGGTGCTACTATTGATATGAAGGAAGGTAATATTAAATATCAATTTCCTCTCAAGAAAGGTATGGAACACTTCCCTAGAAAGAGAATGAAGTTACCTTTTGATTCTATTATTAGAACAAATTATGATGTTGATGCTTCATCTCTCGATAATACTTGATACACACTTTCTGCGCCTAGCTGAAAGGCGTTAAAGAAATGCGCTTATGGGAGACAACCCATGTTTTTACTACAATACTTTGTTTTATATTTGAGTCTTGGAAGTTGTTTACTACTGTAGAAACCTCTTCTTATCTTAGTTTTATGTTTTGTTGTGCCAAGTAAAGTCTTTGATAGTAAAGTGAATACTAGATTTGGATTACTGCGCAGTTTCAGATTTCTTTGTTGTCACAAATTTCGACCTGCCTCCCTGTAGGTAGCTCAGAAAAATATGCCAATTTACGTGCGTGATCCTCAGATATGTACGCAACTTTCATTCAATTTGGGCATTTTCATTTGAGCAAGTCTGGTGCCTCAATAAAATCCATCTTTACGGACTGTTCTGTTTTGACAGATTCTGCCTTTTATTTCGCATTGCCTCTTTTGCTATGTTGGATGAATTTCTTTGATCCATTAATGTCTAGTAGCTTTATGCAATGTCCAGAAGTGTTAAGAATGATTGTGTCACCTCTGAACATGTTAATTTTTATTGTACACTAACTCTCTAATTAGTTGTTTCGAGTTTGGTGTGGAGGAAGTTTTCAAGGATCAAGAGAGGAGTATGATGCAATATGATCAAGGAGAGTGAAATCTCTAAGCTTGGGGATGCCCCGGTGGTTCACCCCTGCATATTCTAAGAAGACTCAAGCGTCTAAGCTTGGGGATGCCCAAGGCATCCCCTTCTTCATCGACAACATTATCAGGTTCCTCCCCTGAAACTATATTTTTATTCCGTCACATATTATGTACTTTGCTTGGAGCGTTGGTTTGTTTTTGTTTTTGTTTTGTTTGAATAAAATGGATCCTAGCATTCACTTTATGGGAGAGAGACACGCTCCGCTGTAGCATATGGACAAATATGTCCTTAGGCTCTACTCATAGTATTCATGGCGAAGTTTCTTCTTCGTTAAATTGTTATATGGTTGGAATTGGAAAATGCTACATGTAGTAACTCTAAAATGTCTTGGATAATTTGATACTTGGCAATTGTTGTGCTCATGTTTAAGCTCTTGCATCATATACTTTGCACCCATTAATGAAGAAACACTTAGAGCTTGCTAATTTGGTTTGCATATTTAGTTTCTCTAGAGTCTAGATAATATCTAGTATTGAGTTTTGAACAACAAGGAAGACGGTATGGAGTCTTATAATGTTTACAATATGTCTTTTATGTGAGTTTTGCTGTACCGTTCATCCTTGTGTTTGTTTCAAATAACCTTGCTAGCCTAAACCTTGTATCGAGAGGGAATACTTCTCATGCATCCAAAATCCTTGAGCCAACCACTATGCCATTTGTGTCCACCATACCTACCTACTACATGGTATTTCTCCGCCATTCCAAAGTAAATTGCTTGAGTGCTACCTTTAAAATTCCATCATTCGCCTTTACAATATATAGCTCATGGGACAAATAGTTTAAAAACTATTGTGGTATTGAATATGCACGTATGCACTTTATCTCTTATTAAGTTGCTTGTTGTGCGATAACCATGTTTCTGGGGACGCCATCAACTATTCTTTGTTGAATATCATGTGAGTTGCTATGCATGTCCGTCTTGTCTGAAGTAAGAGAGATCTACCACCTTAATGGTTGGAGCATACATATTGTTAGAGAAGAACATTGGGCCACTAACTAAAGCCATGATTCATGGTGGAAGTTTCAGTTTTGGACATATATCCTCAATCTCATATGAGAACACTAATTGTTGCCACATGCTTATGCATTAAAGAGGAGTCCATTATCTGTTGTCCATGTTGTCCCGGTATGGATGTCTAAGTTGAGAATAATCAAAAGCGAGAAATCCAAAATGCGAGCTTTCTCCTTAGACCTTTGTACAGGCGGCATGGAGGTACCCCATTGTGACACTTGGTTAAAACATGTGTATTGCGATGATCCGGTAGTCCAAGCTAATTAGGACAAGGTGCGGGCACTATTAGTATACTATGCATGAGGCTTGCAACTTGTAAGATATAATTTACATAACTAATATGCTTTATTACTACCGTTGACAACATTGTTTCATGTTTTCAAAATAAAAGCTCTAGCACAAATATAGCAATCGATGCTTTCCTCTTTGAAGGACCATTCTTTTTACTTTTATGTTGAGTCAGTTCACCTATCTCTCTCCACCTCAAGAAGCAAACACTTGTGTGAACTGTGCATTGATTCCTACATACTTGCATATTGCACTTGTTATATTACTCTATGTTGACAATTATCCATGAGATATACATGTTATAAGTTGAAAGCAACCGCTGAAACTTAATCTTCCTTTGTGTTGCTTCAATACCTTTACTTTGATTTATTGCTTTATGAGTTAACTCTTATGTAAGACTTATTGATGCTTGTCTTGAAGTACTATTCATGAAAAGTCTTTGCTTTATGATTCATTTGTTTACTCATGTCATTACCATTGTTTTGATCGCTGCATTCATTACATATGTTTACAAATAGTATGATCAAGGTTATGATGGCATGTCACGCCAGAAATTATCTTTGTTATCGTTTTACCTGCTCGGGACGAGCAGAACTAAGCTTGGGGATGCTGATACGTCTCCGACGTATCGATAATTTCTTATGTTCCATGCCGCATTATTGATGATATCTACATGTTATATGCACATTTTATGTCATATTCGTGCATTTTCTGGAACTAACCTATTAACAAGATGCCGAAGAGCAAGTTGTTGTTTTCTGTTGTTTTTGGTTTCAGAAATCCTAGTAAAGAAATATTCTCGGAATTGGACGAAATCAACGCCCAGGGTCCTATTTTGCCACGAAGCTTCCAGAAGACCGAGGGGAAAAGGAAGTGGGGCCACGAGGCGCCGCCACACTAGGGCGGCGCGGCCTAGGTCTTGGCCGCGCCGGCCTGGCGTGTGGGGCCCTCGTGTGGCCCCCGCGTTGCCCTTCCGCCTACTTAAAGCCTCCGTCGCGAAACCCCCGATACCGAGAGCCACGATACGGAAAACCTTACTAAGACGCCGCCGCCGCCAATCCCATCTCGGGGGATTCGGAGATCTCCTCCGGCACCTCGCCGAGAGGGGATTCATCTCCCGGAGGACTCTTCACCGCCATGGTCGCCTCCGGAGTGATGAGTGAGTAGTTCACCCCTGGACTATGGGTCCATAGCGGTAGCTAGATGGTTGTCTTCTCCTCATTGTGCTTCATTGTTGGATCTTGTGAGCTGCCTAACATGATCAAGATCATCTATCTGTAATTCTATATGTTGTGTTTGTCGGGATCCGATGGATAGAGAATACTATGTTATGTTAATTATCAAGTTATTACCTATGTGTTGTTTATGATCTTGCATGCTCTCCGTTATTAGTAGAGGCTCGGCCAAGTTTTTGCTCTTAACTCCAAGAGGGAGTATTTATGCTCGATAGTGGGTTCATGCCTCCATTGAATCCGGGACGAGTGACGGAAAGTTCTAAGGTTGTGGATGTCTTGTTGCCACTAGGGATAAAACATTGATGCTATGTCTAAGGATGTAGTTATTGATTACATTACGCACCATACTTAATGCAATTGTCTCGTTGTTTTGCAACTTAATACTCGGAAGGGGTTCGGATGATAACCTCGAAGGTGGACTTTTTAGGCATAGATGCATGCTTGGATAGCGGTCTATGTACTTTGTCGTAATGCCCAATTAAATCTCACTATATTTATCATGTCATGTATGTGCATTGTTATGCCCTCTCTATTTGTCAATTGCCCGACCGTAATTTGTTCACCCAACATGCTTTTATCTTATGGGAGAGACACCTCTAGTGAACTGTGGACCCCGGTCCTATTCTTTACATCGCATACAATCTATCGCAATACTTGTTTTACTCGTTTTCCGCAAACAATCATCTTCCACACAATACGGTTAATCCTTTGTTACGACAAGCCGGTGAGATTGACAACCTCACTGTTTCGTTGGGGCAAAGTACTTTGGTTGTGTTGTGCAGGTTCCACGTTGGCGCCGGAATCTCTGGTGTTGCGCCGCATTACATTCCGCCACCATCAACCTTCAACGTGCTTCTTGACTCCTACTGGTTCGATTAAAACTTGGTTTATTTCTGAGGGAAAACTTACTGCTGTGCGCATCGCACCTTCCTCTTGGGGTTCCCAACGAACGTGTCAATTATACGCGCATCACTGGTGTTATCGGCAAAGCTGTCTAGCCTGAAGGAGACTGGGTTTTCAAAATTTTCAGACTCCGTGTAAGGAAAGAAGAGAGGATTGTCCAGGCCTTGGAAGAAAATGTTGAACCACTTTGATGCTTCCTTGGGGATCAGTTTACTACCTGGAAGGCTATACAAGGCTTGACCGTAGCTAGTGCATCGGATCTGCTTCCCGTTAGCGTCTGGAAAGGTGCATGTGGCCAAAAGTGGGAAGTTTGGGATATGGTTCTGGAAATACAACTGAGCCCATAGCTGAATAAACCACCAGGGACCTCCTGTTTTGACTGTTTTTTGGGAGGATAAGTTGACGGACATTAGTTGGAGATATCGATAGACCTCTTCAAGGAATAGTTTGCCGAGGCCAAGCTGGGCGCCTCTGGCAAGTTCATAGGCCAAGGGAAGATAATTCTTGGTCGGAGCAAGTGAAGGGCCACAAAATATGAAGTGTTCCAAACAGAAATTTAGGAAGGCCGTGTGTTCTTTCTCTGTTACAGGGCCTTTATTTTTCATGTGGCGTCGAAGGTAAGCACCCAAGTTTGTGCACTCTGTTTTGGAAGAGAGCTTGAAAGGGACCCTTGGCAGCATAAAAGCAGAGGGACTGGGGGATGTAATGTCTAGGCCAGTGATCATTACCACATCTAGCAGAGTTGGTGTCATGGGGCCGTGGCCAAACATGAAGCAGTTCAGAGCATCAGACCAGAAGTAGCCGATGGTTTTTAGAAGGTTTTCATGCTTCTCAAGGGGAGACAATGATAAGGACAGAGCATCGGCTATTCCTGTGATTTCCCATTTGGATTGGTAAGTTTTGGATACTCTACTGTACCAGGAAACCCAATCTTCAGGAGGGTTAGGCCAGGATCGTAAGCAGTCGGCCCAAGAAGTTAGATCTAAATTCTGGCTCACGAAGGGAATCCTATTGGCCTCGCAAGAAATCAGATGGGCAGGACTCTCGACAGTACGGGGGCCAAGACAAAGAGAGTTTGGAAGAGAAGGATGTGGCAACAGGATGTCTGATACCTAAAATTAATGGTGGATTAAGGCATTAATTCAGATGTTTGCTATAAGTTCTAACACTATGCTCGGATGGCGAGGGGCAGTTAAAGATTACCTTCAGGCCAGAGACCGTTGCGTTGGCGTTGGACGATTCCGCCATCTGATCTGCTGGCGGAGATGAATCTATACGATTGGGGATCTGGGATTCGCGTTGCTGCGAGTTGAATCTGCTCGATGGGCAATTGGAGATCTGAGTTTGTTCCTCGCTGGAGGGTCGCAGGTTACCGTTTGAATTTGGGGAATGTCCGCTTGGCCTGGCTAAATAGATAACTGAGTCTGGCCTTACTGGCGTTTTATGGTAAAAGGCCGATGCGTTGCTATCGGCTCTTTGTGCGTTGACCTACTTTGACAATCGGAAAAATCAAACCGAAGCATTCTTCATTGATTAAAAGAGGGTTTTTTACAATAAGAGCCGATTGCTCACAAAAGGAAGATCTGCTGCCTAATGCACTACTACTAGCCCTATTCTAGTAGTCCCTAATCTAGGGGCCGGCGCTTTCGCTGCCGTCGCTGCCCTCGTCGTCGCCGTCCTCGCCGCTATCGGCGTTGCTGCCGGCGATGTCATCGTCGCTGCTGCTGGAGCCGTCAGCAGCGGCTTCTTCTTCTTCGTCGTCGTCGTCGCCGTCCTCCGACCCTGCGCGGAAGCGTTTCGCCGGCGGGTACTCATCGGAGGAGGTGTCGTCCTCCGCTTCATCTCCTTCGTCGGAGGAGATGTCCTCGCCCCAGGAGAAAGCGTCGTCGTCGCTCTCTTCCTCCAACTCCCCGTCCACGAGGAACTGGAGGTTATCCTCCCCGTCGGTCAAGGATTCGTCATCCTCTGACCCGACGGCGAAGTCCCAATCCACCTCGTCCCACCACAATGGGGTGCGGGCCTCGTACGCCGCTATCGGGTCGTACTTCGGCGTCGGCTCGCGGGAGGAGGAGGATAGGGAGGAGAGACCCGAAGAGTAGGAGGCAGAGGAGGAGTCCATGGTTGCAGAGGAGGGGAGTTTCGATTGCTAATGCAGAAGAAGAGGATGAAGAGGCAAACTGCTCGGATGAGGTTAAATGAAGGGGATATAGTGGAAGATGATTCAATGTTGTGGCGGTTTTCGAGGATGAGGTGCCAAAACTGTCAAATCGTGCAGTACGGAGAAGTTGAGAAGGCAAGGCATCATGATGGAAGGGTACTGTAGCGGTTCTGCTCTGCAACGCGTAACCCGATGAAGGAAAACAGAGTGGTTTTGGAATCATTATTGCCAAAACCAGGGGGGCATGTGTTATCGCCGGATTTTAGCCAAAGGAGGAGATGGGCCGTGATTGAGATGGGCTTAGAGGATATGCACATAAAGTGTTTCTGAATCGGCCTCGTGCGAGAGTTTGGGCTAGATAGCCCGTATATCTGTACATTATGGTAGATCACATTTCAGTTTAGAATTAAGAGATAGAGTTTGGTTCGTACGTAGTTAGGTTTATTCCAAAGATAGAAAGTCTACGGACTATAAATATGTACCTAGAGTTATTGAGAAAGGAGGACGATCACGTTCACAACAAACACAATCTAGGCGCATCGCCACCCCTTGTTTCGAGGGTTTCTTCCGGGTAAGCGTCATGCTGCCACAATCTAGGCAGTATCAGTTTATTCGTTGTTTTGTGTTACTCGTACTGAAGCCTTGTTGATGGCGAGTAATACCGTTATCATAGATGTTTTGGAGCTAACATCGATACTTTTCTCATATGTTAGCTTAGTTATGCTGCCCTTAAATATCTAGCTGCCTTTGCACCTATCATGGATGTAAGGGCAGCATCTTTTTTGGTCTTTATTTAGTATATCTGATATGTTATGGTTGTCCCTTGTTCTCCAAGGATTAGTTTGATATCTGCATGGTTAGGCCTTGCAAACGGGTTGAATGATCCAGTAGTGCGTAAGGTATGGTTTGCCGATCCAGGAAGGGTTGTTCCGGGAATCGAGTCTGTGTTGGTTTTTAGGCCTCTTCTAGGACTAGTTTTCTATTATCTTTCGTATCTGCCAGGCTCAACTACGCGTAGGATGTTCCAATTATGCGGTGAAAACCCTAGACTGTCGTAGATCGATTTAACTTGGTATTGATAAAGCAGGATCCCCATATTATCGTAGATCCAATACGAACCATGGGTCAATCGGCTCTTTGAGCCGATTCACAGGGTAACCTGAGAGCCGATCAAGGCTCGGATTTAATGTTTATGTGTCTGCCATGCAGGAAACTAATTGAAGCAATCCATCACCTTCCTGACCAGGTATAGGTCAGGTGGCACGCCCTCGCAACAGCCAGGACGTGTGCCGGAGTTTGCGGGCCGTCGCCCGAGGGACCAGGGCCCACTAGCAGTTCTGGGAGCCTCTCGGTCTTCGTGTTGCTCGTCGCTGCTCGCCGGTGGGTTTTGGCAGGCAACAGGTGTAAAGACATCATTGCCACATGTCTAATCATGTTCACACCGTCATTTAAAAGCTCATGGTATTCGAGTTGTCTCTTAAGAAGATACCACGAAAAGAGCCAATGCATATATTGGTACTTGCGTAGGAGATGGATTTTTACTATCATAAGCGATATCATTTGTACATATACATAGTTATCATATCAAGGCTACCACTCCCACCCGGAATTAGCAATCCACACTTGCGAAGGTCTCACAACCAATTGAATTTTTTTTTTTTGCAACACTACGAAAAGGATACAAGTTTGAAGCAGCCACGTTGACGACTGACCATATAGAAAATGCAAACTTGCATAAGAAGAAAAAAAATGTTTAATTGTTTTATCATGATACAAAAACAACACTTGTGTTTCCTTACGAGTTGTGGTTTGCAAGATTATCCTTGGTAAGGACGACACCTTTGTGAAGGACATGAATATTTTAATTTTTCTAGTTAACTTCATATTTCTATTTTATTTGTTATTGTGAAAACCGTAGGTAGGAGTATCTTGCAACTAGCAAGGTGTCTATGCTAAGGAAGTGTCCAACCCGACGCCTCCAGCATATCATATACGCCTAGACCTTGCTCTATGGATCTTTGGTAAAATAGCCAGTTATGGCCTGGCTATCTTTTCGCGAAGCCTCCGGCTATTTAGCCCTAATTTAACCTGGTTATAGTCTTTATTGTATTTGTGTTGGTATGTAATTTTCGGAGAGAACTATCTCCTGAACTGTTGGTACTTAATGATGTTGTAATATTTGGATATAACTATGTTCTTAACCATCGGTGAACTATGTTTTAATTATATATATCTCTTATGTAACTGTGTTATTATGTTATTTTGAATTATTTATTTATATATTGCTTAATTTTTTGATTATTTTGCAAATCGGTTATATGACCTTAGCTGCCCTATAGCCCTTCCTACCTTCAGAAATCGTCGCGGCTATCAGCAGTAGCCAGTAGGCCACTATTTTAACCAGAGGTATGGATGCCTCCTGGCCATCAATCATGCGTAACCTCTGCATCTTCGCTGGCTGATTGTCTAGAATCTCGCCGAATTATTAGTTTCCGGTGGCATTCCTGCAATTCCTCGCAATGCCAGAACTCTTGTATAGGTGGTGGCCGCTCGCCAGCACAGCCACTTCTGTAACTACAGCTAGCAACGTCCTCGGCTGGCCACCATTAAAGACTGCAAAGGCAGACCCTCCAGTTCACGTCCGTATTTGGAGGCTGCCAAACCATAGCCTGTTGTCTGTGTTTCTCTCTCTCCCCCTAATAAAGCAGCTTCTCTGTAGTCACCACTGACCGAGGTCAGAGATAATACCAATCTACCTACCTAGCTACCGAGAAAGGGGTCGACAGATTGATCGAGCTTTCGTGCCAGCATGGATTACTGGAAGTCCAAGGTGGTGCCCAAGATGAAGACCGTCTTCGCCAAGAGCGCCGGCAAGAAAGCCGCCGCCGCCGCCGAGATCGTCAAGTCGTTCGACGAATCAAAGGTGCGTACAGCCGTACACTCCGTGCTCATTTCCTCAAGATCCAGTTTGACGTATGATCTCCTGGCTATATCATCGGTTAACTTCTAGGATGGGATCAACGGTGAGTTTGAGGAGAAGAAGGCGGATCTCCAGCCTAAGGTCGTCGAGATCTACGAGTCTGCTACTGCAGCAGTCAAGGTACGTAGTCAGTTCTTGGTTATCTGCTGATGATGCATGCATATCACACGTCCAGGAACTACTGATAACGATATGATACAAGCGATGAGTTTGTTAAGGTTGCATATCCCTGCGTGTGATTCCTTTTGTTTAGCTCAACGGGCAATGCCATTGTGTGTGTACCCTACCCACGTGCCATACTGCCATGTCATAATAATAGATGGGCTGGTATCTTTGTCGTGTTTTAAAGCTAAGGAAGAAAAACATAAATTTTGCGGATGTTCTATAGGTTCTCATCAAGGAAAAGAAGGTGTCCTGGATCAAGAAGAACTCTGCAGGTGTCACCAAATTCATAGAAGATCTGGCCAACATTGGTATGCAAAAGATTCTGAGCACCTGAAGGTTAACTCCAGTATTTGTTTTTGTGCTGATAAACATTGACGTGGCTTCAGATTTCCCTGGAGCCAAGCAAGTGAGCGAGGGCATCGCCAAGGTTGGTCCGGCCCTGCTGTCCAGTCCCCTCTTCGCGACCTTCGACAAGGTCGCCTCGCTGCTCCCTGGCGCTGAGGAGACGCCCAGGGAGGCTCTGGCCGTTGCCGAGAAGGAGGCAGCCGCCCCAGAGGAGAGGAAAGAAGCATCCGAAGAGAAAGAAGGTGTGGCAGAGGACACAAAAGAAGCCGTCGAGACCCAAGTCGCCGTTGCTGAGGAGTCTATTTCTGTCGCTGCCGAGCCGGCCACGAAAGAGAGTGCCGTGCCGGCCGCTGACGCCGTTGCAGAAGCTGCTGCACCGTCCGAGCTGCAGGAACCGGCGAAGGCTCAGGAGGAGACGCCCAAGGCTTAGTTATGGTACCAGTCTCTCTACAACCATTCATTGTCCATGCATGCTTGATGATCTATCATTGTTCTTCTTCTCCTTTCTATTGCCCCTTTTTGTTAGATTTGTAAGTCTATAAATTTGTCTGTACTCATATGTATGCATTATTGTGACATGTGAATGAGAGAGTATGTAAGACATCTGTAAATTACTGCATTTTTTTTTAGGAAAAGCCATCACGACGGATTTTATTAATTAGGCAACATAGATACATCATCCGTTATTACATCCACGATAAAGTAAAGAGGATCATCAATCCAACAATCGATTGGGATCCCTCTAAATGACTAGCTAAAACTTGTGCTGCCAAATTGGCTTCCCTAAAACATGTGCTCAAATTATTGCAGTTTTCTTAGTTTCCAAGTATTTCTTTCTTCTTTTTTCTAAGAGAGGAATTCTGGTCTCTAACTGTCTGCGTCGGTCAATGAATATATCATTTTTATTTTATTGAAGTTTAGTTCCAAAAAGAAAATAAAACATGGATCACACAAAGTTGATGCAAAGATTAAAAACAAAATGAAGCGCTGATGTGGTAATTTTCTATCAAGCTGTCAGCCTGGTTGTATTTCTTTCATAAATGTTGGACAAGTCAAAAAATATGTTCTCACGGATTAACAGTTATGCCAATTATTTAGTGAACGAATGCGCCATGTAAAAGTTTTTTTTTCCTTTCATTTGGTAATGTACTTGGTTGTAATTTGGTCATGTACCTTTTTCGTTTCTTTGGCCATGTACCGGCTTCTATTGTATGCTTTGTGCTCTACTGCACAAGTGTGCCTCGTGTGCTATGTTAGTACGGCCCACTTTTGTCGTGCACAATCATGTGGTGCTTTGGATGCCTAGTAGCAAGTATACAATGGATCTTGGTGACTACACGGATTTGAAGGACAAGATAAGTTGGCAACAAGAGGTATATTGGGTGTTCGAAAATTGCGAGGAACCTGTTCGAGATAAACTCTTCTTACTTAGCTTGATCTAGTAATCTTTGCTTTTATTTAAATATACTTTCTCGATGCCAAATTGTAGTGCGTTTTAGTAATTCAAAAGTTATGTATGTTTAACACCTATAACATTAAATCAGTATTGTTAGAAGAATTATGAAATATAATCCCATATAATATGTAGTCCCTCTGTTCCCGAGACTAATGCGTAAATATTTTTCTGGTTTCTCATATAAAAGAAAGGCGTGAGCGACGGCCAGGTGCGAGAGTATCGCTAACTAAACTCACAAAACTACCCCTCAAAAATTGCTCTAGTCTCGGCTATGAATTTTCGGCTTTCTCTAGTCTCGGCATCTCCTAAAAAATTGCCAGCTGTTAAACATAGCGCCTCCACCCTTCCTTAGATTTTAGAGCACCGGATTTCTTGCGACTCGCTCGTGGGGTAGATGAAAATGATCTCTCACTTTGGCATCATTCAATCTGTTTCCCCAATTCAACTCTTTCCCTGGTTGTTTCCCAATTCCTATCTATGCTGCTATTAGCAATCTAAATCGAGGACGATGATGCGAGAATGTGTGGTCGCTACGCAATGACTGGCTGGGAGTAGTGTGTTGCGGACGGCGGCATCCCCGTGCAAGGAAAGGGTGGATGTGTTCTTGCGATGGTGGGCAAGCACGGTGTCCATCATGGCATGGGCGACGGTCATCCAGTACTATGAATAGCACATTTTTTAGTGTTAGAACATTCGGATCAATTCAAGGTTTCAATGGTGATGACTTCTGCTCCGGACACTGGTCCTTAGGGGCATATGCATGAAGACTTTCCGGTTGTCATCACTGATGGGATTCGTAGCATAGAAAACAAAAAATTTCCAACCGCAAAAATGAATAACAAGCAAAGATGCAATCTAGAAGATGGTAGCAACGAGAAGATCATGAGACTAACCCTCGAAGATTTTCAAAGCCTACGAGATTAGATCTCGTTGTTGCAGAAGATGATCACTTGCCGTTTTCAAAAGCGCGTAGAAGATCTTGACGGTGCCACAGTCGGGCAGCACCTCCGTACTCGGTCACACGTTCGGTGTTGATGACGACGTCCTTCTCTCCGTTCCAGCGGGCAGCGGAAGTAGTAGATCCTCCTCAGAATCTCGACAGCACGACGGCGTGGTGGCGGTGGTGGTGGAGATCTCCGGCAGGGCTTCGCCTAAGCGCTACTGGAGGTGTATGAGGAGGGGGCGGCTAGGGTTAGGGGAGAGGGGCTGCTGGGGCGCCGGCCTTGGTGGCTCTGGTTGGTGCGGCCAAAGATGTGGCCGGCCCCCTCCCCCTCTCCCTCATTATATAGGTGGAACCCCAAGGGTTTGCCCAAAGTCTTCGAATAAGACCCCAATTCAAAAACTGCCTTATGGACGAAACCTAGAGTGACAGGGGCTCCCCCTTCCCCCCTTGTTGGTCGGCCAAGGAGGTGGAGTCCTCCATGGACTTCACCCTCCCACTTAGTTGGCAAGTTAGGGTTGGTGGAGTCCAACCGGGACTCCACCTTCCATGGTGATTTCTTCCGGAAGGTTCTAGAACATTCTAGCGCCTTTCATAAATGCATCGGATCATTTCCAAACTTGGAAAGTGACTTCCTATATATGAATCTTATTCTCCGGACCATTCCGGACCTCCTCGTGATGTCCTGGATCCCATCCGAGACTCCGAACAAAATTCGAACTCCATTCCATATTCCATGTCTACTTAAAACGACATCAAACCTTAAGTGTGTCACCCTACGGTTCGTGAACTATGTAGACATGGTCGAGACTCTTCTCCGACCAATAACCAATAGCGGGATCTGGAGATCCATAATGGTTCCCACATATTCAACGATAACTTAGTGATCGATTGAACCATTTACATACGATACCGATTCCCTTTGTCTCGCGATATTTTACTTGTCCGAGGTTTGATCATCGGTATCTCCATACCTTGTTCAACCTCGTCTCCGACAAGTAATCTTTACTCGTACCGTGGTATATCATCTCTTGTGAACCATTCACATGATTGCAAGCTAATCATACGACATTCCACCGAGAGGGCGCAGAGTATATCTATCCGTCATCGGGATGGACAAATCCCACTCTTGATCCATATGCCTCAACTCATACTTTCCGAATACTTAATCCCATCTTTATAACCACCCATTTACGCAGTGGCGTTTGATGTAATCAAAGTACCCTTCCGGTATAAGTGATTCGAACATGATCTCATGGTCGAAGGACTAGGTAACTATGTATCGGAAGCTTATAGCAAATTGAACTTAATGACGTGATCTTATGCTACGCTTATATGGGTGTCTCCATTATATCATTCATCTAATGACATAACCTTGTTATTAATAACATCCAATGTTCATAATCACGAAACCATGATCATCTATTAATCAACAAGCTAGTTATACAAGAGGCTTACTAGGGACTCCTTGTTGTTTACATAACACACATGTATCAATGTTTCGGTTAATAGAATTATAGCATGGTATGCAAACATTTATCATAAACACAAAGATATATAATAACCACTTTATTATTGCCTCTTGGGCATTGATACGTCCCCGACGTATCCATAATTTCTGTCGTTCCATGCTTGTTTTATGACAATACTTACATGTTTTGCTTGCACTTTATAATGTTTTTATGCGTTTTCCGGAACTAACCTATTAACAAGATGCCACAGTGCCGGTTCTCGTTTTCTGCTGTTTTTGGTTCCGGAAAGGCTGTTCGGGCAATATTCTCGGAATTGGACGAAATCAACGCCAAACCTCCTATTTTTCCCGGAAGCATCCGAACACCGAAGAAGAGTCGGAGAGGGGCCGGAGGGCCACCACACCCTAAGGTGGCGCGGCCTAGCCCGGGCCCGCGCCGGCCTAGGGTGAGGCGCCCCAGTGTGCCCCCTGCGCCGCCTCTTCGCCTATAAAACCCCTTTCGACCTAAAAACGCAGGACCACCTGGACGAAACTCCGAGAAAGACTCCGTGGGCGCCGCCACCATCGCGAAACTCCGTTTCGGGGACGAAGTCTCTGTTCCGGCACCTCGCCGGGACGGGGAAGTGCCCCGGAAGCCATCTCCATCAACGCCATCGCCTCCATCATGCTCCGTGAGTAGTTCCCCCATGGACTACGGGTTCTAGCTGTAGCTAGTTGGTATCATCTCTCCCATGTACTTCAATACAATGATCTCATGAGCTGCCTTACATGATTGAGATTCATCTGATGAAATCGGTGTTGTGTTTGTCGGGATCCGATGGATTGTTACGTTGTGATTGTCTATCTACAAAGTTTATGAAGTTATTGTTGCTGCAATCTTGTTGTGTTTAATGCTTGTCACTAGGGCCCGAGTGGCATGATCTTAGATTTAAGCTCTATACTTATTGCTTAGATTGTATCTACAAGTTGTATGCACATGTCGCTGTCCGGAACCAATGGCCCCGAAGTGACGAAATCGGGACAACCGGAGGGGATGGTAGTGATGTGAGGATCACATGTTTTCACGGAGTGTTAATGCTTTGCTCCGGTGCTCTATTAAAAGGAGTACCTTAATTTCCAGTAGATTCCCTTGAGGCCCGGCTGCCACCGGCTGGTAGGACAAAAGATGTTGTGCAAGTTTCTCATTGCGAGCACGTACGACTATAATTGGAAAACATGCCTACATGATTAATGATCTTGATATTCTGTCTTAATGCTATTTCAATCCTATCAATTGCCCGACTGTAATTTGTTCACCCAACACTTGTTATTGGAGAGTTGCCACTAGTGTAGATAGCTGGGAACCCCGGTCCATCTTTCATCATCATATACTCGTTCTACATGTCATTGGAAGTAGTATCAACTATCTTCGGGTGCCATTGCCTCTGTGTTACTATTACTCGCTGTCGTGTTACTCGTTACTACTCGCTCTCATATCATCGCTACTTTCACATCACCCTCGTTACTAGTGCTTTTCCAGTGCAGTCTGAATTGACAACTCGGTTGTTAAGGCTTATAAGTATTCTTTACCTCCCCTTGTGTCGAATCAATAAATTTGGGTTTTACTTCCCTCGAAGACTGCCGCGATCCCCTATACTTGTGGGTCATCAAGACTGTTTTCTGGCGCCGTTGCCGGGGAGGCATAGCTCTACTCATAAGTTCACCTGGGGAGTACACTCTACCTCTCTCTCCGTCTTTGTTTTATTTTATCTTGTTTTGCTTAGTTTACTTTTGTCTAGTTTATTTGTGATTAGTTTATTTCTGTCTAGTTTTACTTTGCTTAGTTTACTTTCGCCTAGTTTCTTTTTGTCTTGTTTTATTTTTCTTATATACCCAAAAATCCGTAAAAATTTGAAAAATCGAAAAATTAAAAACTGCTACTATGGGAGAACCTACAACCTACTTGGAGCTTATAGAATGCTATAATAATTATAGAGAATCAAGAACTGGTAAAATAATGAGTGCTATGATAGAAAAATTGAATACAATGGCTAGAATCTTGCTTAGACGCCATGATATAAACTGTTGCTCTCAACAGGATACTAAACATCTTAAATTTCAATGTGGCTTTAGTGAGGAATTAATTAAGAACTATAATCGGAATTGCTATATTCATTATGGGTTCGAAGAGGTAGAACAATTTGTCTTATTTATGGGAGCCTCCGAGATAGAATCCTTCATGGTTGAGAATTATGAAACTTGTGCTATTTGTAAGGACCTTAAAGATTATGTCTCTACTATCCTTAATTCTTGCATAGAATGCTACAGTAGGAATCCTTATATCCTTGATTATAAAGAGAGACACATTAATGCACAAGAATGCACTCACAATTTGCAGGAACCGGTGGAAGAAGAAATTGATGTACCTGAAAGCTCATTGGATGAAAAAGAGGAGGAAATTGATGAACCTGAAAGCTCATTGGATGAAAAAGAAGAGGAGAGCGACGAACAAAAGGAGGAAGAATGGATTAGCTACCCATGCCAACCTTCTAATGAGAGTAACTCTTTATCTCTTACATTATTTGATTGTCCTCCATGCTTACCGAAAGAGGTTGAATGTTATGTTCCTGTGGATTCTCTTGAAATATTCCCTATGAGTAAAACTTGTGAGAATAATTATGCTACTGTTATTTATGATAATCCATGCTACTTTGATAAATCTTACGATAATGCTTTGTTTGTGCCTGATGTCGAAATGCATGGTACTAAAGAATTTTGCGTAGCAAATGTTTATGATAAAGCTTTAGATGATGATCCTATGTTACTTGATAATATTAATTGTACTACTAATGAAAATGGGATTGGAGAGTTCTTGACTTATTCTATGAGTCCCATATCTATTGAGATTGATCAACTACCTTGTTATATTATTAATAAAAGTAAGTTTGAAAGTTTTAATTCCATTATTCTTGAACTTGATAAAAATTATGTGTTTGGAAATCATGAAAAGTATGCTGCATGTGATAGTTATATTGTTGAGTTTGTTCATGAAGCTACTGAAAATTATTATGAGAGAGGAAAATATGGTGGTAGAAATTTTCATGGTACTAATACACCTCTCTATGTGCTTAAAATTTTGAAGTTACACTTGTTCCATCTTCCTATGCTTGTTACTTTGCTTTTCATGAACTTGTTTATTTACAAGATTCCTATGCATAGGAAGCATGTGAGACTTAAATGGAGGAGGCGTTTTGGCTCATAGGAGCATATGCTCCCATTATACAAAATAATTAAAAAATAATTTTAAAAATAGCAAAAAATTCTGACATAATTTTTTTGGTGTACATCATGATATTCTATGTTAGTGCATAAGTTTTTGTGGAGAAACAACATTTTATGTGGTGTGTACAAAAAAGACAAAAAAATGTCCTATACGTAGTCATGTTACAGCATCAAAATTTGTCTTTTTTACAGGAGCCACAAAAAATTTTAATTTTTTTTGAGAACTTATGTACGAACATAAAATATGTAGATGTACATGTAAAGTTTTATTTTCAAATTTTTTGACACTTCGAAATGTTGATTCACATAATGGGAGCAAATGCTCCTATGAGCCAAAAGTGAATATCCGACTTAAATGTGTTTTGAATTTGCCTTTTGATGCTCTCTTTTGCTTCAAATACTATTTCTTGGGAGTGCATCATTAAAACTGCTGAGCCCATCTTAATGGCTATAAAGAAAGAACTTCTTGGGAGATAACCCATGTGTTATTTTGCTACAGTACTTTGTTTTATATTTGTGTCTTGGAAGTTGTTTACTACTGTAGCAACCTCTCCTTATCTTAGTTTTGTGTATTGTTGTGCCAAGTGAAGCCTCTAATCGAAGGTTGATACTAGATTTGGATTTCTGCGCAGAAACAGATTTCTATCTGTCACGAATCTGGGCTGTTTTCTCTGTAGGTAACTCAGAAAAATATGCCAATTTACGTGCGTGTTCCTCAGATATGTACGCAACTTTCATTAGTTTTGAGTTTTCTGATTTGAGCAACGGAAGTATTTATTTAAAATTCGTCTTTACTGGCTGTTCTGTTTTGGCAGATTCTGTCTCTGTTTTTTGCATTGTCTCTTGTGGACTTTAAGCGAGGTTTTATAGACATAGAGGGCTGTAGCTAATGTTTTATTGAGTTCTTGCAATGTGCCACTACAGGACCAAGGTGGATTCAAATTTTTTGAGTACTAACCCCTCTAATGAAGTTTATGAGAAGTTTGGTGTGAAGGAAGTTTTCAAGGGTCAAGAGAGGAGGATGATATATGATCGAGAAGAGTGAAAAGTCTAAGCTTGGGGATGCCCCCGTGGTTCATCCCTGCATATTTCAAGAAGACTCAAGAGTCTAAGCTTGGGGATGCCCAAGGCATCCCCTTCTTCATCAACTTATCAGATTCTTCTATTGAAACTATATTTTTATTCGGTCACATCATATGTGCTTTACTTGGAGCGTCTGTGTGCTTTTATTTTTGTTTTGTTTGAATAAGATCGGATCCTAGCAATCCTTGTTTGGGAGAGAGACACGCTCCGCTTTTTCATATGAACACTTGTGTTTTTCATTTTACTTTTAATGTTCAATGATAAAAGTTGGAAGCTACATCATTTATTGCTATTTGGTTGGAAACAGAAAATGCCCCATCATGTCTTGGATAATTTGACACCTGGCAATTGTTTTGAGCTCTCAAGTAGATCATGATTAAGTTTTTTTTCATGTAGTCTAAGCCTATTAGTGGAGAACTACCGTAGAGCTTGTTGAAATTGGTTTGCTTGATTGGTCTCTCTAAGGTCTAGATATTTTCTGGTAAAAGTGTTTGAGCAACAAGGAAGACATTGTAGAGTTTTATAATGCTTGCAATATGTTCTTATGTAAGTTTTGCTGTACCGGTTCATACTTGTGTTTGCTTCAAATAACCTTGCTAGCCCAAAGCCTTGTACTGAGAGGGAATGCTTCTCGTGTATCCAAAACCTTGAGCCAACCACTATGCCATTTGTGTCCACCATACCTACCTACTATGTGGTATTTCCTGCCATTCTAAGTAAATACTTCATGTGCTACCTTTAAACCTTCAAAATGCTTCTTAATTTGTGTTAATGTTTTATAGCTCATGAGGAAGTATGTGGTGTTTTATCTTTCAACCTTGTCATTTACTCTTGACAGACTCTCACCAATGGACTAGTGGCTTCATCCGCTTATCCAATAATTTTGCAAAAAGAGCCGGCAATGGGGTTCCCAGCCCCAATTAATTAACTTGCATTAATAATTCTCTTCACGTGTTTTGCCCTGATTCATCAGTAAGCAACTTAATTTTGCAAATAGACACTCCTTCATGGTATGTGAATGTTGGAAGGCACCCGAGGATTTGGTTAGCCATGGCTTGTGTAAGCAAAAGGTTGGGAGGAGTGTCATCCATAAATAATGAAACTAAAATACATGTGTAAACAAAAGAGAAGAGGGATGATCTACCTTGCTCGGTAGAGATAACGTCCTTCATGGGAGCCGCTCTTGAAAGTCCGGTTGATGAGGTAGTTAGAGTGCCCACTATCATTCGTTGACAACAACAAACACCTCTCAAAACTTTACTTTTATGCTCTCTATATGATTTCAAAACTTAAAAAGCTCTAGCACATGATTTAATCCCTCGCTTCCTCTGCGAAGGGCCATTCTTTTACTTTATGTTGAGTCAGTTTACCTACTTCCTTCCATCTTAGAAGCAAACACTTGTGTTAACCGTGCATTGATTCTTACATACTTGCATATTTGCATTCATCATATTACTTTATGTTGACAATTATCCATGAGATATGCATGTTGAAAGTTGAAAGCAATCGCTGAAACTTATATCTTCCTTTGTGTTGCTTCGATGCCTTTACTTTGAACTTATTGCTTTATGAGTTAACTCTTATGCAAGACTTTTGATACTTGTCTTGAAGGTATTATTCATGAAAAGTTTTGCTATATGTTATCTACTTGTTAGCAACTATAG
The DNA here is from genome assembly GCF_022539505.1 of Lolium rigidum. Classification (NCBI taxonomy): domain Eukaryota; kingdom Viridiplantae; phylum Streptophyta; class Magnoliopsida; order Poales; family Poaceae; genus Lolium; species Lolium rigidum. The sequence goes on along the minus strand of NC_061509.1, from coordinate 112,560,968 downwards.
ATCATTGCCTTGAGTCACTTCATTCATTTCATATGCTTTGTAATAGTATGATCAAGGTTATGTAAGTAGCATGTCACTACAGAAATTATTCTTTTTATCGTTTACCTTCTCGGGACGAGCATGAACTAAGCTTGGGGATGCTGATACGTCCCCGACGTATCCATAATTTCTGTCGTTCCATGCTTGTTTTATGACAATACTTACATGTTTTGCTTGCACTTTATAATGTTTTTATGCGTTTTCCGGAACTAACCTATTAACAAGATGCCACAGTGCCAGTTCCTGTTTTCTGCTATTTTTGGTTCCAGAAAGGCTGTTCGGGCAATATTCTCGGAATTGGACGAAATCAACGCCAAACCTCCTATTTTTCCCGGAAGCATCCAGAACACCGAAGAAGAGTCGGAGAGGGGCCAGAGGGCCACCACACCCTAAGGCGGCGCGGCCTAGCCTGGGCCCGCGCCAGCCTAGGGTGAGGCGCCCCCAGGTGCCCCCCTGCGCCGCCTCTTCGCCTATAAAACCCCTTTCGACCTAAAAACGCAGGACCACTGGACGAAACTCCAGAAAGACTCCAGGGGCGCCGCCACCATCGCGAAACTCCGTTTCGGTGGACAGAAGTCTCTGTTCCGGCACCCTGCCGGGACGGGGAAGTGCCCCCGGAAGCCATCTCCATCAACGCCATCGCCTCCATCATGCTCCGTGAGTAGTTCCCCCATGGACTACGGGTTCTAGCCGTAGCTAGTTGGTATCATCTCTCCCATGTACTTCAATACAATGATCTCATGAGCTGCCTTACATGATTGAGATTCATCTGATGAAATCGGTGTTGTGTTTGTCGGGATCCGATGGATTGTTACGTTGTGATTGTCTATCTACAAAGTTTATGAAGTTATTGTTGCTTGCAATCTTGTTGTGTTTAATGCTTGTCACTAGGGCCCGAGTGGCATGATCTTAGATTTAAGCTCTATACTTATTGCTTAGATTGTATCTACAAGTTGTATGCACATGTCGCTGTCCGGAACCAATGGCCCCGAAGTGACGAAATCGGGACAACCGGAGGGGATGGTAGTGATGTGAGGATCACATGTTTTCACGGAGTGTTAATGCTTTGCTCCGGTGCTCTATTAAAAGGAGTACCTTAATTTCCAAGTAGATTCCCTTGAGGCCCGGCTGCCACCGGCTGGTAGGACAAAAGATGTTGTGCAAGTTTCTCATTGCGAGCACGTACGACTATAATTGGAAAACATGCCTACATGATTAATGATCTTGATATTCTGTCTTAATGCTATTTCAATCCTATCAATTGCCCGACCGTAATTTGTTCACCCAACACTTGTTATTGGAGAGTTGCCACTAGTGTAGATAGCTGGGAACCCCGGTCCATCTTTCATCATCATATACTCGTTCTACATGTCATTGGAAGTAGTATCAACTATCTTCGGGTGCCATTGCCTCTGTGTTACTATTACTCGCTGCCGTGTTATCGTTACTATCGCTCTCATATCATCGCTACTTTCACATCACCCCTGTTACTAGTGCTTTTCCAGGTGCAGCTGAATTGACAACTCAGTTGTTAAGGCTTATAAGTATTCTTTACCTCCCCTTGTGTCGAATCAATAAATTTGGGTTTTACTTCCCTCGAAGACTGCCGCGATCCCCTATACTTGTGGGTCATCAGGCATATCTCCAACAGTCTCTCACTTGCACTAGAGTCAATAATCTAGATTACATTGTAAGGTACCTAACACCCATGGCATTCTGGTGTTGGTCATGCTTTGCCCTAGGGAGAGCTTTAGTCAACGGATCTGCCACATTCAGATCTGTGTGTACTTTGCAAATATTTACTTCACCATCTTCGATGTACTCGCGAATTGAATGAAAACGCAGCTTGATATGCTTCAGCTTGTTGTGTGACCTTGGTTCTTGTGCATTGGCGATGGAACCCATGTTGTTACAATAAATGACTAATGGGTCCAATGCACTAGGAACCACACCAAGCTCAACAATGAACCTATTCATCCATACCGCTTTCGATGAAGCCTCCGAAGCCGCTATGTATTCCGATTCACTTGAAGACTTCGCCACCGTGCACTTCTTGGAACTACTCCAGCTTACTGCAGCACCATTCAATATAAACACGTACCCAGACTGAGACTTAGAGTTATCAGGATCAGTGTTCCAACTTGCATCGGTGTAACTGGTTACAACGAGCTCTTGGTCACCGCCATAACAAAGAAACATATCCTTAGTATTTTTCAAGTACTTTAGGATATTCTTGACCGCTGTCCAGTGTTTCATTCCTGGATCACTTTGATATCTGCTGGTCAAACTAACAGCATGTGCGATATCCGGTCTAGTACACAGCATGGCATACATGATAGAGCCTACTGCCGAGGCATAGGGGATCTGATTCATCCTCTCTCTTTCTTCTGCCGTAGCTGGACCTTGAGTTTTACTCAAGACCTTACCTGGCAACATAGGCAAGAACCCTTTCTTGCTTTCATCCATTCTAAACTTTTTTAGAATCTTGTCCATGTATGTACTTTGTGAAAGCCCTATTAGGCGTCTTGATCTATCTCTATAAATCTTGATGCCTAAAATGTACGCTGCTTCACCAAGGTCTTTCATTGAAAAACACTTATTCAAATAACCTTTTACACTACTTAATAGTTCTATATCATTCCCAATCAATAATATGTCATCTACATATAATATCAGGAACGCTACAGAGCTCCCACTCACTTTCTTGTAAATACAGGCCTCTTCATGACACTGTATAAACCTGAAGTCTTTGATCACCTTATCAAAGCGTCGGTTCCAACTCCGGGATGCTTGCTTCAGTCCATAAATGGAACCCTGAAGTTTGCATACCTTGTCAGGATTTTTAGGATCGACAAAACCTTTGGGTTGTACCATATACAACTCTTCCTCAATGTCACCATTAAGGAACGCCGTTTTGACATCCATCTGCCAAATCTCATAATCGAAAAATGCAGCTATTGCTAACAAAATCCTCACAGACTTTAGCTTCGCTACAGGTGAGAAAGTCTCATCGTAGTCAACTCCTTGAATTTGTCGGAAACCTTTGCGACAAGTCGAGCTTTATAGACAGTAATATTACCATCAGCATCTGTTTTCCTCTTGAAGATCCATTTATTCTCGACAGCCTTGCGGCTATCAGGTAAGTCTACCAAAGTCCATATTTTGTTATCATACATGGATCCCATTTTGGATTTCATGGCTTCATGCCATTTGTTGGAATCTGGGCTCATCATCGCTTCTTCATACGTCGCAGGGTCTTCATCATTGTTATCCACAATCATGACATTTAGACAGGGATCATACCAATCAGGAGTGGTACGCTCCCTCGTCGATCTGCGAGGTTCGATAGCTTCCTCGTTCGAAGTTTCATGATCATTATCATTTGCTTCCTCTCCTATCGGTGCAGGCTGCACAGGAACATCTTCGGGTACTGCGCTACTCTGATCTACGAGAGAAGGTTCAATAACCTCGTCGAGTTCTACTTTCCTTCCAGTCACTTCTTTAGTGAGAAACTCCTTCTCAAGAAAGGATCCGTTCTTAGCAACAAAGATTTTGCCTTCGGATCTGTGATAGAAAGTATACCCAATAGTTTCTTTAGGGTATCCTATGAAGACGCATTTCTTCGCTTTGGGTTCTAGCTTGTCAGGTTGTAACTTTTTTACATAAGCTTCGCAACCCCAAACTTTAAGGAACGACAACTTAGGTTTCTTCCCAAACCACAATTCATACGGTGTCGTTTCAACGGATTTAGATGGTGCCCTATTTAAAGTGAATCCGGTTGTCTCTAATGCATAACCCCAAAACGATAACGGCAAATCAGTAAGAGACATCAGAACGAACCATATCTAAGAGAGTTCGATTACGACGTTCGGACACACCATTGCGCTGTGGTGTTCCCAACGGTGTCAACTGTGAAAGTATTCCGCATTTCTTTAAATGCATGCCAAACTCATAACTCAGATATTCGCCTCCGCGATCAGAACACATAAACTTAATCTTCTTGTTACGTTGATTTTCTACTTCACTTTGGAATTCCTTAAACTTCTCAAAAGTTTTGGACTTATGTTTCATGAAATAGATATACCCATATCTACTCAGATCATCCGTGAAGGTTAGAACATAACGATAACTACCGCGCGATGCTACACTCATTGGTCCGCACACATCGGTATGTATGATTTCCAACAAGTCTGTAGCTCGCTCCATTGTACCAGAGAATGGAGTCCCAGTCATTTTTCCCATTAGACATGCTTCGCATCTATCAAGTGACTCAAAGTCAAGTGACTCAAGAAGTCCATCGGAATGGAGTTTCTTCATGCGCTTCACTCCAATATGACCAAGACGATAGTGCCACATATAAGTAGAATTATCATTCAATTTAATTCGCTTAGCATCAATGTTATGAACATGTGTATCACTACTATCGAGATTTAACAAGAATAAACCATTCATCTCAGGCGCATGATGATGACCCACAAGTATAGGGGATCGCAACAGTCTTCGAGGGAAGTAAAACCCAAATTTATTGATTCGACACAAGGGGAGGTAAAGAATACTTATAAGCCTTAACAACTGAGTTGTCAATTCAGCTGCACCTGGAAAAGCACTAGTAACAGGGGTGATGTGAAAGTAGCGATAATATGAGAGCAGTAGTAACAGTAACACAACAAGCAGTAATAGTAACACAGAGGCAATGGCACCAGAAAATAGTTGATACTACTTCCAATGACATGTAGAACGAGTATATGATGATGAAAGATGGACCGGGGTTCCCAGCTATCTACACTAGCGGTAACTCTCCAATAACAAGTGTTGGGTGAACAAATTACAGTTGGGCAATTGATAGGATTGAAATAGCATTAAGACAGAACATCAAGATTATTAATCATGTAGGCATGTTTTCCATATATAGTCATACGTGCTCGCAATGAGAAACTTGTACAACATCTTTTGTCCAACCAGCCGGTGGCAGCCGGGCCTTAAGGGAATCTACTGGCAATTAAGGTACTCCTTTTAATAGAGCACCGGAGCAAAGCATTAACACTTGGTGAAAACATGTGATCCTCATACCTAAGCCTTCCCCTCCAGTTATCCCGATTGCTTGTCACTCCGGGGCCTCGGGTTTCGGACATAGACATGTGCAAACAACTTGTAGATACAATCTAAGCAATAAGTATAGAGCTTAAATCTAAGATCATGCCACTCGGGCCCTAGTGACAAGCATTAAACACAACAAGATTGCAGCAACAATAACTTCATAAAATTTATAGATAGACTAATCATAATGTAAAAATCCATCGGATCCCAATAAACACAACACCGATTACATCAGATGAATCTCAATCATGTAAGGCAGCTCATGAGATCATTGTATTGAAGTACATGGGGGAGAGAGTACCAACTAGCTACAGCTAGAACCCGTAGTCCATGGGGGAACTACTCACGGAGCATGATGGAGGCGGTGGCGTCGATGGAGATGGCTTCTGGGGGCACTTCTCCGTCCCGGCAGGGTGCCGGAACAGAGACTTCTGTCCCCCGAATTGGAGTTTCGCGATGGTGGTGGCGCCCCTGGAGTCTTTCTGGAGTTTCGTCAATTGGTGTCGAAGATTTAGGTCAGGACGGCTTAAATAGGCGAAGAGGCGGAGTCGGAGGGGCCACGGGGTCCCTCACACTAGGGGGGCGCGCCCCCCTGGGCCGCGCCGCCACCATGTGTGGGGCCCCCAGGGCTCCCCTCTGGTCCCTCTCTGGCTTTCTGGAAGCTTCCGGGAAAAATAAGGTTCTGGGCGTTGATTTCGTCCGATTCCGAGAATATTGCCCGAACAGCCTTTCTGGAACCAAAAACAGCGAAAAACGAGAACTGGCACTTCGGCATCTTGTTAATAGGTTAGTTCCGGAAAATGCATAAAAACATTATAAAGTGCGAGTAAAACATGTAAGTATTGTCATAAAACAAGCATGGAACATCAAAAATTATAGGTACGTTGGAGACGTATCACATGACCATAAAAAATATTATTCATAAAAATAGAACAACCATTATTCTCTGACTTAAATGAATAACCGTCTTGCATTAAACAAGATCCATATATAATGTTCATGCTCAACGCAGGCACCAAATAACAATTATTGAGGTTTAAAACTAATCACGAAGGTAGATGTAGAGGGAGCATGCCGACAGTGATCACATCGACCTTGGATCCATTTCCAACGCGCATCGTCACCTCGTCCCTTTCTAGGCTTCGTTTATTCCGTAGTTCCTGTTTCGAGTTACAAATGTGAGCAACCGAACCAGTATCAAATACCCAGGCACTACTATGAGAACTAGTAAGATAGACATCTATACCATGTATATGAAATATACCTTTCTTCTTCTTGACAAGGCCGCTCCAGATCATCCATGTACTTGGGGCAATTACGCTTCCAGTGCCCCTTCTCCTTGCAGTAATAACACTCAGTATCAGGTTTAGGGCCAGCCTTATGCTTCTCAGGAGGCGCAACAACTTTTTTGCCGCCCTTCTTGAAGTTGCCCTTCTTAGGTTTGCCTTGCTTCTTGAAATTGGTGGTCTTGTTGACCATCAACACTTGGTGCTCTTTCTGTATCTCAATCTCAGCAGATTTCAGCATGGAGAAGAGTTCAGGTAACTTTTTGTTCATGTTCTGCATGTTGTAGTTCATCACGAAGTTCTTGTAACTTGGTGGCAGTGATTGGAGGACACGATGAATACCAAGCTGGTTAGGAATCACTGTCCCCAAGTCACTGAGCTTCTTCGCATGCCCGGACATAGCGAGCACGTGCTCACTAACGGAGCTGCCCTCTTCCATCATAGAGCCAAAGAAGTGTTTCGAGGCCTCATAGCTTTCCACGGCCGCATGAGTTTCAAAGATAGCTTTTAGCTCATGGACCAGCTCATAAGGGTCGTGGTGCTCAAAACGCTTTTGGAGCTCCACCTCTAGGCTGCACAGGATGGCACACTGAACTTGAGAGTACCGAATCACCCGAGTCTCATAAACATTCTTTACTTCCTTAGATACTGCAGGTGGTGGTGGGGGACCTAGCGGTGCTTCAAGCACAAATTGCAGATTTCCACCATTGAGGAAAAAATCCTCACATGACGGAACCAGTCGGTGAAGTTGCTACCATTGCTTTTAAGCTTTTCTTTCGCTAGGAACTGGTTAAAATTGACGGAGGGGGACGCCATGATCTACAACATATTTGCAAAGAGTTTAGACTAATTTTATGATAAATTGAGTTCAAATTTTAATTCTTAAATTAACTAGGTGAAGTCCCACTCAAAACAATATCCCTCGCATTATCTTAGTGATCACACGAACCAAATCCACTACACCAAATCCGATCATCACGAGAAAAGATGTAGCTTCAAAGGCGAACACTCAAAGTGTTCATCATAGCAATCATATGACTCATGTTCTACCTTTCGGTATCCCGTGTTCCGAGACCATGTCTATACATGCTAGGCTCGTCAAGGCAACCTTAGTATCCGCGTGTGCAAAACTGGCTTGCACCCGTTGTATGCACATGTAGAATCTATCACACCCGATCATCACGTGATGCTTCGAAACGACAAGTCTTAGCAACGGTGCATACTAAGGATGAACACTTTATTATCTTGATATTTAGTGAGAGGGATCATCTTATAATGCTACCGTCGTGATCTAAGCAATACAAGATGCATAAAAGGATTAACATCACATGCAATTCATATGTGATACGATATGGCCCTTTTGTCTTTGTGCCTTTGATCTTCATCTCCAAAGCACGGACATGATCTCCATCATCAACGAGCATGATCTCCATCATCGTCGGCGAAGCGTCAAGGTCAATGGCGCCGTCTTCATGGTTGTTCTCCCATGTAGCAACTATTACAACTACTTTGAAATAATACTTCAACATGAAATTTAAAGACAACCATAAGGCTCCTGCCGGTTGCCACAATATAATAATGATCATCTCATACATATTCATCATCATATGGCCATATCACATCACCAAACCCTGCAACAACAAGTTATACGCCTCTAATTTGGTTTGCATATTTTACGTGGTTTAGGGTTTTCGAGTAAGATCCAATCTACCTACGAACATGAATCACAACGGTGATACTAGTGTTGTCAATAGAAAGAGTAGATTGGATCTTCACTATGGTGGGAGAGACAGACACCCGCAAAGCCACTTATGCAATACAAGTTGCATGTCGAGCGTGGAGCAAATCTCATGAACGCGGTCATGTAAAGTTAGCCCGAGCCGCTTCATCCCACCATCCCGCAAGATGCAAAGTACACAAACTAAAGACAACAAAAGCATCAACGCCCACAAAACCATTGTGTTCTACTCGTGCAACCAATCTATGCATAGACACGGCTCTGATACCACTGATGGGATTCGTAGCATAGAAAACAAAAAATTTCCTACCGCAAGAACGAATAACAAGCCAAGATGCAATCTAGAAGATGGTAGCAATGAGAAGATCATGAGACTAACCCTCGAAGATTTCCAAAGCCTACGAGATTAGATCTCATTGTTGCAGAAGATGATCACTTGCCGCTTTCAAAAGCGCGTAGAAGATCTTGACGGTGCCACAGTCGGGCAGCACCTCCGTACTCGGTCACACGTTCGGTGTTGATGACGACATCCTTCTCCCCGTTCCAGCGGGAAGAGGAAGTAATAGATCCTCCTCGGAATCCCGACAACACGACGGCGTGGTGGCGGTGGTGGTGGAGATCTCCGGCAGGGCTTCGCCTAAGCGCTACGGGAGGTGTATGAGGAGGGGGCGGCTAGGGTTTGGGGAGAGGGGCTGCTGGGGCGCCGGCCTTGGTGGCTCTGGTTGGTGCGGCCAAAGATGTGGCCGGCCCCCTCCCCCTCTCCCTCATTATATAGGTGGAACCCCAAGGGTTTGCCCAAAGTCTTCGAATAAGACCCCAATTCAAAAACTGCCTTATGGACGAAACTTAGAGGGACAGGGACTCTCCCTTTCCCCCCTTGTTGGCCGGCCAAGGAGGTGGAGTCCTCCATGGACTCCACCCCCCCACTTGGTTGGCAAGTTAGGGTTGGTGGAGTCCAACCGGGACTCCACCTTCCATGGTGATTTCTTTCGGAAGGTTCTAGAACATTCTAGCGCCTTCCATAAATGCACCGGATCATTTCCAAACTTGGAAAGTGACTTCCTATATATGAATCTTATTCTCCGGGCCATTCCGGACCTCCTCGTGATGTCCTGTATCCCATCCGAGACTCCGAACAAAATTCGAACTTCATTCCATATTCCATATCTACTTAAAAAGACATCAAACCTTAAGTGTGTCACCCTACGGTTCGTGAACTATGTAGACATGGTCGAGACTCTTCTCCGACCAATAACCAATAGCAGGATCTGGAGATCCATAATGGTTCCCACATATTCAACGATAACTTAGTGATCGATTGAACCATTTACATACGATACCGATTCCCTTTGTCTCGTGATATTTTACTTGTCCGAGGTTTGATCATCGGTATCTCCATACCTTGTTCAACCTCGTCTCCGACAAGTACTCTTTACTCGTACCGTGGTATATCATCTCTTGTGAACCATTCACATGCTTGCAAGCTAATCAGACGATATTCCACCGAGAGGGCCCAGAGTATATCTATCCGTCATCGGGATGGACAAATCCCACTCTTGATCCATATGCCTCAACTCATACTTTCCGAATACTTACTCCCATCTTTATAACCACTCATTTACGCAGTGGCGTTTGATGTAATCAAACTACCCTTCCGGTATAAGTGATTTACATGATCTCATGGTCGAAGGACTAGGTAACTATGTATCGGAAGCTTATAGCAAATTGAACTTAATGACGTGATCTTATGCTACGCTTATATGTGTGTGTCCATTATATCATTCATCTAATGACATAACCTTGTTATTAATAACATCCAATGTTCATGATCACGAAACCATGATCATCTATTAATCAACAAGCTAGTTATACAAGAGGCTTACTAGGGACTCTTTGTTGTTTACATAACACACATGTATCAATGTTTTGGTTAATACAATTATAGCATGGTATTCAAACATTTATCATAAACACAAAGATATATAATAACCACTTTATTATTGCCTTTTTAGCATATTTCCAACAGTCTCCCACTTGCACTAGAGTCAATAATCTAGTCACACTAAATCTTTCTTCGGATTTTGAAGACTAATGAGGTCCAACTTAATTAAAATGGTAGTAGTGTTTAATACATGATCAACAATTTTGCTCGCTCTCCCGCCGCGAAGCGCGGGCATTGTCCTAGTAATTGATCATGATTTTTTTCTGTAAAAAGAAGCTTGTCTGGGCTGAGTCGTCCTTGAAATGACATCCGAGCCAGCCCACCAGCAAATTTTGGGCTTTCCCAAATAGTAAAAGATGTTTTAAAGAAAATGAGTTAGCAATCCGTTCCATTCCACACGTGGTGTTTCCCGGCCGATGCAAAATTGCACTACTAGACCAGGCCGGCGGGCCCTATAGTGCTACGGCCCATTTCCAATAGGGACGGACGAAAGAAGGAACAAATGCAGACGGCCGATAGGGCAAGCCGGCGGTGGCGGCGCTCTGGTTTCTCGAATCTCCCCACCTCGCATCTCGCGCACCCCTGCTCCATTAAAAACCCAGCTCGCACCGTAACCCAAGACACTCTCGAAACCCTAGCCGCCACCCTCCATCGAGCCACCAACCCCGCCGCACGCACTACATCGACGCTCCGAGGGCGTACGCCATGCAGCGCGCCGCCGCATGGGCCGCGTCCCTGGCCATCCGCCGCTTCGCGTCGTCGGCCTGCCGACCTGCGTTCTCCAAAGCAGCGACGTCTCTTCTGCCCGCCACGGCAGTGCTCAGCGCCGGCACGCGTTTGTCCCTCCAGCCAACCGCAGCAGCTGCGGCGGCGGCGCTGTGTGCCCGCCGCGGCTACGCCGGCGGGGCTCGGAAGGCGAAGGCGGCGGTAAGCGAGGACGAGGACGAGGAGGACGACGAGTTCGAGGCTATGGGCAGCGACGGGGAGTTCGACGGTGACTTCGACGAGGAGGATCTGGAGGACGACGACTCCGAAGATTGCGACGATGAACCAGTAAAGAAGCGCGGGAGGTGCTGACTCGGCTCGGTTGAGAGAAAAATTTGTTTCGATTGTTTCTCGTAATAGAGAGAAAAAGAAAGAATTAAAATAATCCTGCTTTGATTGAAAATACTATGTACTCTTCTAGTTCACTGTTATGTGCTTCTTGTTTGGGCAGTAGAGTTTCAGGTTTTGTGAGATTGGAAGTTGTAACATAACAATTTCAGGTCGTATGTGACTATGTGCTGCTGGGGATGCATGGCTTGATGCGTTTTCTTTTTTCTGGTAGGTTGGAAGTAAGAGCATCTCAAGTCAGGTCTTCTGAATGATTTGGGTGCGTCGGATGTTTGACTTCCCACATCCCGCACGTTCCAACGCCCTTTTCGGTCATGCGTGGCCCAATGCAGTGTCCGACGTTTCGAACCTGTTCTTGCTACACAGGGAACGCTTTAGGGACGTCGGACACAACGAAAACATGCGTGGGTTCCTACTTGCTAGTGACCATAGCCTATGTCGATGCTTCACGCCATGCATCCTCTCCTTTGCCTCTCATCCCTCCACCGCGCTCAAATCGCAGGCCACCGCCGACGCAATACTTCAATTGCGTTGGGCTCCACCGCGACGCCTGACTACCTCGCCTCGCTTTTCGCCGCCGCTGGTTCACGTACTTTGGCTAGGACGCGGCGGCCACTCCCCCCTCTCCACCTTTGCCGAGCGCAAAAGGTGTTCGATCTTTTTTCTGGTAGGCGCGCCTGTCGCTGTTTGTTGTCCCCATTCCCGCCGCGGATTTCTAACGATTTGATTTGGCTCATAGACAAGGATAGCGACGACGACGTTCGTGAGCATTTGGCGATCATGGCTTACCTTAAAATATACTTGATGAAACCGAGGAGAAGATGAAGAGGCCGCATTGTGGAGATTCAAGGCCGAGAAGAAAAAAGTCGAAGCCCCAGCAGAGGTTGGAGGGTCATACTATGTTGTACAACGACTACTTCTCCGATAATGCAACACATGCCGATAATTTTCGGGCGGTGCAATATGACGAGCAAAGACTTGTTCATGGATATCCTTCATGGCGTGAGAGAGTTTGGCCCCTACTTCAGGCTGAAGTACGCTTCAGGCTGAAGCACGACGTTGTTGGCACAGCTGACTTCTCGTCATTCCAGAAATGCACCGCAACCATGATGATGCTTGCATATGGAGCACCTGCCGATGCACAAGACAACTATCTTCGCATGAGTGAGTTTACTGCCATTGAGTGCATCCACATATTCTGTCCAGCTATGGCGGCAAAGTTACTAAAGCAGAGACTGCTAGGATCATGGCACACAGAATGCAGCGAGAGGATTTCCCGAAATGCTTGAAAGTATCGATTGTATGCATTGGTCATGAAAGAACAGCCTGATCGCTCATCAAGGTTTGTACAAAGTACGTCATAGATATTGCAGTGTGGTGCTTGAAGTTGTGGCGGATTATGACCTATGGATTTGGCTTTTTTTTTTCTTTGGCATTGCAGGATCATACAATGACATCAAAACGTGCTGCAACACTCTCTGGTGTTTTCAAAACTTGTGGAAGGTCATCCTTTACCATGCAACTATGAGGTCAATGGCAACCAATACACCAAAGACTACTATCTAGTTGATCATATCTATCCAACATGGGCGACAATTGTCAATACAATCCCCGCGCTAATGGTATTTGCCACTTTGCTGAGCGCCTCGGAAGGATGTCGAGCGAGCATTTGGTGTGCTTCAAGCTTAATTTGCTATTGTTCGGTACCCTGCTCTTTCCTGGTTTCATGACCAACTGTGGGAGGCCATGCAAGCTTGTTTGATCATGCACATGATCATCAAGAATGACCGTAAGACTGCAACCAGGCATAGTAGGTAGCATTATAAGTGTAGTAACATACATAACCCTATTTGTTAGAGATTCTCTGGCTGAGCGTGACTTTGGGTCAGAACCTGCTTCTGACGAGGCCCAATTTTCAGTGACTCAAAGTTATGGAAAAGTCAGGAAGGCGAAGTCAAAGAATTTGTGCCCGGATAATCTATAGTAGTACTTCAACATTTGATCTATTTGTGACATATACATTTCTAAAATTAGCTTATTTGTACACTAAAATAATCTACCTTAGCCTAAACTTTGTCGAAATATGATCAATCAAATAATCTTTTATATCTCTAAACACTTTTTATATGCAAATTCTCCAAATTTTGGTGTCCTTGTTTGCATTAGAGGGAGCCAAAAAGTATATTGTTCAGATCACCAAAAACATTTGTATGCAATCAAGCAAGCAACAACCGAAAAAATCAAGCAAGGAACGACCTGCACATCAAGGAAACAAGTAACAACTTCCTACAGACTGAAGACTCTGGTTTAACGCCTACGGACACTGAATCCGGTACTCCAGCCACTAAGCGCAAAATAGGAACAATCCAGTGATTCAAATTCGATGTACTCTCTGTTCTAGATCTGTGCGTATCACAAGATCTTTAATTTGACCAACACACTACAAATTATATTATATCATTGAGAAAGAAGTCTAGACTTTCTAATGATATATGTTTTGCAATATATATTTTGTATTACGTTGATCAAGTTTACGATCTAGGCGTTTCAAAAACTGTTATAGATTTAACTTGGACCAATGCGAAATGAAACTAACGTTTATTTTACAAGCGCAAAATATAAATATGGTAGGACAACAACTACTCAAGCTAAGCAAGATAGTCACAAGATATATGTAACATAAGTGATAACAAAATATAAGTACTTCAGGCACGGCTATCACAAAAAAAGTAAACTCAGATATAGAGATAATCGAGGCACACAAAGACAAAGATGTATTCACGTGTTCCCTCGTACGAAGTGAGGTATGTCATGTTAGAGAGATCCGGTCTACCACAAAGGTCTCCCGAATTTCACATAGGCTCACCTTCTTCTCCATGCCAATTCCACGAAGGACAAAGGCCTTCCCCTTATGGCTAGCTTTTCCTCCAGTCCAGAGATGGCAAGATCCACAACCACTTCACAACCTCCATGAAGGAGAAGCCGGAGCCTCTTCGCGATCTTCCACGAATAGGTCACTAGAGCACCAACCGCCAAGCAAACTAGGAGATCACTCCCCAAGAGTAACAAGCCGACGGCCTCTCACTCGAACTAATCCTAACGGAGAGCTCAACACTTATGCAAAGATGAAAAAGCAAGAACATCAAGGGTCTCAAATACTTCACACTCAAATCTCACTAAAGCAACTAATGCCATGGAGAAACTAGAGATGAAGAAAAATGGAGTAAATCAACAAATGAATGCACGATCTAGATCCCAAGAGTTTCCCTCACTTAGAGGAGGAATTGATAGTTGGAGTTGTAGATCTAGATCTTCTCTTTGAAATCCCTCAAGAATATGCAAGAATCATGAGAGGGATGGAGAGGAAGCAAACTTTTGAGGTTCAACAATAGAGTATAGAAAGAACAAATAGATTGGTTGACCTTTTTTCCTCAAGGAGAAAGAAGGGCTATTTATAATCCAAGGGAAAAATAGCCGTTTGGGAGATTCATGCGATCCAAACCGGCGGTGCCGGTTCTCTCGCTGAAATGGTCCAGCGCACAAACAGGCACGCCGTAATCCTTGCTAGAATGGCTCCAAATGCGCAAGACTGGGCTGGTTCTGAAACCGGCACACCGGGTCCCTTGCCGGAATCATTCCAGCTTGCTAGAATTATTTCGGTTTCGCTGGTACGCCATTCAATATATACTGGAAACAATCTGGCACGCCAGAATGATTTTGGCAGGGAAACCAGCACCGCTCGCTCCTACGCCGGAATCGCAGAAAAAACCTTAAACTGCAGTTTTCGCAAAAGAACTAAACTTTCAGAGAGTTCTCGAATTTCGATTTAGATGAAACCAATTTTATTGGAAATATAACGACAAATTACATGATTTTATAGAGGAAGCGACTCAACGTCAAGAAACGGTAAAGATGTCCAAACTCGAAAACGCAATAGAAGATGCATGCGGATTCCGTTTTCGGAAGTGCTAGAAAAGGGCGCGGTTCGTGGGAGCGCGTGCCGCGGTTCTTCAAAATCCAGCACGTGTCCGCCCGTGGTGCGACACACTGTTCCTACACCTATTGTCTTTGCGACACGTGGTTCGCGCACGGAGCATTTCGGGACTTATCCCTTCATTCTTCTTCGGCATGTGGAAGTCCCGCGGGATGTCGTTGTTGCTTGTTGCGTGCTTGAGTTGCGATCGAGGATCTGAATTTATCGTGCCGTGTTGCCTGAATTTGTCGTACCGGACCTGTTTTATCTTGTTGCTCTTCCCCTGATTTGAATACTGCATACGTTGTAGCTTTCCTTTACTTTTTTTTTCCTTTGTTGGTTTCTATTTTTTTCTCTTTCCGAGCAATGGAGATTTTATGGGGTATAATGGGAGGGGTCTCCACTTTGAACACTACGGGTGTTGTACTTTATACATGGCAGTTCATCTGTTTGTATTATTATGGTATACTGTGATCGTATTGCACTAGCAGGTCATCTGTTTGTAGTGTTCCGGGTTTGCACCTTGTGATCCAAGGTGGTGCATGGAGAACTACCTGGGCAGTTCAGCAGGACATACTAGGGTGCATGGTGTTGCATCCCATATGGTGTATCTACTATAGTTAGGGCGGTGCACGGATTTGCACCATGCGATACAAGGCAGTGCATGAAGAACTACTTGGGCATTACAACAGGACATGCTAGGATGCACGGCGTTGCATCCCATACGGTGCATCTACTGTACTCAGTGTGGTGCACGGATATGCACCGTGCGATCCAAGGCGGTGCATGGAGAACTACTTGTGCAGTACAACATAGCATGCTAGGATGCACGGCGTTGCATCCCATACGGTGCATCTACTGTAGTTAGGGCGGTGCACTATCACATATCTGCATTGGTTATAGATTTGCACCTTGCGATCCAAGGCGGTGCATGGAGAACTACTTGGGCAGTATAGTAGGACATGCTAGGATGCACGGCGTTGCATCCCATACGGTGCATCTACTGTAGATAGGGCGGTGCACGGTTTGCACCGTGCGATCCAAGGTGGTGCATGGAGAACTACCTGGGTAGTACAACAGAACATGCTAGGCTGCACGGTGTTGCATCCCATACGGTGCATCTACTGTAGTTAGGGCGGTGCACTATCACATATCTGCGTTGATTACGGGTTTGCTGTTTGCACCTTACGATCCAAGGCGGTTGTAATATCCCAGGTTTAGAGACGATCGAGGGGTAGAATTTATAAAGGGATATGCATTGCATCGTAAAATCTGGGGAAATTTCGCGCTTTTAAAGAAAAACTGCATCGAAGGGGGACAAGTTTCTCTCTCGACACCTTACAGGGTTAGGGTTTCGAGAGCGTGATAAACTTGGACCTCAATTAACTCAATTAGGGTTTTCGAGAAGAGAGGAGAACATATGTCATCTCAATTTAAGTTGCATGATTGAATTCAAACAAGTTGTGTTTGAATTTCAAATTCAAACATCAATTGAATATATCATAATTCAAATTGGGATAATTCATTAAACAAATAAAGAATCAAATATATAAAATAATATCACACATATTTAAAGCTCATTAGAGAAACCTTGAGTTTTAGTGATTACCACACAATTTACATTGTCATTTACAATATTCCAAATGGATTATGAATGTTACAATACATTACAGAGATTGAATAATGGAAAATGGAAAAGGAAAATTACAAGTTAATGTAAATGGCTAAACTAGACAAGTAAATCTCATAAATAGCTTGATCAAACACTTGATCCAGCTCTTCTTGATCATCAAATGTATCCCTGCAACCAAAGACAGAAAACAATAAGCAAAATTAGGCCAAGTGGTAAAACCACTTGGCAGGTTAGCAAATAATGGTAAATGGAGAGGATATGATCAGGGATCAGCCGAGCTGATCCAACAGCACAAGGCCTGTTGCATGCCCAACAACACACCTAGACCAGGGGAGAGTCACCAAGTGACCAGGCAAGTGCTGTCGACCAAGGGAGTGAAGAGAGACTGAGTATAAAACCTTTTCACAGCCAAGAACCCTAGCAGCTCATCGACAGATTCTCCAAAGGGTAAGAACACCAAGAATAGCAAGAACAGGAAGAACAGCCAGAGCTGTTCAACCTCTCCCAAAATCACCAGAAATTAAGCAAGCACAAGCTAGCTGGAGCAGCAGGTGACATAGGCATCCCCAATGGGCCTGCCGAAGATGGTACCCGGGGTTTACTGAAGGCCCACAACTCGAAGGATAAGGAGAATCGGAAGCCTAAATTACTATTAAGGAAAGCTAGAGTTGTATTAGAAAGTATTATTTGTAATCTTGCGGGATGAGTTGGAAACCCTGCCGGACTCTGTAACTTGTGTATTATGAATCCCTCGGCTCCGCCTCCTATATAAGGGGGAGTCGAGGGACAAAGAAAGCATCGATTCATTGTCTCACAAAACCCTAGTTTTCATAACGTCGAGCACTTTTCGGCTGAAACCTTCGAGATCTACTTGCCCTCTACTTCCGACTAAAACCCTAGTCTACAAATTGTAGGCATTGATAAGTTAATCCCTTGTCAATTGGCGCCGTCTGTGGGAATTAGAGGTGTCAAGGATCTGATCTCGATGGCACGTTCAAGATCGTCGACTTCATCAACTGCAAGCAACGCAATGGACAGAGGTAAACAGATCGAAACTGATCTAGTTGATTTTATACCTCACCCGCCCTCCCGTTTGGATGCATATGCGTATCTGGAGGAGCCCATGGAGATGACGTTCGGAAAGTTCCACTTCCGCGTTGAGAAAGAAGGAGCGTATCGTCTCGAAATTCCGATCTCGTCGGGATTATCGGCGGTCGATCCCGATTTTTCGAGTTCAGCATCATCAATCGAGTCAGGCGACGAGGAGATTTCATCGCCACGCTTCATCAGCACCAGGGCGAGTGAAAAACTCGTCAAGATCTTCAGCGACATGTCCTTCGAGTCATCTGCGGACTCCTATATAAGCGATGACTCGAGCGACACCGACAGCTTCAACTTCATCGACAAATCCATTACCGTTGGAAAGGTCTTCACCAATCTCTATGATGGTGTCACCAAACCCGACAAAGTTCAGAATCCAAAATATCATCAGATCTACGCAATTGGAGAACCAAGCCGGACAGAACCGGCGACGTCAGAGGCTTTTGACGATGCGGGAAATCCGTATGTCGATCCCGCAGATCTCGCGCGAGGTTTGTGAACAAAATATATCGGAACAGGAACACGAGAGATGGTGCAATTTCCGCAGGCCGTATGGGATCAAGTCGCAAGAGCTATCGATGGTACAGAACCAATGACCATTGCGGCAACACCTGAGGAGTCGCAAGCGTATCAGTATAGGCTTGCCCGTATCAGGAGGGAGCTTGAGAAAAAGAAAATCGAGTTGGACAAGAGGCAGGAAGCAGCCTCCGCATCAAGCAGGCGAAGGGCAGAGCTAAGTCGACATTCAGGAACTTCGGGAGATAGTCATAGGGAAGCTCGAAGGAGAGCGAGATCCCGTCTTTAAAATATACCTGAAGCAGAGAGAGAAAACTTAGTTCAAAATCTCGACATGTCTTTTATGTCAATCGACACAAGGGGGAATATTATTCCCAAAATACCGGAAGCTGGGTATATGGCGACGCAAGCCTTTATCCTCGCAAATAGACCACCTCCCGGAGATCCAAGAGAAGCTTGTACAATATGACCATGGCAGGAGTCGGAGTTATGTGAACAGCATTCGTAACTCCACCTCCTGAAGGATCAGCAAGGCAAAATAGTCCACGACCCGCTGCAGCAACACCAGGTCCCGAGAGAACAAATGGAGCACAAGACACAGCAGCACAAGCACGGGTGGACAGAGCACGACAAAATAGAAGGGAACATCGACACTCCCCAGAGATAGATGACGAGGATATGTGTGGGCTGCCATGCTTTACAAGGAGGGTCCGGAAAACTCGATTTCCTTCAGGGTTTAAATTACCTGACAATTTCAAAAAATTCGACGGCCTGCAAGAACCAGAGGACTGGCTAGTCGATTATCTCGAGACAGTGAAGCTGATAGGAGGGACTAGAGCAACAGCCATGCAGAGCATCCAAGTACATTTGAGTGGAGCCGCAAGATCTTGGATAAAGAAGCTTCCCCCGGGTTCCATCGACAGCTGGGATAGTTTTGAGGATGTGTTCGTCAAGAACTTCCGATCTACCTGCAAAAATCCCGCGTCATTAGAAGAGTTGAGATCGTGTCGACAAAAGCATGATGAGTCCATGAGAAAGTACATACAAAGGTGGAACATCATTAAAAACTCGGCAGAGAACATATCTGACGAGAGAGCGATAGATGCGTTCGTAGCAGGAATTCGACGAGGAGACTTTGTCGAGGACTTGGGGAGAACTAACCCAAAGACAGTATCAGCATTGATGGAGATAGCAAACATGTGGGCAGATGGAGAGGATGCTGTTCACAATAAACGGCACAGGTCGCCTGAAGAGGACCGCAGTCGAAATTTCCAAAATAGGCGACGATTTTCTCGGCAGTACTCGAGTTACGATGCTCCTGGTCAAATCTCGGCTGGGTTTCGTGCAAGCGCTGGAGGAGGCAATAGAGATGACTATCAAAGGAGTAATGAGCAGCGAGGCGACAATATAGATGATTCTCGAAATAACAGGCAGAATAGTGGGCCAAGGTTCCAGAGACCTTTCGTGTCCCCCGAGGACATGATGAACGGGCCGTGTCAGATGCATTTTTATCTCGACAATAACGGAAAAAGACAGTCAGGACATCTGCAGAAAGACTGTCGAAATTTTCAAGCAATGCTAAGGTTCGCGGGGCAAGCCAACGCTCAAGCGACAAATAGAAATCCTCAAGGGCCAAGGAGTGAGATCCACCTGCCACCTCCTCCCGCAATTACGGACGAAAATCGACACCAGCTCAGAATAGCGGCAGCGCCACAGCCACCTCCATATGTTGATTCTAACTCCAACGGCGCGGTCTCGATGATTCAGAAGGGTAGACCGTCCAACAGAGCTCAGAAAGTAATCTCGCGACAAGTGTTCATGGCAGAGAAGATACCTCCACCAACGATCGAGTACCTAAATTGGTCAGGGCAAGACATCGGCTTCACAATTGCGGATCACCCGCAGCAAGTTCCTCGACCAGGGCAATCAACACTTATCTTACCAGCAGTAATTGCAGGATTCGACGTATCTCGAGTGTTTATAGATGGCGGCAGCAGTTTAAACCTTATGTATGCCGATACGCTAAGGAAGATGAACATCTCCCTAGCAAATCTAAAACCAACCGACACACGTTTCCACGGTATCACACCAGAAAAACCAAGTTACCCATTAGGGAAGATCAATCTCGACGTTCAGTTTGGAACTCGAGAAAATTACAGAATAGAAAGGCTCGAGTTTGAAGTCGTCGATTTTCCATCGCAATATCACGCTTTGTTGGGACGACCAGCATATGCCAGGTTTATGGCAGTACCACATTACACATACTTGTTATGGAGGCTACCTGGACCTAAGGGACCAATCACAGTCAAAGGAAGCTTTGCGTTAGCTGATAAGTGTGACAAGGATTTTCATCGACTGTCAGAAACTTTCGGGATGCAAGCAGAATACATGGCGTCAAGGCTCATGACTGATTATGATGTGCTGCCAGATGTAGGGAGGCCTAACAAAGAACCAACCTTTAACACCGCGAAAGATTCCAAGGAGGTGCAGATTCACCCGACAGATCCGAAGAAAACGACGTCCATCGCGACAAACATGGACCTCGCATAGGAAAGCGCGCTCGTTGAGTTCCTCCATGAGCACTGGAAAATATTCGCATGTTGTCCAGCTGACATGCCAGGAGTACCCAGGGAACTTGCCGAGCACCACCTAAACTTGGATCCAATAGCGAGACCAATTAAGCAACCTCTGTGGCGTTTTTCGGAACCAAACCGCAAAGCTATGCTGTCAGAAATTGATCGACTCAGAGAAGCTGGTTTCATTAAAGAGCTGCATACAGAGGCCACGTGGGTAGCAAACCCAGTGTTGGTCCCGAAGAAAAACACTAAAGTCCTTCGCATGTGTGTCGACTTTACGTGTCTCAACAAGCACTGTCCAAAGGATCACTTCCCCCTCCCAAGGATCGATCAAATTATCGATTCCACGGCAGGATGCGAACGTCTTTCCTTCCTGGACGCATACTCTGGTTATAACCAGATCAGGTTGAAAGAAGAGGATGAGATCAAAACAGCGTTCATTACACCTTACGGCGTGTTTTGCTACAGAACAATGCCCTTTGGTCTGAAAAACGCGGGAGCAACATATCAGCGGATGATGCAGAAGTGCTTAGCAACACAGATTGGGAAAAATGTACAAGTGTACGTTGACGATGTCGTTATAACATCAAAAAAGGGGGTAACGCTAATCGAGGACCTAAAGGAAACTTTCGACAACCTCGACAAGTTTTGCCTCAAGCTGAATCCGACGAAGTGTTCTTTCGGCGTCCCTGCAGGAGAACTTCTCGGGTTCCTAGTCTCAGCAAGAGGGATTGAAGCTAATCCAGAAAAAATTCAAGCTATCGTAACAATGAGGAAGCCAACAAAGTTGAAAGAAATACAGCAGCTAACTGGGTGAGTCGCAGCTTTAAGCAGATTCATCGCCAGGCTGGGAGAAAAGGCGTTACCGTTCTACGCTTTAATCAAGCAAGGAGAGAAGTTCCAGTGGAACGAAGAGGCAGATAGAGCTTTCGAAGATCTCAAGCGCACAATTTCGACACCACCAATCTTGGTGGCGCCTAAAGAGAAGGAACCCCTCCTGTTATATAATGCAGCCACACCTCAGGTGGTCAGCACGGCACTCGTTGTCGAAAGAGAAGAGGGAGGAAAACTCCATGGAGTGCAGAGGCCGGTATATTTCATCAGTGAAGTTTTATCGCCTTCAAACAGCGGTACCCGCAGTACCAGAAGTTAGCATATGGAGTGTTTACAACCGCAAGAAAATTGCAGCACTATTTTTCGGCACATCCGATAATAGTGGTCAATGAGGCGCCCTTGTCCAATATACTAAACAATCCAGAGGCTACGGGTCGTGTCTCCCTTTGGGGAATAGAGCTTTCCCCTCGGGACATCAAGTACGAGAAAAGAAAAGCAATAAAGTCGCAAATTTTACCGGACTTCATCGCAGAGTGGATGGAGTTACGAAATACAGGACCCCCAGATTTGTCGAGAACTTGGACTATGAACTTCGACGGGTCGAAGAGATTAGAAGGAGCTGGAGCAGGAGTGATACTAATATCACCTGAAGGCGACAAATTAAAGTATGTCTTACGGATGACGTTTCCAAACGCGTCTAACAATGAGGCAGAATACGAAGCTCTTATACATGGGATGAAGATGGCAAAGGCTTGTGGTGCAACTCGACTAAAAATCTCTGGCGACTCACAATTGGTGGCTGATACGTCTCAAACGTATCTATAATTTCTTATGTTCCATGCTACTTTTATGATGATACTCACATGTTTTATACACACTTTATGTCATTATTATGCATTTTCCGGCACTAACCTATTGACGAGATGCCGAAGAGCCGATTCTTTGTTTTCTGCTGTTTTTGGTTTCAGAAATCCTACAAAGGAAATATTCTCGGAATTGGACGAAATCAACGCCCAGGGTCTTATTTTTCCACGAAGCTTCCAGAAGACCGAGGGAGAAACGAAGTGGGGCCACGAGGCGCCGACCCCATAGGCCGGCGCGGCCAAGGGTGGCCCCGCGCCGCCCTATGGTGATGAGATCTGAGATCTAGGGGTTGGCCCGATCTCGCGATTTGACCCAAGGATCGAGGGGAAAAGGTGGGAGAGCGAGAGGAACGCGAAGAACACGAGGAACACCGGTACTCACGCACGCACACCAACCCGATACACCCGATACTTACCCCCGTGGCTCGATGGACCACGCCAATAGAATCACCCGGAAGAGGCACGTGACAGAATTCCCGGTGAGAGATTGGTGTTGGAGAAAAGAGATTGGTGAGGGAGAGAGAGTGACTTGCACTAGAATCTCACTCAACAATATCCAAATCAACAACAAGGATGGCCTTGATTACAGAGGGATGCTTGTCCAAGATGGATGCTAACCCTAGGGAGACTAAGCTCAAAGTTGGTTTAAGCTCAAATTATGTCTAAGGGGTAAAGGAGGGGTCTAGGGTCCTTATATAGGCATACACGGCCAGCCGGGCGAAAAGGTACAAAAACAGGATAACTTAGGCAGTTTGGTGGGGTCTCCTCGTCGGATCCGGTCCTGGGGCCGGTCAGACCGGGCCTGTGACCGGGTGGTCCGGTCCTGGGTCCGGTCGACCGGTCGCCAACAGGAAACCTCGCAAGTTTCCGTCCGGTTGGTGTCCGGTACGAGCTTGAGGGAAATCCGGTTGGCGGCCGGTTGACCGGGTCTGTGACCGGGCGGCCCGGTTGTGCGTCCGGTCAGACCGGGTGCTGGACCGGCCGGCGTCTTCCCTTCCTTCGAGCGCTTCGCGGGACGTCGGGTCTATCTTCGTGTACATCTTCATGACTTGAGGCTCCTCTCCTTCCCTTGGCCATGGCTTGTCCTCCTCTCCGGTGTCTTGAGGCTCCTTGTACCTAATGACACATAGCACATCGGCATGAGGTAGCATTCCATCCAAAGGTGTACCGAGATCAAGGGTGGCTAGGAGCGAGGTCACCTTATCATGTAGCGCTTTAACTCGAGCCCGAGTCATTGGTCCACTTGGGGGACTTGTTGGTCTTGGTGTGGAGGTGTCCGAAGGCCACCCCGCATCATCTCCCCCCCCCTTGGGAAAGAGTCGTCCTCGACTCTTGTTCCTCTTCATCTTCATGATACGGCGATAAGTCCGACACGTTGAACGTGTTACTCACTAAGTACTTGGAGGTGGGGATGTCGATGACGTAAGCGTTGTTGTTGATGCGTTTGAGGACCTTGAAGGGGCCATCTCCTCTTGGCTTGAGCTTTGAGTTGCGTTCATGAGGGAATCTTTCCTTCCGGAGGTGGATCCAAACGAGGGCGCCTTCCTCAAAGATGCGTTCCTTCTTCTTGGCGTTGAGTCGTGTAGCTTGACGAAGCACATGTTCTTGAATGGTTTCTCTTGTTTCTTCATGTAGTTTCTTCATGGCGGCGGTGCGCTTGTCGAAGTCCATGTTCGTTCTCTCATGAAGGGGAAGTGGTAGTATGTCGAGTGCCGTGGGAGGTTCGAAGCCGTAGACGACCATGAAGGGGCTCTTTAATGTTGTAGAGTGCTTGGCGCGGTTGTAGGCGAACTCCGCGTGTGGAAGGCACTCTTCCCATGACTTCAAGTTTTTCTTCACGAGGATGCGGAGGAGAGTGGAGAGGCTTCTATTGACCACCTCCGTTTGTCCATCGGTTTGAGGGTGTGAAGACGATGAGAATAAGAGCTTCACTCCAAACTTTGCCATGAGCGACTTCCATAGATAGCTCATGAACTTGACGTCCCGGTCCGACACAATGCTTGCCGGTACTCCGTGTAGGCGGACAATTTCCCTGAAAAACAATGAAGCAATATGTGAAGCATCATCGCTCTTATGGCAAGGTATGAAATGTGCCATCTTAGAGAACCTATCCACTACCACAAAGATTGAATCATGACCATGTTTGGTGCGAGGCAACCCTAGTACAAAATCCATGCTAATATCTGTCCATGGTGCATAAGGTATAGGCAATGGCGTATAAAGACCATAGGGATTGGAGGTAGACTTAGCTTGTAAGCAAGTGGTGCACCGGCGGCAAAGGCGTTCCACGTCGCGGTACATTCTTGGCCAATAGTAGTGGGTCGAGAGCATGGCGTATGTCTTCTCTCGTCCGAAGTGACCCATGAGACCACCTCCATGTGATTCTTGTAAGAGCAAAAGGCGAAGCGAGGACATAGGGATACAAAGTTTGTTCCCTTTGAACAAGAATCCTTGGTGCAAATAGAAATCATCGAGTCCTCGGTCAATGGAACACTTCTCAAATATCGGTGCAAAGAAAGAATCGGAAGTATAGAGTTCTTTGATCTCTTCGAGTCCCAAGACATGAAAATCCAAGCGAGTTAGCAAAAGGGTGTTTTTGCGGGAAAGAGCATCCACCACTACATTGTCCTTGCCCTTCTTGTATTTGATTACATACGGGAAGGACTCAATGAACTCAACCCATTTTGCATGACGTTTGTTCAAATTGTGTTGGCTTTTCAAGTACTTCAAAGACTCATGGTCGGAATGAATGATAAACTCTTTTGGCCAAAGATAGTGTTGCCAAACTTCAAGAACACGAACCAAAGCATAGAGCTCCTTGTCATAAATAGGATAGTTGAGGCGTGCGCCGTCCAACTTCTCACTATAATATGCCACGGGTTTTCCATCTTGCATAAGAACGCTGATGACCCACAAGTATAGGGGGTGTATCGTAGTATCTTCGATAAGTAAGAATGTCGATCCCAACGAGGAGCAGAAGGTGTTGACAAGCAGTTTCGATGAAGGATTCACTGTAAATGCTCACAGACAAGTATTCAGGGGGTTTTGATGTAACAGTTGAATAAAGTACGAGTAAGTAAAGTGCGAGAGTAACAATTGCAGCGAGTGGCCCAATCCTTTTTAGATTTATTAACGGTTTTCTGCAAGATAGATTTAATCTCTCTATTTGATAATTCTACTTGACCACTAGTTTGAGGATGATAAGCGGAAGCAATTCTATGATTAATACCATACTTAGCAAGAGTTTTTCTAAAACCTCCATGAATAAAATGAGAACCTCCATCAGTCATAATATATCTAGGCACTCCAAATCTAGGAAAAATAATATCTAAAAGCATTTTTAAAGAGGTCTCACCATCGAGCACTTTTTGTAGGTATGGCTTCCACCCATTTAGTAACATAATCAACAGCAACAAGTATATGAGTGTTACCTTTTGAAGAGGGAAAAGGTCCCATGAAGTCAAATCCCCAACAATCAAACGGTTCAATAACAAGAGTATAATTCATAGGCATTTCATTGCGTCTGGAGATATTACCAACCCTTTGGCATTCATCACAAGATAAAATAAACTTTCTCGCATCCTTGAAGAGAGTTGGCCAATAAAAACCTGATTGTAGAACCTTTTGCGCGGTTCTATCTCCGGCGTGATGTCCTCCATAAGCACTGCCATGACATTTACTCAATATCTCTTGTTGTTCATATTCGGGAACACATCTTCGCATAATACCATCCACTCCTTCTTTATATAAGTGTGGGTCATCCCGAAATAATGCCTCAAATCATAAAAGAATTTCCTCCTTTGCTTGAGCTGAAAAGGTTGGAGGCAAGTACTTGGAAACAATAAAGTTAGCATAATCGACATACCAAGGACTGTCTCGCGAGCTCACCTTTATCACAGCCAATTGTTCATTTGGAAAACTATCATTAACAGGAACAGGATCATAAGCAATATTTTCGAATCTAGACAAATTATCAGCAACAGGATTATCAGCACCTTTCCTATCTACAATATGTTAATCAAATTCTTGCAAAAGAAGTACCCATCTAATAAGCCTCGGCTTAGCATCTTTCTTTGTCATTAGGTATCTAATTGCAGCATGATCAGTATGAATAGTAACTTTTGAATCAACAATATAAGATCTAAATTTATCACAAGCAAAGACTACAGACTAATAATTCCTTTTCGGTTGTAGCATAATTTCTTTGAGCAGCATCAAGAGTTTTACTAGCATAATGAATAACATTCAGTTTTTTATCTACTCGTTGTCCAAGAACAGCGCCTACAGATAAAATCACTAGCATCACACATAATTTCAAATGGTAAATTCCAATCGGGAGGTTCAACTATAGGAGCAGTTGTTAAGGCTTTCTTAAGAGTTTCAAAAGCTTCCTTACAATCATCATCAAAA
This sequence comes from Lolium rigidum, assembly GCF_022539505.1. Taxonomy (NCBI): domain Eukaryota; kingdom Viridiplantae; phylum Streptophyta; class Magnoliopsida; order Poales; family Poaceae; genus Lolium; species Lolium rigidum. Next base: position 112,533,847 of record NC_061509.1, on the reverse strand, counting down.
ACAAATGGTACATCTTTTTGAAGAAGATTAGTAAGAGGCTTTGAAATCTTGGAGAAATCTTTAATAAACCTCCTATAAAACCCAAGCATGACCAAGAACACTACGAATACCTTTAACATCCCTCGGATAGGGCATCTTCTCAATTGCTTCAACTTTAGCTCTATCAACTTCAATACCTCTCTCGAAATTTTATGTCCCAATACAATACCTTCATTAACCATAAAGTGGCATTTCTCCCAATTAAGAACAAGGTTAGTTTCTTCACATCTCTGCAAAACTTTATCAAGGTTTCGCAAGCAACTATCAAAAGAATTCCCATAAACGGAAAAATCATCCATGAATACCTCTACAATACTTTCACAAAAACCATGAAAAATAGCAGACATGCATCTTTGAAAAGTAGCGGGAGCATTACATAAACCAAAAGGCATACGTCTATAAGCATAAGTTCCATAGGGACAAGTAAAGGTGGTTTTCTCTTGATCTTTAGCTTTAACAGCAATTTGTGAAAATCCAGAATAACCATCAAGAAAGCAAAAATGAGTAGTTTTAGACAATCTTTCTAGCATTTGATCAATAAACGGTAAAGGGTAATGATCTTTCTTAGTAACTTTATTAACTTTTCGAAAATCAATGCACATTCTATACCCTACAACTACTCTTTGAGGAATGAGCTCATCATTATCATTAGGCACAACAGTCATACCTCCTTTCTTGGGAACGCAAGTGCACGGGACTAACCCATCTACTATCGGCAATAGGATATATAATACCAGCTTCAAGAAGTCGTAATACCTCATTCCTTACCACTTCCTTCATCTTCGGAATTAGACGACGCCGAGGTTCAACAACGAGGCTTTGCATCATCTTCCATATTAATAGCATGTTGGCAAATAGATGGAGAAATCCCCTTCAAATCATCAAGAGTATAGCCAATAGCGCCTCGATGCTTCTTCAATATTTCCAATAACCTTTCTTCTTCAAACTCTGTAAGCTTAGAACTAATAATAACAGGATATATTTTCTTATCATCAATATGAGCATATTTAAGATTATCAGGTAAAGGCTTTAAATCAAAAACGAGGATCTTCCTTAGGTGGCGGTGTTGTACCCAAATCTTCCACCGGTAAATCATGCTTGAGAATAGGTTGGCGAAGAAAAATTTCCTCAAGTTCATCTCTTTCTTTCCTAAAAATTTCACTCTCGCTATCCTCCAAATGTTGCTGCAAAGGATTGTTAGGAACAAGAACAATAGATGCACACTTGCTCCATTTTAAAATCATTACTAGGCAAATCAGCTTTATAAGGAGTTTTAGTAAATTTAGAGAAGTTAAACTCATAAGATTCACCAGCAAATTTAGTCAAAATTTTCTCTTTCTTGCAATCTATAATAGCTCCACAAGTATTTAGAAAAGGTCTACCAAAAATGATAGGACAATAATCACTAGCAGCAGAACCAAGTACCAAAAAGTCAGCAGGATATTTAATCTTACCGCATAAAACTTCCACATCTCGGACATTACCAATTGGTGAAATAGTTTCTCTATTAGCCAGCTGAATAACCACATCAATATCTTCAAGTTCACAAGAATCAATTTCGTGCATAATCTCCGTGTAAAGCTCATACGGAATAGCACTAACACTTGCACCAATATCACATAATCCATAATAGCAATGATCACCAATTTTAACGGATAGCATAGGAACACTAGCTTGTTTGGGTTTATTAGGATGTGAAACAATATTAGAAGCATCTTCACGAGAAAATAATATGACCATCCTCAACATTTTCGAGTCACAAGATCTTTAACTATTGCAACGACGAGGTTCAATTTTTATTTGTTCTTCGAGGTTCTCTAGGTTTCTTTTCACTTTTATGAACCGCACTATTTATAACAGAGTACTCTTTCATTTTAGCGGGGAAAGGAGTTTTTTCAATATAAGCTTCGGGAATAACACGATCAGCAGTTTCAATTACAACACACTTATTAATAGATGAATCAATTTTATCTTTATATGGTTCATGATACTTATCAAAATTCTTCTTAGGCAATTCATAATGAGAGGCAAAAGCTTTATAAAGATTTACAGCAACTTGAGAATCAAGACCATATGTAGCACTCATATTACGAAATAAATCAGTATCCATAAAAGCTTCAATGCATTTATAATCATAAATTATACCTGATTCTCTATCCTTGTCGTTCTCCCATCCTTCAGTGTTTTCTTGGATCCGATCAAGAAGGTCTCTTTTAAACTCTTCTTTGTTGCGTGTAAATGATCCAGAACAAGAAGTATCCAGCAAGGTCTTGTCTTGAAAAGAAAGTCTTGCATAGAAATTATCAATAATAACATTACCAGGAAGCTCATGAATGGGGCATTTGAGCATTAAAGACTTCAATCTTCCCCACGCTTGGGAAATACTTTCTCCATCATGAGGCCAAAAATTATATATGCGATTCCGATCCTTATGAATTTCACTTGGAGGATAGAACTTAGAATAAAACCGGGGCACAATATCATTCCATTCAAGAGAATCCCCATTATCCGAGTAATTTATACCAATGCGCCGCCTTACCGGACAGCGATAAAGAGAATAATTTCTTCCTCACTTCATCCATAGCAATACCTGCACATTTGAATAACCCGCATAATTCATGCAAAAACAGTAAATGATCACCGGGGTGGACAGTTCCATCCCCTTCATAGAGGTTATCCATAACACGTTCAATAATTTTCATAGGTATTTTATATGGTATCACTTCCTCACCTGGCGCCTCATCTACTACCGTTGCAGTAGTAGTAGATTTCCCAAATAGAAATTGAAGAGAAGATCTCTCCATAATGACTTATGGCAGCGAGGCAGAAATAAAATCAGCACAACGATAAAGGTTTTCCTTACCAATTCCACTTACCAATAGCGCTTCACTCCCCGGCAACGGCGCCGGAAAATAGTCTTGATGACCCACAAGTATAGGGGGTGTATCGTAGTATCTTCGATAAGTAAGAATGTCGATCCCAACGAGGAGCGAGGAGGTGTTGACAAGCGGTTTCGATGAAGGATTCACTGTAAATGCTCACGGACAAGTATTCGGGGGTTTTGATGTAACAGTTGAATAAAGTACGAGTAAGTAAAGTGCGAGAGTAACAATTGCAGCGAGTGGCCCAATCCTTTTTAGCACAAAGGACAAGCCGGTTTGTTTACTTATAATGACCAAACGTTCTCGAGGACACATGGGATTTCAGTCTAGTGCTTTCGCTACATACGGCTAAATAATCTTCATTGTTATGATAAGTGTTGTGTGGGTGAACCTATGCTAATGTACCGCCCTTCCTAGGACTAAATACATACTTGTGATTATACCCCTTGCAAGCATCCGCAACTACAAGAAAGTAATTAAGAATAAATCTAACCACAGCCTTAAACTGCGAGATCCTGCGATCCCTCCTGCATCGATATACCAACGGGGGTTTAGGTTTCGTCACTCCGGCAACCCCGCAATTAGCAAACGAATACAAGATGCATTCCCCTAGGCCCATAAATGGTGAAGTGTCATGTAGTCGACGTTCACATGACACCACTAGAAGAATAACACCACAACTTAAATATCACACTATTGAATATTACTCAACCATAGTTCACTACTAACATTTAGACTTCACCCATGTCCTCAAGAACTAAACGAACTACTCACGAGACATCATATGGAACATGATCAGAGGTGATATGATGATGATTAACAATCTGAACATAAACTTGGTTCAATGGTTTCACTCAATAGCATCAACAACAAGTATAGATCGATACCGGGAGAGTTTCCCCTATCAAACAATCAAGATCAAACCCAAATTGCTACGGCGGTGACGGTGTCCAGCGGTGATGACGGCGGTGATGATGGTGGAGATGATGATGATGGTGATGGTGATGATGTCCAGCTCGATGTCGGTGACGATGGCGTCGATTTCCCCCTCCCGGAGGGAATTTCCCGGCGGATTCCCGCCCGCCGGAGAGCTCTTTTCTCTCTGGTGTTCTCCGCCCCGCGAGGCGGCTGTAACCCTTCGTGAGGATTCCTCTGTGGCTTCGGTCTTCGAGACGAAGGGTTTCGCGAAGAAAAGGAGGCGAAAGAGGCCGAGGGGCCCCACACCACATGGTGGCGCGGCCAGGCCATGGGCCGCGCCACCCTATGGTGTGGGCCCACCCTGGGTCCAGCTGGCTCCCCCTTCTGGCTTCCTCCGTCATCTGGAAAAATAGGATTTTCTGTAAAACTTCCTTCCACAGTTGATCTTCCGAAATATCGCATCCTGACGGTGCTTTTCCAGCAGAATCCTGGCTCCGGTGCTCAATCTCCAAATAATCATGAAACATGCAAAATAGATGAAATAACATAAGTATTGTGTCCCAATATGAAATATATCCATGAATAACAGCAAATTATGATATAAAATAGTGATGCAAATTGGACGTATCAGTTAGCCGGCCGCGCCGCCCTAGGGTGTGGGCCCACCCTGGCTCCTCCTGGCTCCTCCTTCTGGCTTCCTTCGTCATCTTGAAAAATAGGATTTTTGGTATAATTTCCTTCCACAGTTGATCTTCCGAAATATTGCGTTCCGACGGTGCTTTTTCCAGCGAGAATCCCGGCTCCGGTGTTCGATCCTCCAATAATGATGAAACATGCAAAATAGATGAAATAACATAAGTATTGTGTCCCAATATGAAATATATCAATGAATAACAGCAAATTATGATATAAAATAGTGATGCAAATTGGACGTATCAAACGCCACCAATACCAAGTCCACTCGCATCACACTTAATCTCAAAAGTTTTTGCAAAGTTTGGAAGAACGAGAAGAGGAGCTTCGGTAAGGCATTTCTTCAACTCATCAAAAGCATCTTGTTGGGCCTTGCCCCACACAAACGGAACATTCTTTTTGGTAAGCTCATTCAAAGGGCAAGCAATGGTGCTAAAATCTTTCACAAAGCGGCGGTAGAAACCGGCAAGTCCATGAAAACTTCGGACTTGGCCAACATTTGTAGGAGTAGGCCAATTATGGATGGCCTCTACCTTGGAAGAATCAACTTCAATCCCATTAGCGGAAACCACAAATCCAAGGAAAACCAATTTGTTTTGAGCAAAGGTACACTTGGGGAGGTTTGCATAAAGCTTTTCATGATGCAAGATGCACAAGACTACTCTCACATGTTGCACATGGTCCTCGAGATTTTTGCTATAAATGAGAATATCATCGAAATAGACAACCACACTCTTGCCAATGAGAGGACGCAAGATGTGATTCATGAGGCGCATGAAAGTTGATGGAGCATTGGAAAGACCAAATGGCATAACAAGCCATTCATATAGACCGAGTTTGGTCTTGAATGCCGTTTTCCATTCATCACCAATTGCCATGCGGATTTGGTGGTAGCCACTACGCAAATCGACTTAAGAGAAAATTGTGGCACCACTAAGCTCATCGAGCATATCATCTAAACGCGGAATGGGATGGCGATAACGAACGGTAATGGCATTGATGGGGCGGCAATCCATACACATTTGTTGCGTCTCATCCGGTTTAGGCACAAGAATCACGGGAACCGCACAAGGGCTAAGGCTTTCGCGAACGTACCCTTTGGCGAGGAGATCTTGTATTTGGCGTTGAATCTCTTTTGTGTCTTCGGGGTTGGTGCGGTAGGCGGCACGGTTTGGAAGCGGAGCGCCGGGTATGAGGTCGATGCGGTGCTCTATGCCCCGAAGCGGTGGAAGTCCATGAGGAAGCTCGTCGGGGAAGACATCTTGGAACTCCTTCAAAAGAGACAACAAAGACGAAGGAATTGTGGTTAAGTCGTTAGTCTCCGATGACGGTCCCTTGCAAATGAGGACGTAGTGCAATATGGTGGATGGGTTTGCTTGCACTTCTCTCCACTCGCTTTTGGTGGCTAGGAGGACGCTCTTTCGCTCACTCATGTATGGCTTGTGGCGCTCACTCTCCATTTGGTGGGTCGCTCCCTCACCTCTCAACTCACTATGGTGGAAGTGATGTTGTGCCCTCGCTAGAGCCTTCGCATTGTCGGCGATGATTTGGCTAGGAGTCATGGGGCGTAGCTCGAACTTCCTATCCTTGACCTTGAAGGTGTATGCATTGGTGTGTCCGTCATGTATAGCCTTCTTGTCAAATTGCCATGGGCGGCCAAGCAACATGTGGCACACCGTCATGGGCACCACGTCACATTCAACGGAATCTTCATAGGGGCCGATCTTGAAGTTGACGGTGACGGTATGTTGTATCTTGACGTTGCCCTTGTCGCTCAACCATTGGATATGATAGGGGTGAGGGTGCTTGCGAAGTGTAAGATTGATCTTCTCACACAACTCGGTGCTTGCAAGGTTATGTCAACTTCCTCCATCGATGATGACCTTTATTGACTTGCCACCAATACCGGCACGGGTTTGGAAGATGTTGCACTGTTGGTCTTCCATAGCTTGAGGTTGAGTTGTTAGCACCCTTGTGACCACAAGAGAAGGGTTTGGGTCATGCACACATAAGAGAGGGTCTTCTCCACTATCTTCCTCATAAGCTTCTTCATTTGCGACGGCGGCTTGTACCATAGCTTCATATTCATCTTCATCGAGCGTCTCTATGTCACCATTCTCCATGGTGATCATGACCTTGGTATTCTTGCACTCAAAGGATTTGTGACCTTGGGTGCCACACTTGAAGCAAGTGACATTAGAGGGTCCCGTAGAGGCCTTAGAGGAGGCGGTAGAGGACACCGTTTGCTTCATGCGACTTTGGATAGTCGGTATCTTGGATGGTGTAGAAAAGGCGGTAGGCTTGACACTTGTTGTAGGTGTTGTTGTCGCGAGCTTGGAGGCGAAGTATGACTTGGACTTGGAGTACTTGATGTCCTCACTCACTTGGCGCTCGGCCTTGGAGGCTTGGTGGACCAACTCAACCATGTTGGAGTAAGGTTGGAACTCCACAATTCGCTTGATGGGATAGTTGAGGCCATTGAAGAAACGAGCAATGGTTTGTTGCTCGGATTCTTGAATGTTGGCTCGCATCATAGTCAACTCCATCTCCTTGAAGAACTCCTCGACGGTCTTGGTACCTTGCTTCAACTTTTGGAGCTTGTTGAAGAGGTCGGTCTCGTAGTGGGTTGGTACAAAGCGAGCTTGCATCTCTTCCTTCATCTCTTCCCAAGTGTCAATTGGGGGTTCACCCTTTTCTTCCCTTAGGGTGAGGACTTGCTCCCACCAAGTGTTTGCATAACCCTCAAACTCAAGAGACGCCATGGCCACTTTCTTGGCACCGGAGTAGTTGTGGATGCGGAATATCTTGTCAACCTTGAGTGCCCATGAGAGGTAGGCCTCGGCATCTTCTTCACCCTTGAACTTGGGCATGGTGAACTTGAGCCTTCCAAACATGTTCTCTTCATCCTCCAAGTTTCTTCGGCGAGGACGGATGCCTTCATCTCTTGCGGCTTGAGGTGGTATAGGAGGTCTTCCGCGACCAACCATAGCATTGGGTTGGTGTTGAAGTTGAACACTAGCTTCACTTTGTTCACGATGATGATGTTGTTGAAGATCTTAACGAGGTGGTTGACGACGCCCAAGGATGGCCCTCTCATCTTGATCATGTTGCGGGTCTCCTCTTCCACGTTGGTCATGGCGAGGGTGATTGCGGAGATCACGCCTCGGTTGGTCTTGATGTCCATGGCCTTGAGCATCACCATGTGGCTCCATGTTGTGGAAGACGTTGTCGTGGGGATGGTTGTCACGCCCATGGTGGGCATGGAGATCCGGTTGAGGACGATCTTGTGGAGGTCGTTCTTGTGGACGAGCATGGCGATGGATTTCTCCTCGCCTAGAGTTGGAGCGAGAGTCTTCATGACGAGCATGTGGGCGATGAGGTCGATGATGGTCTTCATGCCTTGAGGAGGAGCTTGAGGACGAACGACGACCATGAGAGTAGTATTCTTGTGACGAACTTGAGGATGATGAAGTAGAGCGGTGTCGGTGATGACGACCCAAGTTGGTGATGGCGCGCTCGAGGCTATCCATGCGTCGCTCCATGTTCGCATCATTGGCCGCCATTTGGCCATTCAAGTTGTCCGTAGCTTCACTAAGGAGAGCCAAGTCTTGGTTCACAACGGAGAAGTTGTGTGCCACTTCGTCGTATTGCTCGTCGATGCGTGTCTCGAAGAGTGTGAGTTTCTCCTTGAACTGTTGGCGTTGCGTCCATAGGTTGTGTTGAGTAGCCAACCTCTCGGTGTTGCGGAGGACTTCTCCATCCCTTGTGTCATCTCCGCTCCTATCCATGATGTAAAGACAAGAACTATGTTGTGTATGTTAGTGGAAGGAGACTACCTCGCACTCTTACCAAGGTAAGATAGTATTGAGGCAATCCACCAAGTCAAAAGCAAGATCAAGTGTATCGGGGACACACGCAAAACCACACGCAAAAGCTAGCAAATATGGTGTTAGGAGGGTATGGTGGAAAGCCAAAAGACAAAATCCAAGATCAAGTATGTTGTCAAAAGTGGGTGAGGTCCAAAAATCCAAATGTCAATGTGAAGATCACTATAAACACGGAAAAGTTGTGGAACACACACACGGGATAAGCGGGGTTAGTGCAACCAAAAGTGAGCGGAAAAGTGTATGTACGGATGCTCGGTGTCACACCAACACAAGGAGAGGCAAAGCTTTGGTTGCAAATGGAGAGACAACTAGATTCACACGTGACCTCTCTTCTCTTCTCTCTTTTGCTTAAAAGCTTGTAACTCTTTTGTATACGGTGACACTTGCACTCGTTGTATCTATGGTGGCACTTGTACTCTTTTGTATGGATGGTGCGCTTTGCACTCTTTTTGTGTTTTTGCGCCTTTTTCTCGCACTATGTTAGCGTTAGTTCGCTTTTGCTATCTTGCCACACGAGTGTTTGCTTAGATGCTTTACTCCACACTACACACACACCTAACAATCGGGGTCACGTGCAATGTCTCGCAACACTAGATAAGCAATGCTCGATAGGATAGATCGCAAAAGGAAGAGGGTTACAAGGGAAAACTGCAAGTTATACCTGCGATGATGGTGGTGGTGGTGGTGGTGGTGGCCGAAGACGAGGTCGGAGGAGGGGCGGATCGTCGCCCGGTCTGGGATCCGGTTCGACCGGACTCTGGACCAGATGGCCCGATTGGCGGCCGGTTGACCGGGCTCTGCGCCGGATCGGCCGGTCTGGGGGCCGGTTGACCGGTTTCTCAACCGGGTTTTGCGTTTCTCTCTCCTGTTCTTCCCCAAACCAAAACCAAAAGAGCAAATCGACGGGAAACGATGGAATTGGAGGCTAAAAGTTGGGGAAACAGTAGATCAAGCACATCAACACCAAATCCACGGACCAAAACCACTCAAAACGCAACCAAATCACAGATCGGTCAAAAGGCTATTTGGGGCTATTTTTGGGGATTTTTTGGAAAATTTTCTAGAAACGAAATCGGGTGGGTGGAGGGTCAAAATCGCGGTAACCAAGAGCTGCTGATACCATATGATGAGATCTGAGATCTAGGGGTTGGCCCGATCTCGCGATTTGACCCAAGGATCGAGGGGAAAAGGTGGGAGAGCGAGAGGAACGCGAAGAACACGAGGAACACCGGTACTCACGCACGCACACCAACCCGATACACCCGATACTTACCCCGTGGCTCGATGTACCACGCCAATAGAATCACCGGAAGAGGCACGCGGCAGAATTCCCGGTGAGAGATTGGTGTTGGAGAAAAGAGATTGGTGAGGGAGAGAGAGTGACTTGCACTAGAATCTCACTCAACAATATCCAAATCAACAACAAGGATGGCCTTGATTACAGAGGGATGCTTGTCCAAGATGGATGCTAACCCTAGGGAGACTAAGTTCAAAGTTGGTTTAAGCTCAAATTATGTCTAAGGGGTAAAGGAGGGGTCTAGGGTCCTTATATAGGCATACACAGCCAGCCAGGCGAAAAGGTACAAAAACAGGATAACTTAGGCAGTTTGGTGGGGTCTCCTCGTCAGATCCGGTCCTGGGGCCGGTCAGACCGGGTGACATAGGCATCCCAAATGGGTCTGCCTAATATAGTACCCGGGGTTTATTGAAGGCCCACTACCCGAAGAATAAGAAGACTCGAGAGTCCAAGATGTATTTAAGGAAAAGATAGAGTTGTAATAGGAAGTGTTATTTGTAATCTGGCGGGATGAGTTAGAAACCGTCCCGGACTGCGTAATCCTTGTATAGCACGAATCCCTCGGCTCCACCTATATAAAGGGGGGTCGAGGGACGAGAAGATCATCGAATCATTGTCTGCAAACCCTAGTTTTCATATTCGTCGAGTACTTTTCGGCTGAAACCTTCGAGATCTACTTGCCCTCTACTTCTAATTAAACCCTAGCCTACAATCCATAGGCATTGACAAGTTAATCCCTTGTCAATTGGCGCCGTCTGTGGGAATTAGAGGCGTAAGGATCGATCTCGATGGCACGTTCAAGATCTTCGACATCGTCAACCGGAAGCAACACTATGGATCGAGGTAAACGGATCGCTACTGGTCCTGTTGATTTTGTTCCTCACCCACCCTCCCGTTTGGATGCATATGCGTATACGGCGGAGCCCTTGGAGATGACGTTCGGAAGGTTCCACTTTCGCGTCGAGAAGGAAGGATCGTATCGTGTCGAAATTCCGATTTCGTCGGGATCGTCGGCGGTCGATTCTGAATTTTCAAGCTATGCATCATCAAGCTGAGTCGAGAAGAAGAAACTTCGGCAACACGCTACGTCGGCATCGAGCAAGAGAGAAACTCGCCAAGATCTTCGGCAACGCATCGTTTGGGTCATCTGCGGACTCATATATAAGCGATGGCTCAAGCGATGTCGACGATTACGACTTCGTCGACAAATCTCTCACGGTGGGCAAGGTCTTCATCAATCTCAACAATGATGTCACCGAACCCAACATAGATCTGAGTACAAAATATCATCAGATTTATGCTATCGAAGATCAAGAGGAAACATCGGAGGCTTTCGACCAATTGGGAAATCCTTTTGTCGATCCCTCAGATCTAAGGAGAGGTATGGGCACTAAATATGTCGGGCCCACACCACGCGTCAGAGTCCAACTTCCACGAGGCAGCACTGGGATAGAGCGGCAAAAGCCATAGATGGTTCGAGAACCAATGACGACAACGGCTACGGCTCAAGAAGCTGCAAGCTTATCAATATATGCTCGCACGAACTGCCGAGAAATAGAAAAACGAGACGAGCTGAGTTGAACAAGAGAAAGGCGGCAGCTTACGCATCCGGCGGGAGAAGGGCAGATCTAAGTGGACGAGTCTAGAATTTCGGGTGATAGCCACGGGGAAGCTCGGAACGAGAGGAAGATCAAGGCTACAACACATACCCGAAGCGAGACGAGAGAGTACTTGGTTCAAAACCTCGACATGTCCTTTATGTCGATAGATACAAGAGGAAATATTATCCCTAGGACACCGGAAGCTGGGTATATGGCGACACAAGCTTACATCCTCGCATCCAAGCCACCCCCGGGAGATCCAAGGGAAACACTATACAACATGGCATTAGCGGGAGTTGGAGCTATGGGGACGGCGTTCGTAGCAACGCCTCCCGAAGGAGCGACAAGGCAAAATAGTCCACGACTGCGGCGAGTAACGGCGGCGGCTCCGGAAGGACCAAGTGGAGCAAGAGACACGGGAGTGCAAGCAAGGGTCGACAGAGCAAGGCAAAGCGAGAAGAGATCATCGGCGGTCCCGGAGCTTAATGACGAGGATATGTGCGGTCTACCGTGCTTCACGAGAAGAGTCCGAAAAACTCGAGTCCCCTCGGGATTCAAGTTACCCGATCACTTCAAAAAGTTCGACGGCACTGCAAGACCCGGAGGACTGGTTAATTGATTACCTCGAGACGGTGAAGCTAGCTGGAGGAACTAGAGCAACAGCGATGCAAAGTATTCAGGTGCACTTAAGTGGAGCCGCACGATCTTGGATCAAAAAACTTCCGCCGGGATCCATCGACAGTTGGGAAAGTTTCGAGGACGTTTTCGTCAAGAACTTCGGATCCACATGCAAGAAGCACTGCATCGTTGGAAGAGTTGAGGGCGTGTCGACAAAAGCCGAGATGAGTCAATGAGAAAATACATCCAAAGGTGGAACATCATAAAAAACTCGGCAGAAAATATATCGATGAGAGAGCAATAGATGCGTTTGTCGCGGGAATCGAGCGCGGAGATTTTGTCGAGGACTTGGGAAGGACCAATCCAAAAACGGTATCCGCGTTGATGGAGATAGCAAATAGATGGGCGAGACGGAGAAGACGCTGTCCACAATAAACGACACAGGTCGCCGGAGGAGGACCGTGGTCGAAATTATCGAACGAGGCGACGATTTCCTCGGCGGTATCCGAATTACGACGCCCCGGGGCAAATTTCGGCGGGATTTCGATCAAATACGGGAACAAGCAACGAGAGACGATTATCGGAGAAGCAATGAGCAGCGAGGCGATAATAGGGACGACTCCCGTAACGAGGCAAAATAGTGGGCCAAGGTTTCCACGACCTTTTATGTCTCCCGAAGAAATGCTGAACGGACCGTGCCGGATGCACTTCTTCCTCGACAGCAATGGGAAAAGACGGTCGGGACACTGCGGAAAGATTGTCGAAATTTCCAAGCAATGTTCGGATGTGCGGAAACGCTCACGCACGAGCAGCACGAGAGAAACCCTCGGGAGCCTAGGAGCGAAGTTCATCTACCGCCACCTCCCGCGATTACGAAGGCAATCAACACCAGCTCAGAATAGCGGCAGCACTGCACCACCACCCTATGTTGATCCTAACTCCAACGGAGCAGTGTCGATGATTCAGAAGGGAAGGCCATCTAATAGAGCTCAAAAAGTAATCTCACGACAGGTGTTTATGGCAGAGAAAATGCCTCCACCAACAGTTGAGTACCTCAATTGGTCAGGGCAAGACATCGGCTTCACCATAGCGGACCACCCGCAGCAAGTTCCTCGACCGGGGCGGTCGGCACTCATTTTGCCGGCGGTTATCGCGAGGATTTGACGTTTCTCGAGTATTCATAGATGGTGGCAGCAGCTTAAACCTCATGTATGCGGATACATTGAGGAAGATGAACATATCCTTAGCAAACCTGAAGCCAACGGACACAAGGTTCCACGGAATCACACCGGAGAAACCAAGTTACCCATTGGGGAAGATCAACCTCGACGTTCGGTTTGGAACCGAGAAAATTATAGAATCGAGAAGCTGGAGTTTGAAGTCGTGGATTTTCCATCGCAGTACCACGCTTTGTTGGGACGACCAGCATACGCTAGATTTATGGCAGTACCACACTATACATACCTGTTATGGAGATTGCCTGGACCCAAGGGACCAATCACGGTCAAAGGGAGTTTTGCCTTAGCTGATAAGTGCGACAAGGACTTCCATCGATTGTCAGAAACCTTCGGGATGCAAGCTGAATACTTGGCGTCGAAAAGCATGACCGATTACGACGTACTGCCAGACGTCGGAAGGCCAAACAAGGAATCAACTTTCAACACAGAGAAAAATTCTAAGGAGGTGCAGATTCACCCGACAGACCCAAAAAGACGACATCCATTGCAAACAACATGGATATCGCATAGGAAAGCGCGCTCGTCGAGTTCCTCCGTGAGAGCTGGAAAATCTTCGCATGGTGTCCAGCTGACATGCCGGGAGTACCCGGGGAACTTGCCGAGCACCACCTAAATTTGGATCCAACGGCGAAACCAATCAAACAACCTTTGCGGCGTTTTCGGAACCAAACCGCAAAGCCATGCTATCAGAAATAAATCGACTAGAGGAAGCTGGTTTTATCGGAGAGATATCTACGAAGCCACGTGGGTAGCTAACCCGGTGATGGTGCCGAAGAAAAACACGACAGTCCTTCGCATGTGCGTCGACTTTACGTGTCTCAACAAACATTGCCCTAAGGATCACTTTCCCCTCCCAAGGATCGATCAAATTATCGACTCCACGGCGGGTTGTGAACGTCTTTCCTTTTTGGATGCATACTCTGGTTATAACCAGATCAGATTAAAAGAAGATGATGAAGCCAAAACAGCGTTTATTACACCTTACGGCGTGTTTTGCTACAAGACAATGCCCTTCGGTCTAAAAAATGCGGGAGCAACATATCAGAGGATGATGCAGAAGTGTTTAGCAACACGGATTGGGAAAAACGTGCAAGTATACATCGATGATGTCGTCATAACATCAAAAAAGGGAGCAACGCTGATCGAGGATCTCAAAGAAACTTTTGACAACCTCGACAAATTCTGCCTCAAGCTGAACCCGACGAAGTGTTCTTTTGGCGTCCCGGCGGGAGAACTTACGGGATTTCTAGTTTCAGCAAGAGGGATTGAAGCAAATCCCGACAAAATACAAGCCATAGTAACAATGAGGAAGCCAACGAAGTTGAAAGAAATACAGCGAGCTAACTGGGCGAGTCGCAGCTTTGAGCAGATTCGTCGCCAGGTTAGGAGAAAAAGCACTACCATTTTATGCGCTGATAAAGCAAGGAGATAAATTCCAGTGGAACGAAGAAGCCGATAGAGCTTTCGAGGATCTAAAGCGAAAAATATCGACACCACCAATCCTAGTGGCTCCTAAGGAAAAGGAACCTCTCCTGCTGTATATTGCAGCCACGCCCCAAGTGGTTAGCACGGTGTTAGTTGTCGAAAGAGAAGAAGAAGGAAAAATCCATGGAGTACGGCGACCGGTATACTTCGTGAGCGAAGTCTTGTCGCCCTCAAAACAAAGGTACCCTCGGTACCAAAAGCTAGCATATGGAGTGTTCACGACGGCACGAAAATTGCGCCACTATTTTTCGGCACACCCGATCATAGTGGTCAATGAAGCTCCTTTATCAAATATCTTGAACAACCCGGAAGCTACGGGTCGTGTCTCCCTTTGGGGAATAGAACTTTCCCCTCGGGACATCACGTATGAAAAAAGAAAAGCAATAAAGTCGCAAATACTACCGGACTTCATCGCGAGTGGATGGAGTTGCAAAATACGAGGACCCCAGATTTATCGAGAACCTGGACTATGAACTTCGATGGGTCCAAGAGGTTAGAAGGGGCTCGGCGCAGGAGTAGTACTCATATCACCTGAAGGCGACAAGTTGAAGTACATCCTTCGTATGACGTTCCCTAACGCATCTAACAATGAAGCGGAATATGAGGCTCTCATACACGGGATGAAGATGGCGAAAGCCTGCGGAGCAACTCGACTAAAAATCTTTGGCGACTCACAGTTGGTAGCTCAGCAAGTTATGAACCAATGTGACGCGATCAATGATAGCATGATGGCATACAAGGAGGTGTACAATGAGCTCGAGAAATTGTTCGATGGATGCGAAGTAAATCATATTAGCGAGATTGAGCAACGACGAAGCCGACGTTCTTGCAAACATCGGGTCGCAGTGCCTTGCAGTCCCACCAGGTGTATTTTGGGAGGAGATAACAGAGAGATCCACTGAGACGATAAAATCAAAAAAGAAGGAGAAGAAACCCTCGGGGGCTATCAAGGAGAAGCAAGAGGAAGAAGAAGAGGAGCAAGACCTGGTCCTAGTAATACAGATACCATGGATGCAGCCATACATATCATATATCCTCAGGAAAGAAATACCCGATGATCCAGTTGAGGCAAGGCGAGTAATTCGACGCTCCAAAGCTTTCACGGTGGTTAAGGGAGAATTATATAAGCGAAGTATTTCGGGCGTCTTGCAAAGGTGCGTTACACCCGAAGAAGGAAGAATAATTCTAAAGGACGTACATGAAGGAATATGTGGCCACCACGCAAGTAGTCGAGCTATCGCAGCCAAGGTTTTTCGGGCAGGATTCTGCTGGTTGACAGCAATAGAGGACGCTAAGGACATAGTACGAACTTGCGACGCGTGTCAAAGGTTTGCCGCAAAACCTCACTCTCCGGCAGCGAGCTAGCACCAATACCTTTGTCATGGCCCTTTGCACAATGGGGACTCGACATGGTAGGCAAGTTACACAAATCGTCGCCGGGAGGAAAGGAATACATGCTAGTAGGCTGTCGACAAATTCACAAAGTGGATAGAAGCGAAGCCGATAAATTCACCGGACGGAGCATACTGCGAGTAAAATTCATAAAAGACCTCGTCTTCAGATTTGGAGTGCCCCACGAGCATCGTCACGGACAACGGCGGCAACTTCACGTCCAATGAATTCAAAGACTATTGCGAAGAGGTGGGTATCAAGCTGAACTTTGCATCAGTTGCACATCCTCAAACCAATGGGCAAGTCGAGAAAGCCAATGGCATCATCTGCAATGGCATCAAGAAGCGCTTGTTAGGACCACTAGAAAAAGCTCGACATACCTGGCCTGAGGAACTACCAAGTGTGTTGTGGAGCATCCGAACAACTCCAAATACAGCGACACAGGAAACTCCGTTTTTTCTGGTACATGGAGCAGAAGCAGTGTGCCAATCGAGATAGAGCACAACTCTCCACGTGTCGCGGAGTATGACGAAGAAACGTCGAGAAAAGCGCTAGAAGATGATGTGGACGCACTTGATGAAGCTCGAGATGAAGTATTGTCTCGAGTAACCAAATATCAACGGGACTTGAAGAATTACCACGGTCGACGTTTGCGGCCAAGATCTTTTCGGGTGGGCGACCTTGTTCTTCGGCTCACGCAAAAAAGTCATGAAAAACTCGAGTCACCATGGCTCGGCCCTTACATCGTCACGGAAGTAATCGGAGGAGGAGCATACGGGATAAAGGACAAGAAGACGGGGGTGGAGGAGCCAAACCCACGGAACGTGGCGCAACTCGGGCGGTTCTACGCCTAGAGTCGAAATATAGTCCTTGTAAAACTTCAATGTCTTGAAACGCCCGCGAGTTTTCAGACGCACTCTTTTCCTTTTTCGGGGCACCGAGTGGGGCCGGAGAAGGTTTTTAATGAGGCGGGCTCGCGGTGCTGCAATATAATAAAGATAGTGGCTATATCACCTTCTTCTTTATCAACGTGACCAAAGTCATCGCTCCGACGAATTTCAATATAGTTCATCGATGAAAGAAGAAAAAACCTTGCCTTGGTATTCAAATACCTCGTGAGTCAATAAAAATACAAAATAGTACTCAGTAAAAGCTCGGGGGCTCATATCTGCCTTCAAAATATAAATGCCTTGGTCCACAACCTCGCAAATATACAAATATAGTAAAAAGTCACCGAAACACTCGGGGGCTAGACAAACATGGAAATATAATGGTTGCTTTACAATATAGTCATGGACTACAACGAAAAAATTTCTACAAGAAGCATATAATTAGTCTTGATTCAATATGTCATCAAGAGTAACTCTGTTTTCTTCAGGAGCAGCACCAAGAAAATCGGCATAATGGCCATCGGCAAAAAAGTCGGCATCCATCCGAAGAAGGTCCTCAATCATTTCTTCGGCTATAGGTGTAACCTTAGTGTTAATCCTATCAACACCAACTCTTCGACGCTTTACCTTTTGATGAACCCTCTCGACAACTTGGGCAAGGTCAAGCTTCGAGTGGCAGATCTGGAGCATGATAAGAGCAAATCTGGCACCGGCTACCGGTTGTGCTTTGACAAAATCGTGGATACTGCGAGCATCTTTGAACCTTTCCATCGGTTCGGGAAGAGTTTTTGGTGGGACATTCGAGGAAACATGGAGTTGTAAACCATGGATAAGGTTTTGGTACAGAAGTGAAGGAAATCACGGGTTTGAGAGGTACGATCCTGAAATCTGGTAATTTGGCGGGTCCTCTCCGGAGTGGCCCAAAACAAAGAACCATGGTCCAAGGAAAGATTGACAAGGAGGTTTGTCCTAGCGTTTACCCTCTCTTCCTCGGCGGCAGCATCAATAAAGGCACCTATCAACACAACAAAGGGACAACCTTTAGGAGACAATAGCATGAAGATGAAAGATATCACAAGACGAGACAAACATACCCGACATATCTGCACTGGCTTCATTCATTAACTCGAGCATGAAATTTTCTCGAGTGACCGCTTTTCGGATTCGAAACGGCAATCTCCTTAGCAGACCATAGCCTCGCGGACTTGCTTGAAGGGCAACTTTTTCGGCTTCAGATGATTTACGAGACTGCTCCATCATCACAAGTGTTTGCTTCTTCGCATACTGAAGTTGTTGTCGAAGATCATTCAATTCTTGCGACAAGGTATCATCGACAGGTGCAGCATCAGTAACAGTTTTCTCCGTGCGGGAAGAAGGCGAAGCATTGGAAGGAGTAGGAATTGGAGTATAGTTATCAAATATCAACTGAAATTTAAACAGAACAACATCAAAAAACGAGGCAAAGATAGAGTTCTTCATTAATCTCTTGGGAATAATTACAAGGGCACTACGGTGGAGCTAAAGAAATACGTGTCGCCAAAAGACTACTTTGGCGACAAGAGCAAAAGAGGCAAAAGAAAAACGAGAGGCATGCAACTAGACCTCCGGCCTTGACGAACTAGGAGTCGACGTTGGCTTGATCCCGAGATACGCCAAGATTTTCTTCGTATTGGGCTTGGCCGCCTTCATCAGTGACTTCCACCTCGACTGCTCTATTTGATCGGTGTCGCCAACCTTCGTCCAGTCGAGAGTCTGCTGACTGTCAGCAACCAGAGCAACAGTATTTTCAACGGCTACCTTCATGTTCTCATGGCGCAGCTTCAGCCCAAGATCTTCTGATGTATTGAACATCTTGGCGAGGTCAAGGAAAGTTGAAGGTTCCTCTTTCTTCGGGAAAAAGTAGGGGAACAACGCCGACAAAGCCCCACTAGCATTGGCCACGCCTTCACGAATTTCGCGTCCATGGGACTCTAGAAGAGAAAGTGCGTCAAGGAGAGGGTCATTGACAGGTTTCTCCAGATCAAAATCTTGGTTGGTTTGAGCTGCCACATAAAACAGAATGTTAGTCGAAAACCAAGAAACAAGAAGTACAAACAAAACAGAAGGGACAAGCGATATTACTCAGCGTACGTCGACTTTGCGAATTCAAGCGCTTGATGATCCCTTGTTCTCGTGCAACCTGTGCAGATTTTTGCTCGTGCAAGGCAGATTCAGCATCTTTGAGCCTTTGCTGCAATTCTTCGACACTAGCAGCCTTTGCTTTGGCATCATCGGCTTCAGCTCTGGCTTCGCTAGCGGCAAGCTCAGCCTTCTTGCGAGCCGTTTCACTTTTCTCAAGATTCGAGAAAGTGTCTCGGCACGTTTGTTAGCCTCTGAAAGTTTTTCTGTTGAGAAAGGAAAAGAAAGAGAAGAAAGATTAAAAATAGCGACAAGCAGAAGGAGTAAAAATTCAAGGAAAAACAGCAAGTACAACAGTCGTTACCTTCGGCTCTGCTGGCATACTCGCGGTACCCAATAAATTGGGATCCGATGCGGATGAGATCCTTGATCATAGGCTGTCAAAGAAAAAAGTAAGAAGGGGAAAAACTTCGGCATTACAAGAGTAAGGGTCCGCAAAAGCAAAATAGAGGAAATATAGATCTCGATAAACTTACATCATCTAAGAGGCTGCGACGAAGAGCTGCCCAATTGAGGAGGAGGCTCAACGACCATTTCAACCCTTGCCCTTTTTGGCGAAGGGACAAGGGGGCTTGACGGTGGAGTAGTGGTGACGATGTTTTGTTGAGGAGGCGATGTTTCATCTCCTTCAACTAACGTGTCTGAAACAAGCACAGTACGTGACGTGCTGGTCCGAGGAGCTACGTCAGTAACTGGTACTTCTTCCTCATCACTAGTGAACAAAAATCGACAGTACAAAAAGCAAGACAAAGTTAAATCTTTCGAGTACATAAAAAAGAGGAGGAGAGATAAAATTGACTTACGAGCTGATGAGGGACTCAAAATAAGGATCATAAGCTGCCTTCGGATCAGAAGGAACAACTTCTTCAGCCTTAGAAATGCCAGAATCCTCGACTTCCGTCCTTTTCCTTTTGTTCTTCGGAGAAACGAGCGGGAGGAAGGGATTCGGTCGATTCAACGGCCTCGGACTCAGCCTCTCTCTCATGAGAAGCCGCAGATTTGTGAGAACCCGCGACTTCACTTTCAGGAACAGAAGAGCCCTGAGTATCGTCGGCAACGACGGTCATTTCTTCGACCTCTCCACCCTCAGGGAGAGGAGGAAGGGAAGTTATACTAGGATGGTCCTGAAAAAATAGAAACCAAAGAAAACGTAAAGAGATGACAATACAATGAGATGTAGAAAAAAAGGCGCAACAAGATAAAAATGCGGAAAGACAAAATACCTTGGGGAGTGGATTGGTGGAGCTGTATGGTTCCACGCGACAAGAAGAAGGAAGCTGGATCTTTGCCCGGGCGAGAAAGTCTTCGAACCAACTTCTCCAAGTCCTTGGTGGAAAGGTTACCGGAGATTCCGTTGGCGTCATTTTCACCGAGTACGTCCAAAGGGGATTTTTGCGAGCACTGAAGAGGCTGCACTCTAATCCTAAGGAAGTAGGCGGTGATTTGAACACCGGATAGCTCCTTGCCTCGAGTATTTTGAAGGCTGGCGAATGCGAGACATGAGCGCCTCCGTCGCCTTTTTCTCTTCCTCGAAGCTTCGGCATCCCGGGAGCGACGGCGCTGAATTTTGGCATTCCCGTCGAAGGGAATTATGTTGTGCTCAACGGAGTTGGCGCTTTCTTCGTGAATGTAAAGCCACCTCTTGCGCCATCCTTGGACGGAATCGGGAAACTTGACGTCGAAATAATCGACATCGGTACGAACACGGATAACAACGCCACCTATGTTATAAGTGACGTTGTGGGAGCCATTGCGGCGGATGCGAGAAGATGCGTTTCCAAAGAGCCCAATTAGGAGCGACTCCAAGAAAGCATTCGCAAAGGGTGATAAAAATAGAAATGTGAAGGATGGAATTGGGGGTCGAGATGATGCAAGTTGAATCCCATAAACGAAAAGAAGGCCGCGGAGGAAATCATGAATTGGAGGCGAAAGGCCGCGGATCAGATGGTCAACAAAACTAACCCGATACTCCATTGGAGGCTTGGGATAGCTTTCTTCACTGGGAAAGCGGATGGCGCCTTCCTTCTTCATCAGGCCAAGCCTTTTCATCAGGTTGGCGTCTTGGTTGGAGATTTTGGATCTCTCCCACTCAAGATCTTCGGCGGCCATCGCGGACTGCGGAGTGCTTGTGGCGGGTCAAACGCGCACGCGGTGGCATCCACGGCGGCGGATTGAGCAATGTATGCGAGAGCGGGAAATCGGCGAAGATTGGGCGCGAGAGGAAGATTTGCGAAGAGGAACAGGTGAGCGGCGCAAGCAGGGGATGAACGGAGGTTGAAGACAGGTTTATATAAGAATTGGGTGAAGCAGTGTACCGTTGGATGAGGAAATCGTGTGGTGAGAATTGATTTTCTAGTTACAAGGGCAAAAAAGTATTTTTACTGGGATAGGCGTTACCGTACGTGCGCCAGAAAAAGCGGAGGACGTGTGTCCCCCACTTGCACGACGTGTCAACATGGTGGGAACGATGGACCCACAAAGCAGAAAAATATCGACCATTGATAGAGTTGAAGAAAATTTGACAAGGGAAAATATGTCGACAAGAGAAAGGAGAATGGCGACGGGATAAGTTATTTGAATGCATCGGGAGCCTTTGGTCGGAAACAAGTTTTTGCCCAAATGCTCGGGGGCTACTTCGAAAAAGGAAAAATTTCGACAATGGCAAATATAGAAAATGTTGAGCCTACAGTCAAGCACAAGTTCTTGGCTGTAGCCTCGGGGGCTACTCCCATCAGGAGCGCTGTTCGCGCACCCGATAAAAAAAAAAAAATATATAAAAAAAAAGAAAGAAAGAAGAAGAAGGAGGAAAGAATATCAAGAGATAATGGCAATATAGCGACAAGGTGGACTAAAATGTTGAGCCTACAACCAAGCACAAGTTCTTGGCTGTAGCCTCGGGGGCTACTCCCATCGGGAACGCTGTTCGCGTGCCCGATGAAATTAACAAAGGAAAAATAGAACAAGCAAGAGAGTATATTTCGAGTTATCATTAACTCTCCATATACTCCCATCGGGAAAGCAATATAAGTAATATTTGACTCGATAAAATGTGCCATTCCAACAGCCGGAAAAGCACTCGACAATATATTCTCGAACGCCGAAGTTGCGATCAATTTCCGAATGCCGCAAAATTGCGAAGGTAAGACCCCGGACCTATTCTGTTGGGCGTGGCATCGCCGAAGACTGCGCTCTGCTACTTTTATCCGTATCAACGGATACGAAGAAAAATCCTAACGGACGCGTTAGGTACTCGATAAATTTGGTCGGGACTCGACGGAATGGTAAGACCTTAAGCGGCGCCTGTCGAAGTTTACACCAGTATCCCGAAATCATGTCCAGGGACGTGATTTTGAAGTAGGTTTTTGCGGATTGCCACTAGAGCAGTTAACTAGTACCTGATCCGTCAGATGAACTAGCCCCAACTACCAATATCCCTGTACAATACAGAAGTTTATAAGAAAAAGTATAAAAGTTAGAGCTTTCGAGTAAAAATAAACAGTGGAGATTTTCCCTGACTCTATGATTCAAGCAAAATCTCGGGGGCTACTGACATAGGCATCCCAAATGGGTCTGCCTAATATAGTACCCGGGGTTTATTGAAGGCCCACTACCCGAAGAATAAGAAGACTCGAGAGTCCAAGATGTATTTAAGGAAAAGATAGAGTTGTAATAGGAAGTGTTATTTGTAATCTGGCGGGATGAGTTAGAAACCGTCCCGGACTCTGTAATCCTTGTATAGCACGAATCCCTCGGCTCCACCTATATAAAGGGGGGGTCGAGGGACGAGAAGATCATCGAATCATTGTCTGCAAACCCTAGTTTTCATATTCGTCGAGTACTTTTCGGCTGAAACCTTCGAGATCTACTTGCCCTCTACTTCTAATTAAACCCTAGCCTACAATCCATAGGCATTGACAAGTTAATCCCTTGTCACCGGGCCTGTGACCGGGTGGTCCGGTCCTGGGTCCGGTCGACCGGTCGCCAACCGGAAACCTCGCAAGTTTCCGTCCGGTTGGTGTCCGGTACGAGCTTGAGGGAAATCCGGTTGGCGGCCGGTTGACCGGGTCTGTGACCGGGCGGCCCGGTTGTGCGTCCGGTCAGACCGGGTCCTGGACCGGCCGGCGTCTTCCCTTCCTTCGAGCGCTTCGCGTGACGTCGGGTCTATCTTCGTGTCCATCTTCATGACTTGAGGCTCCTCTCCTTCCCTTGGCCATGACTTGTCCTCCTCTCCGGTGTCTTGAGGCGCCTTGTACCTAATGACACATAGCACATCGGCATGAGGTAGCATTCCATCCAAAGGTGTACCGAGATCAAGGGTGGCTAGGAGCGAGGTCACCTTATCATGTAGCGCTTTAACTCGAGCCCGAGTCATTGGTCCACTTGGGGGACTTGTTGGTCTTGGTGTGGAGGTGTCCGAAGGCCACCCCGCATCATATGGTGTGGGGCCCCCGTGCCTCTTCCGACTCCGCCCTTCCGCCTACTTAAATCCTTCGTCGCGAAAACCCCAGTACCGAGAGCCACGATACGGAAAACCTTCCAGAGACGCCGCCGCCGCCAATCCCATCTCGGGGGATTCAGGAGATCGCCTCCGGCACCCTGCCGGAGAGGGGAATCATCTCCCGGAGGACTCTTCATCGCCTTGATCGCCTCCGGATCGATGTGTGAGTAGTTCACCCCTGGACTATGGGTCCATAGCAGTAGCTAGATGCTTGTCTTCTCCTCATTGTGCTATCATGTTAGATCTTGTGAGCTACCTATCATGATCAAGATCGTCTATTTGTAATGCTACATGTTGTGTTTGTTGGGATCCGATGAATATGTAATACTATGTCAAGTTGATTATCAATCTATCATATATGTTGTTTATGTTCTTGCATGCTCTCCGTTGCTAGTAGAGGCTCGGCCAAGTTGATACTTGTAACTCCAAGAGGGAGTATTTATGCTCGATAGTGGGTTCATGCCTCCATTGAATGCAGGATAGTGACGAGAAAGTTCTAAGGTTGTGGATGTGATGTTGCCACTAGGGATAAAACATCAATGCTTTGTCTAAGGATATTTGTGTTGATTACATTACGCACCATACTTAATGCAATTGTCTGTTGTTTGCAACTTAATACTTGGAAGGGGTTCGGATGATAACCTGAAGGTGGACTTTTTAGGCATAGATGCATGCTTGGATAGCGGTCTATGTACTTTGTCGTAATGCCCTGATTAAATCTCATAGTACTCATCATGATATATGTATGTGCATTGTTATGCCTTCTTTATTTGTCAATTGCCCAACTGTAATTTGTTCACCCAACATGCTATTTATCTTATGGGAGAGACACCACTAGTGAACTCTGGACCCCGGTCCATTCTTTACATCTTAAATACAATCTACTGCAATACTTGTTCTTTACTGTTCTTCGCAAACAAACATCATCTTCCACACTATACATCTAATCCTTTGTTTTCAGCAAGCCGGTGAGATTGACAACCTCACTGTTAAGTTGGGGCAAAGTACTTTGATTGTGTTGTGCAGGTTCCACGTTGGCGCCGGAATCCCTGGTGTTGCGCTGCACTACACTCCGCCACTAACAACCTTCACGTGTTCCTTGACTCCTACTGGTTCGATAACCTTGGTTTCTTACTGAGGGAAAACTTGTCGATGTACACATCACACCTTCCTCTTGGGGTTCCCAACGGACGTGTGTCTTACACGCCATTAGTGGCTCAGCAAGTCATGAACCAATGTGATGCAGTCAACGATAGTATGGTGGCATAAAAAGAAATGTACAACGAGCTAGAGAAGCTATTTGATGGATGCGAAGTAAATCACATCAGCAGGCTGAGCAATGATGAAGCCGATGTTCTTGCAAACATCGGGTCGCAGTGCCTCGCAATTCCACCAGGTGTGTTCTGGGAAGAGATAACCGAGAGGTCTACAAAGCCGAAGAAGGCACAGAAGAAGCAGAAGGATGAGAAAACCTCGACAGCTCCTAAAGAAGCACTAGAAGAAGAAGAGGAACAGGAACTAGTGATGATGGTGCATGGATGCAAGTATACATATCATACATCCTAAGGAAAGAAATACCCGACGACCCAGTTGAAGCATGGCGAGTTATTAGACGATCTAAAGCCTTTACTGTGGTCAAAGGAGAATTGTACAAACGAAGTATTTCGGGTGTGCTACAAAGGTGCGTCACACCCGAAGAAGGAAGGATAATTCTGAAGGACGTACACGAAGGAATATGTGGTCATCATGCAAGCAGTCGAGCTATCGCAGCCAAGGTTTTCAGAGCAGGATTTTATTGGTTGACAGCAATCGAGGATGCGAAGGAAATAGTGCGAACTTGCGACGCGTGCCAGAGATTTGCTGCAAAACCTCACTCTCCTGCAGCAGAACTGATGCCAATACCCTTGTCTTGGCCCTTTGCTCAGTGGGGTCTCGATATGGTGGGAAAATTACACAAAGCTTCGCCAGGAGGATACGAGTACATGCTCGTCGCCGTCGACAAATTCACGAAGTGGATAGAAGCAAAGCCGATAAATTCACCAGATGGAGCATCCGCAATTAAGTTCGTGAAAAGCATTGTCTTTCGGTTTGGAGTACCTCATAGCATCGTCACGGACAATGGTAGTAACTTCACATCCAAGGAATTCAAGGGATACTGTGCAGAGGTGGGCATCAAATTGCACTTCGTGTCAGTTGCGCATCCGCAAACCAACGGCCAAGTCGAGAAAGCCAATGGTATCATCTGCAATGGTATTAAAAAGCGCTTGTTAGGACCATTGGAAAAAGCTCGACATACATGGCCAGAGGAGTTACCAAGTGTGTTGTGGAGTATCCGAACAACACCAAATACAGCAACACAGGAGACTCCGTTTTTTCTGGTCCATGGAGCCGAGGCAGTATTGCCGATAGAAATAGAGCATGATTCTCCAAGAGTCACGGAATATGATGAAGAAGCTTCCAGAAAAGCATTGGAAGACGATGTCGACGCATTGGACGAAGCCAGAGATGAAGTATTATCACGGGTCACTAAGTACCAGCAGGAATTGAAAAATTACCACAGTCGACGTTTGCGACCAAGATCCTTTCAGGTTAGAGACTTAGTCCTACGACTCAATCAAAATAGCACTGAAAAACTCGAGTCGCCATGGCTTGGCCCTTACATCGTCACAGAAGTAATCGAAGGAGGAGCGTACAGGATAAAGGACAAGAAGACGGGGGCTCCCGAGAAAAACCCCTGGAACGTGGCACAACTCAGGCGTTTTTACGCCTAGAGTCGAAATATAGTCCTCCTTGTAAAAATACAATGTACTGAAACGCCCGCGAGTTTTCAGACGCACTCTTTTCCTTTTTCGGGGCACCGAGTGGGGCTGGAAAAGGTTTTTGATGAGGCGGGCTCGCGGTGCTACAATATAATAAAGATAGTTGAGATATATATCCTTTTCTTCGACAGGCTCGGGGGCTTGTGCCCAAGAGTTACAATATATATTACCGAAAATATTTCGCCTTGATGCAAAACACCTCGCAAAATAAACGAAGATACAAAATAGCAATCAACAAAAAAGGCTCGGGGGCTCGTACCTGCAAATATAGTATACTCAATATAATTTATAGGCCTTGGTTTAAACCTCGCGTACACAATAAAGAAATTCACCACCGAAACACTCGGGGGCTTGAAAAAAATCAAGGAAAACATATCTAGTGGCATTAAAATATAGATTATGTTTACAATATACAAGGTGCAATCATTGAGAAAAATCGGCGAGACAAGAGAAAAATTCTTAACGGCCGCCTAGTATGTTATCTATGGTCATTCGTTCACTATTGGAAGTACGAGTACTATGTTCAGCATAGCTACCCTTCACGAAGAACTCAGCATCCATCCGAAGCAATTCATCCATCATGTCTTCTGCTACAGGCTTCACCACATCATCAATTTTGTCAATATTCCTTTTCCTCTTCGCCATCTTGGCTAGGCACTTGGCAACAATTCGACTCATGTCTAACTTCGGATAGCAGATTTGTATCATAATCATAGCAAATCTCGCGCCAGCAGACATTTGAGCCCGTACAAATCCATGGATTCGAGGTGCATCCCGGAATTTATCCATCAGAGCAGGCAGGGTCTCTGGCATCTTGTTGCGCGGGAACAAGGCGCTGTAAACTAAGGACAATGTCCTTGCACAGAAGTCGAGAAAATCACGGACCTGACCCGCACGATCTTGAAATCTGACGATTTGGCGAGTACGTTCAGGTGTAACCCAAAAATTAGAACCATGCTCCGATGCAAGCCTGAGAAGCACACTGGATCGAGCTTCAACACGTTGATCTTCGGCAGCAGTATCCAAAAAAGAACCTGTTTTCAGCGGAGGAATAAGAGAGGAAAGAAAAACATTGGGAATAAAAGATAAGTATGGTCAAGTAAACGAAGTATACCCGCCATATCCAAGCTGGAATCACTCATCAGCTCAAGCATGTAATTCTCTCGTCGAGAAGCTTCGGCAGCTGCAGCAACTGCGTCTTCTTTTGCAGCTATAGCATCCTGGGCTTGTTGAAGCGCAATCTTTTCCTTCTCCGAGGATTTTCGAGATTGCTCCATTATTATAAGTGCCTGCTTCTTCATAGACTGGAGCTGTTGACGAAGTTCTGCCAAGTCTTGTGTTGAACCCCTACTCGAGGAATCTTCGGCAAATTCATCATCGACAGGCACTTTCTTCGAGTAGGATGAGGTGGGAAAAGCATTGGCAGGACGAGGAGTTGAAGTGTAGTTGTCAAAAATCAACTGGAAATAAAAGTTTTGACATCAATCATCAAGCAAAATAGATTTCCATTGATATTCAAAGTACTTACATGGCTATTACAGAAGGATGGTTCCTAATGAACCAATGGGACGGTTGTCGCCAAAGCTACAACGGCGACAGAGTCAAAAGAAGAAAACAGCATAAAAAGAAGAAGACAAGGTGGTCTACTTGACCTCCGGCTTCGACGAGCTGGGAGCAGGAGTTGGCTTGC
The DNA here is from genome assembly GCF_022539505.1 of Lolium rigidum. Lineage (NCBI taxonomy): Eukaryota > Viridiplantae > Streptophyta > Magnoliopsida > Poales > Poaceae > Lolium > Lolium rigidum. The sequence goes on along the minus strand of NC_061509.1, from coordinate 112,505,722 downwards.
AACCAAGGAAGGCAAGGATCGGCTTTGAGTTGGGCTTGGCAGCCTTAATCAAAGATTGCCATTTCTTCGTCTCCATCTCCTTTATATCGCCAACTTTAGCCCAGTCGACGTCTTGTTGGCTGTCAGCAACCAGAGAAATGGTGCCTTCAACGCCAATCTTCAGGCCTTCTTGGCGAAGTTTAAGCCCAAGGTCTTCTTGAGAGTTGAAGCACTTGGTGAGAGTTGTGAAAATCTTGGGCTCTTCTTTCTTCGGGAAGAAATAAGGGAAAAGACGCGACCGACCTACTCTGGCTTCGGTAAGACCTTCACGCGCCTCATCTCCGTGAATCTCAAGGAGGGAAAGAGCGTCCAGAAGAGAATCACCTTCAGGGTTTTCCAGATCATAGTCTTGATGCATTTTCCCTAAGTGAGTCAAAAGAAGCTTGTCAGGAAAAAGCAAGCTAAGAAAAATTTAATGATCCGAAGAAATGAAAGAAACGTGAGTACTTACTCACAAAACGTCGACTCTGCAACTCCATGCAGCTAAGGATTTCTTTTTCGCGAGCAGCCTGTTGAGCTAGGTTGTCACTCAGTGAATTTTCCGCGTCATGAAGTCTTTTTTGAAGATCTTCAACAGCGGCAGCATCTGCTTCAGCTTTCTTACGAGCCTTTTCACTTTGCTCCAGTTTACGAGCAAGAGAATCAGCACACTTGTTGGCCTCTACGAGATTTTCTGACAAAATAGTCGACAGCAATCAAAAGTCATGATAAGAAATGATGGAGAGGTCATGTACCAGAACAAGTAGCAAAATAGTACCTGATACGTCTCCAACGTACCTATAATTTCTGATGTTCCATGCTTGTTTTATGACAATACTTACATGTTTTGCTTGCACTTTATAATGTTTTTATGCATTTTCTGGAACTAACCTATTAACGAGATGCCGAAGGGCCAGTTGCTGTTTTCTCGTTGTTTTTGGTTCCGGAAAGGCTGTTCGGGCAATATTCTCGGAATTCGACGAAACGAAGACCCAGCATCTTATTTTTCCCGGAACCTTCCAGAAAGTCAAAGGGGGACCAGAGGGGAGCCCTGGGGGCCCCACACGTGTGGTCGGCGCGGCCCAAGGGGGGGGCGCCGCCCTAGTGTGAGGAGGCCCCGTGGCCCCTCCGACTCCGACTATTCGCCTATTTAAGCCCTGGAGACCTAAAAACGCGATACGAATTGACGAAACTCCAGAAAGACTCCAGGGGCGCCGCCACCCTCGCGAAACTCCGTTTCGGGGACAGAAGTCTCTGTTCCGGCACCCTGCCGGGACGGGGAAGTGCCCCCGGAAGCCATCTCCATCAACGCCATCGCCTCCATCATGCTCCGTGAGTAGTTCCCCCATGGACTATGGGTTCTAGCTGTAGCTAGTTGGTATTCTCTCCCCCATGTACTTCAATACAATGATCTCATGAGCTGCCTTACATGATTGAGATTCATCTGATGTAATCGGTGTTGTGTTTGTCGGGATCCGATGGATTGTTACATTATGATTAGTCTATCTATAAAGTTGTGAAGTTATTGTTGCTGCAATCTTGTTGTGTTTAATGCTTGTCACTAGGGACCGGGTGGCATGATCTTAGATTTGAGCTCTATAATTATTGCTTAGATTGTATCTACAAGTTGTATGCACATGTCTATGTCCAGAACCAAAGGCCCCAAAGTGACAGAAATTGGGACAACTGGAGGGAAAGGCTTAGGTATGAGGATCACATGTTTTCACGGAGTGTTAATGCTTTGCTCCGGTGCTCTATTAAAAGGAGTACCTTAATTTCCGATAGATTCCCTAGAGGCCCGGCTGCCACCGGCTGGTAGGACAAAAGATGTTGTACAAGTTTCTCATTGCGAGCACGTATGACTATATATGGAAAACATGCCTACATGATTAATAATCTTGATGTTACGTCTTAATGCTATTTCAATCCTATCAATTTCCCAACTGTAATTTGTTCACCCAACACTTGTTATTGGAGAGTTACCACTAGTGTATATAGCTGGGAACCCCGGTCCATCTCTCATCATCATATAATCGTTCTACATGACATTGGAAGTAGTATCAACTATTTTCTGGTGCCATTGCCTCTGTGTTACTATTACTACTGCTGTGTTACTGTTACTACTGCTCTCATATTACTGCTGCTTTCACATCACCCCTGTTACTAGTGCTTTTCTAGGTGCAGCTGAATTGACAACTCAGTTGTTAAGGCTTATAAGTATTCTTTACCTCCCCTTGTGTCGAATCAATAAATTTGGGTTTTACTTCCCTCGAAGACTGTTGCGATCCCCTATACTTGTGGGTTATCAGTACCTTCGGCTTTTTTAGCATGATCACGGTACCCGATGAATTGGGTACCGAGATGGATGAGTTCCTTCATCAAGGGCTGACAAAGAAAGATAGAGAAAGGAAGCATCAATAAGGTAAAAAGTTCGACAGCAAAAAGTAAAAGAGAAGCGAAAAACAAAAAAGAGTCGACAGCATTGAAGTATTCGGCACGGAAGAGAAGAAGTGAACAACTTACATCATCCAAGGAAGGAGTCGTGGAGCTACCAAGTAGTAAGGTAGGCTCCTTGGCTGGCTCGACCCTTGCCCTCTTTGGCGAAGGGGCACGGGGGCTTGCAGGTGGAGAAGGATGCTCGATGTTTTGCTGAGGAGGCGTGGTTTCATCTCCATCAGGCTGAGCTTCAGAGACAACTAAAGTACGCGACGTACTCGTTCGAGCAGTCGCGTCAATAGGTTGATCTTCATCCTCATCACCGCTACAGTAAAAGGCGACAATATAAGAATCAACATAGACAAAAACATCGAGAGCAAACAGCAAAGAGCAATAGAGAACTTACGAGCTGACAAGGGCATCCTCGTAAGGATTGAAAGTTGTCTTCTTTTCAGAAGGACCAACTTCTTCGGCAGGAGGTGCACCAGCCTTGGAGGTGCCAGAATCGGCACCTTCGTCCCTTTTCCTCTTGTTCCTTGGAGAAACAGCGGAAGGAAGGGAGTGTGTCGAGGCAGTGGCCTCAGACTCGGCTTCTTTTTCATAGGAAGCCGCGGATTTTTGAGAACCCGCGACTTCACTCTCAGGGCGAGAAGTACACTGGTTGTCATCGGTGACAACAGTCCGTACTTCGACTTCTCCACCTTCAGGAAGGGGAGGAAGAGGTGATGCAGTTTTATGGCCCTGGACAAAATAGAAAGAGTATCGACAAGAATTTAAATAAAAAATAGCAGATGAAGAAATGCTAGTACAAAAAGAGAAAAGAAGAGAATGAATGAACAAGCAGAGGATAAAATAAGTTACCTGCGGGAGCGCGTTGGTGGCACTGTATGGTGTCACACGACAAGAGGATGGGACGGTGTCCTTCTTGCTCAGCGACGAGATCTTCCGGACAAGTTTTTCTAAGTCCCTGACCGGTAAATCTATCGACAGGCGATCTACGTCGTTGTCACCAGAATACATCCAAAGGGGGTTTTTGCGAGCTTGCAAAGGCTGCACCCTAATCCTAAGGAAATATGCAGTGATCTGGACACCCGATAATTCTCGACCACGTGTATTCTGAAGTTCACGGATGCGTGTCATCAGAGCTTCTGTCGCCGTTTTTTCTTCGTCGGTAGCTTCTGCATCCCAGGACCGGCGGCGACAGATTTTTTCGTTGCCATCGAAAGGAGGAATGTTGTGTTCCGCCGAGTCGAGGCTTTCTTCGTGGATGTACAACCATTTTTTGCGCCACCCTTGAATTGAGTCAGGGAATTTGACGTCGAAGTATTCGATGTCGGGGCGGACGCAGATAACAACGCCACCTATATTATAGGCGACATTGGGGGAGCCATTGCGCCGGAGGAGAAAGATGCGTTTCCAGAGAGCCCAGTTCGGTTGGTCTCCAAGGAAAGATTCGCAAAGAGTGATGAAAATAGAGATGTGCAGGATGGAGTTGGGGGTGAGATGGTGAAGTTGCAATCCATAAACAAAGAGCAACCCACGCAGAAAATCATGGATGGGGGAGGAAAGGCCTCAGATGAGGTGGTCGACGAAACTGACCCGATACTCGATTGGAGGAGATGGATAGCTCTCCTCGCTGGGGAAGCGCAACGCCTCTTTCTTCTTGCTGATTCCAAGTTTTTTCAGCAAGTTGATATCTTGGGCAGAGATTTTGGATCTCTCCCACTCGGTATTCCCCAGATCTTCCGCCGCCATCTTGGATTCGGGCGTGTTGTGCCTGGTGAGTCGCGCACGCGGTGGCATCAACAAGAGTGGAGGAGAAAAAGCGCGACTGTGGTTGAGCTCAAGAGCTATGGGGCGCAATGGAGGATTTTGGCAGAGGAGAGAAGAGGAGCGGCGCGAGCGAAAGTGTGGAAGGAGGAAGACGACGACCTTAAGTAGAGGTGCGGTGAATCGACGCACCGTTGGATGGAGAAATTGTGAGATAGATGGTGTACACGTGGACAAGGGCTAAAAACGCAATTTCACTGAGAAGGGAAGGAACATGCGCTACAGTGCGTGCGCCTGGAAAAGTGGAGGACGTGTGTCCCCCACTTGCACGACGTGTCAACTTGATGAGAAATTTGGGCCCGCAAGGCAGAGAGAGCGCAGTTCTCGCGTTTTCCCGATACAGTGATCATGGCTATCGTCAGCAATTATGTCACCTTGGCAAGAGAAAATCTCGGCTATGAAGCTTCCTAAGAATGGCGACAGCAGAAGATTATTGATTATTTTGGGAGCCTTTGGTCAAATACAAGTTTTTGATCAAATGCTCGGGGGCTACTTTGAAACAATGAAAAACTTGAGAATGACAAAATAGAAATGGCGAGAGCCTATGACCAAATACAAGCATTTGCTCATAGCCTCGGGGGCTACTCCCATCGGGAGCGCTGGTCGCGCACCCGATAGATATGAAAACTTCGAGAAAGAAGGAAAATATAGCAACGTAAGGCGTTGAGCCTACACCCAAGCACAAGTCCTTGGTTGTAGCCTCGGGGGATACTCCCATCGGGAACGCTGTTCGCGTGCCCGATGAAATTATAAAAAAAAGAAGAAAAGGGAAGAAAAAGTGAGCATATTTCGAGTTATGCAAATAACTCTACATATACTCCCATCGGGAGGACAATATAAGTCATCCGTTGACTCAATAAAATGTGCTATTCCAACAGCCGAAAAAGCACTCGACAATATATTCTCAGAGCGCCAAAGTTGCGAACGATCTCTGAATGCCGCAAAACTTTGCGAAGGTAAGACCCCAGATCCGTTCTGAGTGGCGTGGCGTCGTCTCTGACGTCGGTTTGCTACTTTTTTCCGTATCAACATATACGAAGAAAAATCCTAACGGACGCGTTAGGTACCCGATAAAATATGACTGGGACTCGACAGAATGGTAAGACCTTAAGCGGCACCTGTCGAAGTTTACACCAGTATCCCGAGATCATGTCCAGGGACGTGATTTTGAAGTAGGTTTTTGCGGATTGCCACTAGAGCAGTTAACTAGTACCTGATCCGTCAGATGAACTAGCCCCAACTACCATTATCCCTGTACAATATATAATTACGTATCCAAAGATATGTGATGAAGTTCAGCAAAGCTATTGAATGAATATAAAGTTGGAGATTTTCCCTGATTCTGCGATTCAAGCAAAATCTCGGGGGCTACTGGCATAGGCATCCCCAATGGGCCTGCCGAAGATGGTACCCGGGGTTTACTGAAGGCCCACAACTCGAAGGATAAGGAGAATCGGAAGCCCAAATTACTATTAAGGAAAGCTAGAGTTGTATTAGAAAGTATTATTTGTAATCTTGCGGGATGAGTTGGAAACCCTCCCGGACTATGTAACTTGTGTATTATGAATCCCTCGGCTCCGCCTCCTATATAAGGGGGAGTCGAGGGACAAAGAAAGCATCGATTCATTGTCTCACAAAACCCTAGTTTTCATATCGTCGAGCACTTTTCGGCTGAAACCTTCGAGATCTACTTGCCCTCTACTTCCGACTAAAACCCTAGTCTACAACTTGTAGGCATTGATAAGTTAATCCCTTGTCAGTAGGACAGGCTGAGCCAACCAACAGAAGCAAAACCTCCACATCAGCACAATTTCTAGGAGCTGGAGTGAAGTATACACAAATGATCCTGAGCAAAACCCATGCTTTGCTCATCAATAAGCATACACATGCATCACATAAGCAAAGAAGGGTAGAACCCTGTTTGTATCATCACTTGGTTGCAAAACCATTTGGTGCCAGCAAACAAAAGAAAGGCTAGAAGGAAAACAACCAAGGGAACACTGGTTGTGTCAACACAGTGACACAACCAGAGAAATCTAGCAAGGATTTAATCCTATTTAGCCACCCAAAGTCACCAAGCACCTAACAGCTAGCTAAACCATCAGATATGCAGAAGAATAAGTGTTCTGCAATTATTTGTCAACATCAAAAGCATCTGGCAACCAATTATGATTAAGCCAGAGAGCATTTGTCCATACACAGCAAGCCACTTGAGGTGGGAGCTACCAAAACAGCAAGATATTGCTATTGTGGTCACCTCAACCACAAAACCTTCCAAGCCATGCACACAGATCATTACCCAGAGGGTTCAGTATGAGCTAGGGTACCCAACCAGTGGTTGACATCCCTCTAGCTACATCAAATCCATCCATGAGATCACCACTGCTAAGCAGTTCACATCATTTATCTATTCAATACATCAGAGTTACATAGATAAATGAAACAGATAAGCAAACCAAGCACCAAGTCTTGCACATGATCCAAGGGATCACTGCAAGCCTCAGCAGAAGCTTGAGCAAGCACAAACATGCACCAACCCAAGCTTGAGTACCACATAGACTCAAGGAAAAGCATCAGTGAGCCACAAGTCATAGGACAACAGTCAACCACCAAGCAACTGGTGATCACATGTTCACCAGAAGTTGACAGTGCATGCAAGAGCATGCTAGAGCCAAGTCTAGCAATAACAACAGCATAAAAATTGAACTCATGCACTTACAAGAACCAACAGGAGGTCCTGGTGATCAAATGATCATCCAGAGCCACAATTAATCAACCTATATACCACAGATAAGTAAATAGATGCATTAGAATTGTATCCAGAAGCACATCATCAAGAGAGGGAGCTGTCTAGCCAACAATCATGCTCAGTTGAGCATTTCCGTGAGTTAAAATCCAATGAACATCACACATAGGCACTGGCACTTGCAAAAATGCAAGGATTCATCACAGAAATCAAGCCAGGGTCAGTTAAATAGTTACACAGCAAGGGGACAGCACCAGTAGCAAGCTCAGGAACAACCTAGCATGACAGGAGCATCATAGAATGCTCATGAGCAAGTGCTCATGAGCTACAACAGCAATAATGGCAAACACACAAGCATGAGCCAGAGAGAGGAGAGCACCAGTACAAGCAACAACATAGGCTAGGGCATGGTGGTAGCAGCAGCAGCACAAGGACAACATCATGGTATAGGATAGAGCAAACGGAGCATCAGCAGTAGCTAGCAACCATGCCAGCAGCAGAGCCAGCAGCATACACACAACAATAGCAAGCACAGCAGCAGCGGCCAGCAGAGCCATAGCAGCAGCATGGCTTGGTCTCTCCAGGAGGAGGAACAGCCGCAGCTCAAGCTAGTAGATAGAGGAGAAGAGCTGAGAGAGAAAGGAGGAGGCGGTGGAGCATTTACAGGTGAAGTGGGTCGATGAACGCGGCCATGGCGGCCACGGCGGCACACGCCGGGGCACGGCAGCGCCAGGCCAGGCCAGGCCATGGCAACGCCGCAGCGCCCAGCACCACCACGGCAAGGCACGGCGACGCCACAGCACCAGGAGCGCCGGTGGGCGGTGCATCGCCGCAGATCCTTGCGGCCGTGTCGCAGAAGGGTTGGGGCGAACGGTGGCGACGGCGAAACCCAGATCGACGCGGATCATTAGATGCGCCGTCGAGAGGCGGTTCAGCCGCCACCCATCTCGTCGCCGGTGATGGCCGGAGTTGGCCGGGATAAATCAGCGAAGGCGGCGGCGACCATGGATCGCGAGAGCACGGGGAGAGATAGGGTTAGGAGAGGAGAGAGCGACGCGAGCGACTGGGTCGGTTGGACCGAGCCTAGTGGGCTGGTCCAACCTAACAAGCTCGGCCGCCTGACTGGTGGGCCCGAGGGGCATTTTTGACATTTCAAAAATGCCAAATCAAGTAAATCTTTCACTGAATTTTTATAAAATAAATATAGCTCTAAAAAAATAGATAAAAATATGAAAATCACTTAGCATAAAATTCTCTATTATAATAAAATATGAAATGGAATTTTTGAGACAATTAAAAATGAGTCAAATTTAAATGCAAGGAATTAATAATTAAAAAAATAAACCTTGTATTTTTTTAATGATAAAAAAGAAGTCCATAAATACTTTTGGACTTTAAAAACACCTCGACAACATTTCAAGGTAGTATTTTACTCTAAACAGAGTATCCCTAAATTGTTCTTAGTAATTACCTCTTACATGAAATAATAAAGCATCGGGAAGGGGGGAACAAACCCTAAAAGCTGAATCATGCATAATTGCTTCTTTAACCATTGCCCTTATCGGACAATGATGCTATCTTTCAGCAACAGAGGACAAGGGTCAGTCCACACCATCAAACTGCAACACTTTGCAGTCTTCAGGCAAGTTCATCGCTTGCTCATGTCATTTGAGTATTTTTACCCAGTTACTTGCAAAGTACTATACCTATCACTCTTGCATGAAAAGCAAAAGTATTACTTTCATAACTATGAATATGACTATGTGGTTGGCAATGGAACCATGGAATGTGTTGACATGGTGGAGGTTCCATTGCAATGGGTTTATATCCATCTAGGAGTAAACAACAAATGTCGTCCAGTGATTCTAGTGCCGTAAAACTCGTGTTAACCATAAGATCTGGAATGGGACGGAGTAGTCAATTGTATTTCCACCTATCGTACATCAACGGATGCGCTTACCGTAGCAGTTGTATCTTGCGGGAGCAACTTGAGGGTGGGGACCCCCCTCTAATTCCCCACGGTAATGCGGTCTATGATGGGTTGCATCTATCGGTGAAGGAGTTTATGGTAGTTAGCCCAGAACTGTTGTCGTGGTCGGGGGCCATCCTTAATTGGTATAAGTACACCGACGAGGACCCAGGGTCGGGGATTGCAACAAAGGGTGGGTGTGCGAGGTAGCGGAGGAATTTGATTGGCTAAGACCTTATACCGGGCCTCACACCAAAGGAAGTGTGGACGGGAAAGATGCCCGGTTGGCACCATGGTTAAGATCTCTTATGGGTAAAGCAACACATCTTTGCAGAGTGTAATGAATCGTGACCTGTCACTCCCTGTTCCGGGTTTGGAACTGCGAACGCTGCCGGAAAGGAACTCCATGAAGTTCTAGTAAACCGGTGAAGGCTGACGGACATAGTTCTTATTGATAAAAGCAACCTTTTGAAGAAATGGTTATTAAAACATGCATTGGTATTAGACTTTATGGTCTGATATCGTAGCTAGTGCATTAAACACCTCTTTTCTATAATGAACTTGTTGACTACGCTCGTACTCATACCACTCTTAAATCCCCTGCTTAGATTGCCTGAATCATCTTGAGGAGGACACCGACAACCAGGAAGGAGCAGAAGAAATCTGCTATGAAGAGCCGGACCTCTCCGGAGGTATTGAAGGTGTAGACTACCTCATAGTCTACGGAGCCGGGAACGGTTCCGAAGGAGAACAAGCATAGAGTACCCTACTAGTAGTAGTAACTGAGCAGTGAAACCTTTAGTAATTAGCTGCGCGATGAGAATAAATGTATAACCTGCTAAGACTTATATATTGTAAGCTAAGCTTGGTTCACCTCGAACCCAGGAGTATTCCTCTCAGGACCTAGGAGGAACTTCGTGATGATATGTATATATGGTTTGTAATAATAAATGAATGAGTTATGGACCAGCTATGTTCTGTTGTACTACTCTGAGGGATGTAATATTTGTGGATTGGTACTTCGTGAATGTTATATCAACGACTGGCATACTACAACATGCAGTGGTATGCAGGGTCACCACAGTTGGTATCAGAGCAAAAACTTTGACCTTAGGTTGGAACCTAGTAAATGGGACAGAACGTTAGGAGTCAAATAGGATTAGTAAAGAATTCTCTAAAAAATATGGTGTATATTCACTTGAGAATAAAACAATCATATCTTTTAGTGCGATAATTCTTTATTATCACTATTATGATGCATCATTACTAATATTATATTCTTTCTTATCCACAGCCTAAAATGGCCAGTTCACGTTCCGAACGTAACGTGAAAGTGAAGGAATCAACTCTGAACGATTATGAAGGAGGACTCGCTGACATTCTCCGTGCAATGTTACTCGAATTTGGGTGCGATCCCCAAATCCGAGTAATGAAATACATTTACTACGACGGTACAGTATTGGCGAAGTGTAGGGTAGGACGACAACTACCAGAATCCCTAGGAATGAGTGCAGTGATGCCAGCAGGAGAGGCTAGGACCATAGGAACAGCCTATCACATAGCCATAATGAAAGCCATCACAGACATTCGGGAACATAAGACCAAGGAGCTTATTGGTTCCGAATTCGCACATATTCCACATATGGAGGAGGAAGATGATCCTATGTTGAACCACTTTAAGTTTGCAAAGCGAAAACCTGCAGAAGCCGCTAAGTACATGGATAACTGCCGAAACCTACTGACATTGTTCTTTCAGTTGAACCGACATCTGTCGGGGGCAATTGACACAATGTTGGATGAATTCACTGAGCCCAAGGAGGAGTCGAAGGGAAAGGAACCAATGGAGGGTGAGGTTCACTCACCAGTTTATTCAGCTGGTGATTTTATTAGTATTGACCATCCAGAACCACAAAACACACCTATAACACCTAGGTACTTTCCCAGTAGCTCCCAAGGTGGATATGAGGGCGGAGAGGAATCCAGAAACCATCAGCGTTCCGAGACTCCTATTGAGAACTCCACAGGTTGGCGTTGGGGATCCTTCATGGACGGATAGTGATCCAGTTAGATGTAATCCCGAGATGGATCAAGGCGCCATAAACCAGTATCAGAACCATCAGTACAATAGGGGAGATTATGAGGAGTATCCAATAATGATAGAGTCGGACACAGATGGAGGGAATGCTTATGATGGAGTCACAGGGGAGTATACCCCAGGGGAGGATTATGCTGCATTAAATAATCATTTCATGACAACAGATTTCTCCCTGGGATCATCCTCTGATTCAGACTACCAGCCGACTGGGAGACCCTATGTCCCAGAATCTATCAGGAGGACTACTCGTTCGACCGGGTGGAAGCCTGGGATGTACCGGGAATGAAGCCACGACTAGAGACCACCGCGGGAGGCGAGACTACAATACAATTGCACCACATGTATTGTAGTATGTAATATTTGTATAAGTTGTAATTATACTTCAATAAGTGAGTTTGCATACTCACACTACTACCGAGTATTGTAATAAACCACTTAAGTATGTATATACATGGTATATGTTTTGTATGATTTGGATTTGCTTCTTGATTTCCATTGCGTGACTAGTTCTGTGCACAAAGTTGAGCTCAGAAAACTTGCGCATGGAGTAACTATGAGTACCACTTTGTGTTACAGAACTAGGGGAAGATGTCGGGAACGTTAGGCGACGAGAGTGAAGCACAACGCCTCAAGCGCGAGGCAAAGCAGAAGGAGGAGGCGGATGAAGCCGCCAGAAATCAGTTTCCACCACCACCACCACCCATGACGCAGCAGAACTTCCTCCAATACATGCAAATGTTGGAGGAAAGACGACGTCTAACTATGGAGCAGCAGAATAAATTCTTTCAAGAGTTGCTGCAACAGAACCCCATAGAAAGGCCAGAGAACCCGGGTGTTATTTTTTCAGATTTCCAGAACACCAAGCCAATCTCATTCGCCTACGCGCCTGAACCTATGGACGCGGAGGATTGGCTGATGGATACCGAGCGAAAGCTCAACACTGTTGGATGCAATGACCTGGAGAAGGTCAGATATGCTACACACTTACTGTGTGGACCCGCAGCATCTTGGTGGGATAATATCGTTGCCGTTTACCCAGCTGAAAAGGTGTTCACCTGGGAGGAGTTCAAGAGGAAGTTCAGGGAATCCAATGTCCCTGAAAGTATAGTTGAGCTGGAGCGTCGAGAGTTCGAGAGCCTCGAACAGAAGGATAAGACTATCCTGACTTATGTCAGGGAATTTTCAGGATTGTCCCGATATGCTGTTGAAGAGGTCAACACGGAGGACAAGAAGAAGAAGATGTTCATGATAGGAATGAATCCTCAGTTTAAAGTACAGCTCAGAATGTTGAGAGCTACAGAGTTCCAGGAGTTGGTGGATGCAGCCATCACTCTAGAAGATGACTTCAAACAGCTTCAGGAGGAAAAGAGGAAGAAGGCCAGATTTGAGCCGAAGAAATTTGTCAGCAACAAGCCCAATACCAGCTTGAGTTTCAAGCCAAGGTACAACAACAACAACTACTACAACAACAAGAGAAACCAAGGATTTCAATCTGCAAACCCGGTCATTTGCCGCAATTGTGGATTCAAAGGACATATCTCAAAAGATTGTCGTAAGCCCAAAATCATATGTTTTGGGTGTCGTTAGGAGGGGCACATGTTGAAGGATTTCCCCAAGAGGAACAACGGTGGAGGACAGTCAGGAGGAGGGGGAAACCGAAGTGGAACCTCTGGAGGGAACTGGAAGAATAAGAAGCCCTTTGGAAAGTTGAACTGCACCAGTCTGGAGGAGGTGGTAAACTCCGATCAAGCAGTGATAGGTACGCTTCAGATACTCACTCACCCTGGCAAAGTACTTTTTGATACTGGTGCAACTACATCATTCATTTCTCAGCAATTCATCATCAAACATGGGATTAGTTGCACTAAGTTAGATACACCTATCACCATACTATCTGCGGGGGGAATGATAGTAGTAACCCACATTAAACAAGGACAGGTCATTATCATCAATAAGTGTGCGTTTGATGCAGACCTGTTCGTTGTACCTATGAAAGACATAGATGCCATTCTTGGTATGAACTGGTTAGAGGCAAACGGAGCCCTGATAGATTGTGCGAACAAGCAAGTGTCTTTGAAAAGCCCAGATGGAGGCAGAATGATTTATCAAGGAGATAAGCATACCCAGATGGAGGTTGAGTTACAATTGAATAGTATGAAGGAAGTGAAACTTGAGGACATACCCGTAGTTAATGAGTTCCAGGATGTTTTTCCAAAGGAATCTGGAATGTCACCAGATAGGGAGATAGAGTTTACTATCGACCTAATTCCGGGTGCAACTCCGATTGCTAAGGCACCATACAAGATGGGGCCTAAGGAGTTGAAGGAACTCAAGGAACAATTGGATGACCTAGAACAGAAAGGATTCATTCAGGAGAGTATTTCACCATGGGGATCACCAGTAATATTCGTGGATAAAAGGGATGTAGGCCGAAGGATGTGCGGAGACTACAAGAACTTGAACAATGTTATTATCAAGAACAAGTATCCACTTCCCAGAATACAGGATCTATTTGATCAGGTTAGAGGAGTAGGAGTCTTTTCCAAGATTGATCTGAGATCAGGATACCATCAGATAAAGATCAAGAAGGAAGATGTTCCGAAAACTGCCTTTGTTTCAAGGTATGGACATCATGAGTACTTAGTATTACCTTTTGGATTAACCAATGCCCCAGCAATATTCATGAATCTCATTAATAAGATCTTCATGCCATGTCTGGACAAGTTTGTCATCGTATTCATCGATGATATCTTGATATATTCTAAGGATAAAGCTGAACATGCAGAGCATCTTAGGATAGTGTTGCAAACAATAAGAGAACATCAACTCTATGCCAAATTAAGCAAATGTGAGTTTTGGTTAGACCAAGTAGAATTCCTTGGTCATGTGATCAGCAAGGATGGGATAGCAGTAAACCCAAGCAAAGTAGCAGCAGTTTTAGAATGAGAAGCACCAAAGAATGTCAAGGAAATCCGAGGATTCTTAGGAATGGCAGGATACTATAGAAGGTTCTGATGGGGATATACCCGAAGGGGGTGTGTCGTCAGTCCCACTCGCCATAAAGAAGGAGGCCCAAGTGAGTTTCCAGTCGCCCAAGCGACTGGGTGACTGGGGCCTGTGGTGACCGGGTGACTGGGCCCTGTGGCGACTGGGCCACAATCCCGGGAGAAGATCCGCGTGATTGAAGAAGGAGATTACTTGGAGAGGGGTGGCAAATCTCGGATTAGTAGCAACTGATATGATTCGTACTTATCTGCGTGTAACCCTAGATCGGGGGTGCATATATAAACCCCCGAGCTAAAACCCTAGAGGGACATCATCTGAGATCCAATCTCCCCCTTGTAAGCTCTTCGCGTAGCCGCCGACTGAGCCCCCCTATTGTAATTCTCCACTGAGCAATAAGATCTAGCAGGACGTATGCCTTTTACTCTCCGGAGGGGCTGAACCTGGGTAAAACCTTGCATCCCTTGCACCTCGATCCGCAGATGGCAATGTTCCCTTGCCCCCGCATCAACGAAGTGTTACCCCCTGTAGCACCTGCCGTGGTCATATCCACGACAGTGGCGCCCACCGTGGGGACTGGGATGTCAAGCCTCCGAGCTGCGGCGAGGCCCTACTCGCCAATACGCCGGCCGGTCGCCTCTGGCAGGATGATCGCCATGGGCAACTTCTTCCACATCCAGCCGAGCACCTACCAGCCGGCCTCATCGCCCCTCGCGCATGCTTGGATGGTGCCGGTCGGCACGATCAACCTCTTCGTCGGGCTCGCCGGTGTCAGCGACCCCACTGAGCCTCCAGCCGGCCAGCTGCCCGACCCCTTCGCTCCAGGACAACTTCTTACCGCCACTCTCCCCTTAACCGGCGAGATACACGTCGAGGGCGAGTCGGGCCTGGAGGATGACGCGGATTTGGCGGCTACGGCGTCAGTCGCCGGATCTACCGCCACAGCGTCGGCCGCCGGATCTATCACCGTGGCGTCGTTCGGGGACTCCATCACCCCGGTCTCCAACCCGAGCGACTTCGAGGACGATTCTGTCCTCCCCCTCTTCGGCAGCGACTCCGAGTCGGATTCTGTCGACGCCACGTGGTATCAAGCCCCCACCGCCGTCTTCATGGCGACGGGCGACGAAGCTCCACCTCTACCCGACCCCTTCACCACCCCACTCCCTGCGACCGCGACCGCGGTCGAGATCGAAGCACACCGGGCGGCCCTGGAGGAGCAAAGGAAAAGGGAGCTCGTCGAGCGGCAGAAGTTCCGCCTCGAGCAGGACTCAGCGAGAGCCATGTCCCACTTCCGCAATGAACGCAATCGCCTGCGCATGGAGCGCATCCAAGCGCAGGGCTTCCCCAGCGCCCGCCTCAACTTCGATGATCCGGACGGAGAAGTCCGGGTCGCCCGACTCCAGAACCATGACGTCCCCGAGTCAAGCCGGGCTGCCGCCGGCAGAGTGGCACACGGAGCACCACCCCCCTCCTCCACCTGGAGGACGGCCGGCTCCCCGAGCAGAAGCAACTCGTCGCCGGCCGACAATGTCGTGGCAGCTCAGGCCGCCCTCGCCAACCTCCCTGAGATGGGAGACGGCGCAATCTTAGTCCAGCACGCCAAGGCCCTAGAGCAGCAGCACGCCGCCGCCGATTCCCAAGGACGGCTCTACTCGCGTTCGTCCGCGAGTCGAGCCGCGTCATCAGCCGCGGCGAACCGCGCAGTCGCCAACGTCAACAACTACCCGCCGCCAGCGCTACGGGCTGCCCACTCGACTAATAACCGAGTCGAGCCACGCCCTCCACGCGCAATGGTCGCCGCCAACGGCCAGCCAATTGACGCGCGCACACACATCGTCAACGACCAAGAATGGCGAGCGCGCAATCGCGCGAACGACCGCCTCACCGATGAGGCCCCACGCCAAAGCGCGTTCAACCGAGTCGGCCCAGCGTGCTTCGGCCCCATGATAAGAGGCGAGCCCTACCCCGTCGGGTTCAAGGGCCCCCGCGACATCGAAAAGTACGACACACACATCGATCCCACGGTTTGGATCGATTCGTACACCATGGCGATGGGCATCCTGGGCTACTCCGAGCTACTCGCCGCCCGCTACCTGCCCCATATGATGGACGGGGTAAACCGCCACTGGTTCAACACCCTCACCCCAAACAGCATCGACTCATGGGAGGAAGCTCGCGCTGCCTTCATCCAGCACTTCGCCAGTGCTTATACCCGCTCCACCACCATAGAGGACCTGGACCGCTGCGTTCAGGCCCCGCGCGAATCGACTCGCCGGTGGGTGCAACGCTGGCAAGACATGTGGACGACTTCCAGCGGCATCAGCACCGACACGATGATCTACTGCTTCCGGTGGTGCTGTCGATACAAGCCACTCAGCGCCAAGCTCCGCCGCGTCAGCAGGGACAACATCTCTATCGCCGAGCTCTTCGACATCGCCCAACGCTACGCTGACGAAGACCCGACGGTCGACTCGGACGACGAGTACGGGCAGCGGCGCAATCGCCGCCCCACTCACTCCGACACTCGCCGCGGCGACTACCAGTTTGGTGGCCGGTCAAGTAATGGCAAGCGCCGCGCAGATGGCAGCCACACGGAACTCGTCGCCAACGCCGATTACGAGCAGCGCGATCCAAAGTCCTTTCGCCGTGACAACCGCGCCCCAAGAGAAGACCGGCCCCAGCCCAAACGGTTTGACGCGCGCATCCTGCTGGACGCCCCGTGCATCTACCACAGCAGGGAGGGCAAGCCCTCCACTCATACGACCGGAAATTGCTTCTCCCTGAAGCAGATTGAGAAGGCCCGCCGCGCCAAGGAAAGCAACGGCGGCAGTCAGTACAAGGACCGCACCAAAGACCAAGACCAGCACAAGGAAGATGGGTTCGGCCGTAGCGCCGGCTCGCTCCATACCTTCACCGGAGTCGGCGACCGGCGCGACAGGAAAGTCCTCGCAAGGGCGGTAGCCATCAACGCAGTCGTCCTCGACGTCCCCCGTTGGCTCAATTGGTCCGAGCAGAGCATTACGTGGAGCCGCGAAGATCATGCCCCACGCATCGAGTACCCCGGTCGAGTGGCGCTAATCGTCAGGCCCAAGGTCGCCGACTACTGGCTTCCAAAAACTCTGATGGATGGAGGAAGCTCCATCAACATCCTGTACTACGAGACCTTCCGGCGGCTCGGCTTGCCTGACTCGCGCCTCGAGAACACCAAAGTCACATTCCACGGCATCGTCCCGGGGCGGAAGGCCTTCCCGATCGGCAAGGTCACGCTACCGGTAACCTTTGGCACACCGGTGAACTACCGCACCGAGCAGATATCATTCGAGGTAGTCAACTTCTGCAGCCCGTATCATTGCGTTCTCGGTCGCCAAGCATTTGCCAGGTTCATGGCTGCGCCCCATTACGCCTACAACATGATGAAGATGCCCGGACCCCGTGGCATCATCACCGTCCATGGCGACCCAGAGATGGCCGTGGAATGCGAGGACAACGGAGCCAAGCTCGCCGACGCCGTCATCGCCGAGGAACACGACAACACCGCCGAACTCGCCAAGTACCCAGTCGACAGCAACGACCCCGCCATCCTCGAGAAGCCGACCGAGCTCGACTCGCCCGCAGCAACCTTCAAGCCTACAACCGATACTCGCCAAGTAGATCTTGTAGAGAACGACTCGAGTAGACAGGTTACCATTGGGACGGGCCTGTCCGCCCAATAGGAAAGCGCGCTCATCAAGTTCCTCCGTGAGAATCGAGATGTCTTTGCATGGAAACCGTCTGACATGCCAGGTGTCCCGAGAGAACTTGCTGAGCACAAACTACACGTCGATCCCACCCCGTTAGGCAAGCGATGCGACCCGTGGGGGAAGAACGTCGGCGCGCAATCGCCGAAGAGGTGAACCGGCTACTCGCCGCCCGCTTCATCATAGAAATCAAGCACCCCAAATGGCTGGCAAACCCAATCTTGGTGCTGAAGAAAAATAAGACATGGCGCATGTGCATCGACTACACCAGCCTCAACCGCGCCTGCCCCAAGGACCGATTCGTCCTACCGCGGATCGACCAAATCATCGACGCGGTCGCGGGGTCGGAGTCGCTATGCTTCCTCGATGCATATTCCGGATACAATCAAATAAAGATGGCAGTGGAAGATCAGGAGAAAACGGCTTTCATCATGCCACTCGGCGCCTACTGCTACACGGCCATGACCTTCGGCCTCAAAAACGCCGGAGCTACCTACCAGCGGTGCATGAACAACTGCCTGGAAAGCCAAATTGGACGCAACGTCCACGTCTACATAGACGACATGGTGGTCAAGTCGACTCGGCAGGACGACTTAGTCACCGATCTCGCCGAGACCTTCGCCAACTTACGCCGCTACCAGATCAAGCTCAACCCCTTGAAATGCACCTTCGGGGTCCCTTCCGGACAACTCCTAGGCTACGTCGTGTCCAAGCGCGGCATCGAGCCCAACCCGGAAAAAACCTCGGCAGTCATGCGAACCAAGCAACCAACCTGCCTGGTCGACGCACAGAAACTTGCCGGCCGAGTCGCCGCCCTCAGTCGCTTCATCCCCCGACTCGGCGACAAGGCAACACCGCTTTACCGTCTCCTGAAGAAGTCAGACTCGTTCGAGTGGACAGACGAAGCACAGAAGGCCCTGGAAGAACTCCAGAACGCCCTGAGAAATGCTCCCATCCTCGCGGCCCCGCTTCCACAGGAAACCATGCTGCTGTAAGTCCCGCCTCCAGTCGCGCGATAAGTGCAGTCATGGTCGTCGAGCGCAAGGAGGAGGGGAAAGATCAGCTAACTCAACGACCAGTCTACTACATCAGCGAAGCCCTCATCGAGTCGAAGCAGCGGTAGCCGCATTACCAAAAACTGGTATATGCCGTGCTCAGGGCCCAGCGACGATTGGCCCCTTACTTCCACGAACATCCTATCAAGGTGGTCGCTTCAACTCCACTCGCCGATATCATCCGCAACCGTGACGCAACCGGCCGGATCGCCAAGTGGGCAGTCGAACTCGGCGTCCACAACATCACGTACGAGTCGCGCCACGCTATCAAATCTCAAGCGCTAGCCGACTTCCTCGTCGACTGGGAAGAAGCACAACAGCCGAGCTCCCCGGCGGACCTCAAACATTGGACGTTACACTTCGACGGCTCCAAAAACCTCGAAGGAGCAGGACCAGGGGTCGTCCTCACCTCGCCTAAAGGCGACATCATGAGATACGCCCTGCAACTCCGATTCGAGCCCTGCACCAACAACATGTCCGAATACGAAGCGCTCCTCCACGGCATGCGCATCACAAAGGAGATGGGCGCAACACGACTGCGTTGCCTCGGCGACTCCGACCTCGTCACCAGCGAGACGTCTGGCACCTGTGACGCCACCGACGCCAACATGATCGCCTACAAGCGAGCGGTCGACCAGGCCGGCACCAGCTTCGCCGGCCACGTCGTCGAATGGGTCGACAGGCGCAAAAACGAGGAAGCAGACGCACTGGCCAGGCTCGGATCCAAACGACTCCCACCCCCTCCAGGCGTCTTCCTCGACATCCTCAGTCACTCGTCGGTGCGCGCGCCACGGGAGATCGACATCGCAGAACCACCCGCACCCGACTCCGCCCTAGTCGCACTCGCTTCCGACGCCGGCGACTGGACGGAACTGTACCTAAGCTACCTCGAGCGCCAGGCTTTACCCATGGACGAAACGGAGGCACGCGCGCTGGTGCGCTGTTGCAAGTCCTTTACCATCATCAACAATGAGCTCTACAAGCGCAGCGTCTCTGGGGTATTCTAGCGGTGCGTCACCGCCAACGAAGGCCGCAAGATTCTGCGCGACATCCACGCGGGCGACTGCGGCCACCACGCAGGCGCGCGCTCGATCGTCGCCAAGGCCTTCCGGCACGGCTTTTACTGGCCAACAGCTCATGAAGATGCCGTCCACCTCGTCCGCGCATGCGCCGGATGCCAGAAGTACGCGAGTCAATCGCACATTCCGGGCTCAGCGCTAAAAACCATACCCCTCACCTGGCCGTTCGCCGTTTGGGGCATGGACATGGTGGGGAAATTCAAGACAGCCCTCGGCGGGTATACTCACCTCCTAGTCATCGTGGACAAATTCACCAAGTGGGTGGAGGCAAAGCCCATCAAGAAGTGTGACGGCAAAACAGCTGCCAAATTCCTACGGGAGTTGATCTACCGCTACGGCTATCCCCATAGCATCATAACGGACAACGGCACTAACTTCGCCAAGGGAGAAATGGCCGACTTCTGCGAAGACAAAGGCATCCGACTCGACCTTGCGTCAGTCGCACACCCCGAGTCGAACGGGCAAGAAGAAAGGGCAAACCAGAGCATCCTCCACGGAATCAAACCGAGACTGGTGGTACCCCTGGAGCGTGCAGCCGGATGCTGGGCGGAAGAACTCTCTTCCGTACTCTGGGGCATTCGCACAACACCAAACAGGTCGACCGGCTTCACGCCCTTCTTCCTGGTGTATGGCGCCGAGGCTGTCATGCCCACCGACATCGCCTACGATTCGCCACAAGTCGCCAACTACGCCGAAGAAGTGAACGAGCGCGCCCGGCAAGACGACATCGACCTCCTCGATGAGGCACGAGACTTCGCACTCTCCAGGATGGCCATTTACCAGCAAGGCCTTCGCCGCTACCACAGCCGCCACGTCCGCGGTCGTTCCTTCCAAGAAGGCGACCTCGTTCTTCGGTTAATCCAAGACAAGAAAGGCATGCACAAGCTTTCCCCCTCTTGGGAGGGACCGTTCGCCATCAGCCGCGCATTCGGCAACGGCGCCTACTACCTCACCGACGTTCGCAAAGATGACAAAGGCGAGCCACTCACAAGGGAAGTCGAGCGCCCGTGGAACATCAACCTCCTCCGTCGGTTCTACACGTAGAAAAGGCATGTAAGCAACACCTAAATATCAATAAAGTCGCTAGTTCCCTCAATCACATTCGCCGACCATCTCGCCATCTCTCGCCACGAACATGTCTCCCATCTCACCACCGTGAGCCCAGTCGCCAAACCGCGCGACTCGGGGACTGGGAGACTTTCGATTGCTGCTGCTGGAAGAGCGAATCCAAGATCAGCCAAGTAGCTCGGCTAACAAGGGCACGATAGGCAAACCGGCCGCAACACCAGGGCCGGCTAGTCACGCGTCCCTTACACCGTCAAGCGAAAACGGCGACTGGATCCGTCAGTAGGGTCGCCCGCTCAACCAGCCCTCCGGGCCCAGCAATCGCACAGTGCTACGCTATACAGCACGCGAACGCCCTCCTCTACCTTAGGCAGGTGACTTGAAAGGCTAAGTACTTCGACCACGGACCCCGCAAAACGGAC
This sequence comes from Lolium rigidum, assembly GCF_022539505.1. Lineage (NCBI taxonomy): Eukaryota > Viridiplantae > Streptophyta > Magnoliopsida > Poales > Poaceae > Lolium > Lolium rigidum. Next base: position 112,484,267 of record NC_061509.1, on the reverse strand, counting down.
CCGCGGCTCGCCAAGGAACAACGCCCCACCAAGAACCCCTTTGGAGTCGCCAAGCGACTGGCTCACCGAGCCACGTCGAGAGGCACGCTGCACTAACAACGCGTAACAAAAGACTTCTCCACCCATGAGGCTGCTATTCGCACTAAACGACTACGTACTGCGACTGGGGACCGCCAGCTCGACAAGGAAAACAGTCAAGTCGATATCCTTCATCGGGGTCGCACAGCGACGGGCCCCTCTGGCCATGGAGAGTAGGATCACAACAAGACACTCTCAACAAAGAGTTCACCAGCACAACTCGCCAAAAGCAATTTACTTATATACAACTAACACCCACGAGTCACACGCTCGCAGGGACAAAATATTTATCCTTACAGGACAAGGGGTCACCCCTCTTACAAGAAGAACTACTCGGCAGACTTCGGCGCCTCCTCTATCACCGGCTCGGCACCACCCTCTCCATGTCGGAACTTTGGGGTGTACCTAACGACCGGGTAGGTGGACAGGGAGTTGGTGGCCGCGGCATGAAACATGCGCTTGGCTGGGAAGTCCTTCGGGCCCGCCTCTTTCTCCGCGTCCTCGGGAGCTGACTGGCTGACAATATGTGTCTCCAAGTCCGCAGTCGCCAGCACTCGATCGGCGTAAGGGCGGACCGCCTCCATCAAGCGCAACACCTCGGCAACGTCGAACTCGCCGGTCTCGGACGGGAAGCCGGCCGTCACTTCCTCCACATCGAAGCCCTCCGAGTAGTGGGCGAGCACCATGCTCAAAGCCATGGTGACGCCCACACGACAAGAGGAACGGCGGAGCCAGTCGACCACCGCCGGGATATCGGAGATGGCTTTGAACACCGACGGCGCGTCACGGGAAATCACCTCCCACGGACTCAGGTACTGAAGCGCCGCCAGAATCTCCCCCGCGCAGGCAATGATGCGCGTGGTCGCGGTCTGCAGGCACTCACGAGGAGTCGCCGACTCCACGAATTCACATTGGCTTGAAAACAAACGAAAAGCTCATCAAGTCAGCATCTGCTAAAAAGGGATTCGCCACGCTCGGGGACTGGCCCCCGTAGCGGACTCGCCACGCTCGGGGACTGGCCCCCGCAGCGGACTCGCCACGCCCGGGGACTGGCCCACGCAGCGGACTCGCCACGCCCGGGGATTGGCCCCCGCAGCGGACTCGCCACGCCCGGGGACTGGCCCTCGCAGTGGACTCTCCACGCTCGGAGACTGACCCCCGCAACGGACTTGCCATGTCTGGCGATTGGCGATGCCACGATTCCAAGAAAGAATAACGAAAGGCAGCAAGGGAGAAGTGCCTACCAAGAAGCTGCCGTGACATTTCACGGACGACGGCCTCGAAACTGGTCTTCTCGGCATGCACCACCAAGACAGTACCCTCCGACGCCTCCTTCTCCGCGGCGAGCTCCTTGGCGTGCTGCAGCTTCAAAGACGCAACCTCCTCCCGCAGAGTCGCTGCGGCTCCCCGAGCAGCGTCCCTCGCCTCCACCGCAGACTCGAGCTTCCCCTTGTACTCAGCAATGACGTCCTCGAGCTCCTTGCCATTTTCTTCCAACACCTTGGTGAGGTCGGCAAGCTCCGTCTTTGTCTTCTTTGTCGCCTCCTCAGCCGCCTTCGCCCGAAACTCCGCGTCCCGGTAGAAGGATTCCTTGACACACCCCTCGCGCGCTTCATCCAGGGCCTTCTCACGCGCCTCTCCTATAGGAGAAGAACGAAATCAGAGATATTAAAAAAGGCAGCACAACCACACAAAGCCTTGCCGACTCCAACAAGGGAAGGAAAACATACTTCCTAGGGCAATCAACTGGCGGTTCTTCTTCGCCGCCTCCTCCACCAGCGCCGTCAACCGCTTCACCTCGGCCTGCACAAAAGCAAATGCATATAAAACAAAGTCGTCCGGTTCCTGACCAAACAGAAGACTCGACTCGCCCTTTCAGCCCAAGTCGACCCTCGGGACTGGGGGGGAACCGTACCGCGAGCTAAGAGGATGCTTACCACGTGAACTTCACTGAGCGCCGTGTGAAGCTCAGCAAAGGACGAAGTCGTAATTGGAGGTCGGCGCGACTCATGCCTCTCGCCTCCCTGCATCACTGCCCTGGTCGACGAAGGCCTTCCCCGCCGGCGCTTCGATGTCGCTGGGACGAGCCGGGTCCCAGGCGGCCTTCGTTCTCCGCTCCCTCGTCTTCGCCGAGAGTCGCCTTCCTCGGCAACACCCTGCTCTTTCTCCACCATGGGAGGGGTGGCGTGCGTACCCCGAGCCACCGCTGACTGGGTGCCTACCGCCTCTTCCTCCACCACAGGGGGAATGACGTCTCGACCCCGAGCCGTGGCCGACTCGACGCCTGCCTTCGTCGCCTCGCCACCACTCGCACTTGCTGAGGGGCCGCCCCCGGCGACTGGCCTAGCCGAGCTGGCGGCCGAGACCGTCGTCTTGATCACGACGACGGGTTCCTCTCGCGACGAGGCTAAGACCGCGGGGTCGACAGCCGCTTTCTTTAGCTCGCCGGCCTTCCTCAGTTCAGCCGCCTTCTTCGCCTCGGCCGCCCTCGTAGCCGCCACCCCACCAACCGGAGCGGGCCTCGTCAACACCTTCCTCTTGGACCTACAAAGGATCCACGTGAACTCCTCGTCGGCCCAGCAAGTAATAAAACAAGATAGGGCGAGAAATGCTTACTTTACCGTCGGGATCGCCTTCACGCCCGGGCCGACTCGGGCCCCGGCCTCAAGGGCGTCCTTTAAGGGGCGCCAAAGCACCGTGGCACCCTCAAGGATTGTCTGGCGCAACCGCTTGGACCGCGGCTCATCAGCCCCCCTCGCGGGCCCCTTTCCCTCTGGAGGCGAGGTCGTCTCCTCCTCTTCTTCGTCCTCCAGGGCGCCCTCCCCCGACGCGCCCTGCGACGAGGAGGCCGCGCCCCTCTTCGATCCACGACGAAGCTGGACGAAGTCCCTCGTATCGGAGTCCGACTCGGTGCACTCCTCCTCGTCTTCGGCTTCGTCCTCTTCGCCCTCGGTCATTTCCGAAGGCTCCTTCCCCGCGAGTGGGGGAAGGTGGTTCGCGACCTTCTGCCACCGCTGCGCCCACGCCAAGAAAGCGAGTCAGTGAGCTCGGGATCCAAGTCGATCAATGGAAATCGCTAAGGAAGATAGGTTGGTACCTGAGGTGCCGGCTTGTCCTCGGAGAAGGGCTCCAACCCGTCGTCGAAGGAGGTGAAGGTGGCCGTGGTGACCTTGGCGAGCGCCTTCCGGTACTCGGCCTCGTCCCACTCGGTCGCCGTCGAGCGGGTGCAGTCGTTCTGCCCCCGGCACTCCCACATGAAGTGGCCGCGGCAGCGCAGGGGAATCAGGCGGCGGCCGAGCCAACAGTTATACATGTTGGCGGCCGTCAACCCGTCGTCCTGCAGGGCCTGGATCGCCAGGCGCATCTCCTTCACCACTTCCTCCTGGCCGCGTGGCAGCGACCGCACGTTGAGGCGCCGAGGGACACTCGGCTCGGACGTATACTAGGGAATGCGAACCCCCCTGGATGGGGTGTACTCCATGGCGTAGAACCAAAACCGGCGCCATTGCGACTGCGCCTTCTTGGGGAGCGCCATGTCGATGAAGCTCTCCCCAGACTTCACATGGAAGGTGATCCCGCCGTTCGGGATGAGCGACTGGTCGCTCTTACTGGCCCTGGTCGCCCGCCCATGAAAGATCGACACCCATAGGGGAAAGTAGGGCGGGCAGCCCAAGTAGCACTCGCACAGCGCCACGAACAAGGAGATTTGCTAGACGTTGTGCGGTCCTAGGTCGGAGATCTTGATGTTATAGAAAGCCAGGAGCTGCCGGAGGAAGTCGGAGGTGGGGAGCGTGAAGCCGCGATCGAGGAAGATCACGAACTCCCCGGGCCTCGAGAACAGCTCCACCTCGTTCGCCGCCGGAACCCTCCACCGTTCCTGCTTGAACTCGGGGATAATTCCCGTGGCCACATATGGGCGAAGGGACTCCCGCGTGACCTTCGATTTACCCCAGCCCTTCGCCGCCATGAGTACGCGTGAAGCTCGAAATGAAGAGAAGATGAGGGAAGGAGAAGGAGGAATGCGGGGGAATGAAGAACCCTAATTCCCGGGGTAGCCCTTTATACCGCCGCACTCGCCTAGAAGAAGGGATGAGATCCGCCTTCCGTATCTGCCCCGAAACTGCCGCCCCGCAATCAATGGACATGATTTGCACCGGGTTAGGCTGAGTAGCCGTTAAACTAGCTGTTTGCAGTCACGTCAAGCCCAACGGTCAACAACATGCAAACGGTTAGCACCTTGGTGAACGTGAAATATAGCCGTTGCCCCCTCCACGTGTCTACACGACGACCGGCCAGACGCCGACTGTCATACGCCGACTGGCAACGCCGACTAGCCAACGCCGACTGTCAAAAGCCGACTGGCCAACTAGCTTTTTGGCGATTGGAGACTGGTGCATAAGCAGTGACTTCATTTCTGGGAGTCCGATGGCGAATCGCACTGACCCATTGCCGCGCCTCTTCAAGACTCGCCTCGGATCCGCGCTTCATCACCACCGTGCTCGGGGACTACTGATGGGGATATACCCCAAGGGGGTGTGTCACCAGTCCCACTCGCCATAAAGACGGAGGCCCAAGTGAGTTTCCAGTCGCCCAAGCGACCGGGTGACTGGGCCCTGTGGCGACCGGGTGACTGGGCCCTGTGGCGATTGGGCCACAATCCCGGGAGAAGATCCACGTGATTGAAGAAGGAGATTACTTGGAGAGGGGTGGCAAATCCCGGATTAGTAGCAACTGATATGATTCGTACTTATCTGCGTGTAACCCTAGATCGGGGGTGCATATATAAACCCCCGAGCTAAAACCCTAGAGGGACATCATCTGAGATCCAATCTCCCCCTTGTAAGCTCTTGGCGTAGCCGCCGACTGAGCCCCCCTATTGTAATTCTCCACTGAGCAATAAGATCTAGCAGGACGTAGGCCTTTTACTCTCCGGAGGGGCTGAACCTGGGTAAAACCTTGCGTCCCTTGCACCTCGATCCGCAGATGGCAATGTTCCCTTGCCCCCGCATCAACGAAGTGTTACCCCCTGTAGCACCTGCCGTGGTCATATCCACGACAGGTTCATCGAAGGATTCTCCAAGATAGCACGACCAATGAGTAAGTTGTTAAGGAAGAACACACCATTCGTGTGGTCTGATGAGTGTGAGCAAAGTTTTCAGACTCTAAAGGAGAAACTCACCACAACACCGGTGTTAGCAGTTCCGGAAGTTGTTAAGGATTACACCGTGTATTGTGACGCATCCAAGCATGGATTGGGTTGCGTACTCATGCAAGATCGGAAGGTAATATCTTATGGATCGAGGCAACTCAGACCTCATGAAGTGAACTATCCAACACATGACCTAGAGCTAGCAGCGGTCGTATTTGCACTAAAAACTTGGAGACATTTTCTCTATGGAGCCAAGTGTGAGCTCTATATAGATCATAAGAGTCTCAAGTACTTCTTCACTCAGAAGGAACTAAACATGAGACAGAAAAGATGGCTTGAGTTAATCAAGGTATATGACCTGACCATCAGTTACACTACAGGAAAGGCTAACGTTGTAGCGGATGCCTTAAGTAGAAAGAGTACTGGAGGAGTAGAACAAGAATTAGCACCGGAGTTGAAGAGGGAAATAAGCCAAGCACAAATACATCTTTGGGAGAAGGAAGCACATGAAGGACTTTCAACACTACAAGTGGCAGATGAATTAAGTGTGAATTTAAGAAATGAGATTGTCATGGGTCAACTTGATGATCCATTCATCATGGAGAAAATGAGAAGGATCGATGAAGGAAGACCATCAGAATTCCACTGAGGAGAGTCTGGATCATTATGGTTCTAGAAAAGGATTTGTGTTCCAGATAACACCGATATCAAGGAGGTTATACTTAGAGAAGCTCATCAAACACCGTATTCAATCCATCCAGGAAGTACAAAGATGCACATGGACCTAAAAGAGTTGTTCTGGTGGAATAACATGAAGAGAGAAATTGCACAATATGTGGCAGAATGCCATACTTGTCAAAGGGTGAAGGCAGAGCACCAAAGTCCAGCAGGACCATTACAACCTCTACCAATCCCAGAATGGAAATGGGAAGAGATAGGAATGGATTTCATCACCGGACTACCCATGACCAATAAAAAGAAGGACATGATATGTGTAATCGTGGACCGGTTGACAAAGAGTGCACATTTCTTAGCCGTAAACCAACAGGATAAAGGAGAAAAACTCATAGATCTTTACATCAAAGAGATAGTAAGTAAACATGGAGTTCCCAAGAAAATAGTGTCAGATCGAGGATCTGTGTTCACCTCAGCCTTTTGGAAGAAACTTCATGAAGCTTTAGGATCCAAACTAGACTATAGTACCGCCTATCATCCTCAAACGGGAGGACAAACGGAGAGGACAAACCAGATACTCGAGGATATGCTTAGAGCTTGTGCCCTAGATTTCGGAGGATCATGGGAGGAACACTTACCTTTAGCAGAGTTTTCTTATAACAACAGCTACCAAAGCAGCATCAAGATGGCACCGTTTGAAGCTTTGTATGGAAGGAAGTGTAGATCACCTATCTGTTGGTACGAGGCAGGCTCAAGCAAGGAGTTTGATCCAGATTATGTGAAGGAGAAGCAACAGATAATTGATGTGATAAGGGACAGACTCAAGATAGCCCAAAGCCGACAAAAGAGTTATCAGACCAAAAGAGAAGGACATGGGAACCAAAAGTCGGAGACATGGTTTATCTTAGGGATTTCTATTTTCGTGCCCTCGGGTCCTTAGTTGTGCTCAGTTTTTCCCAGCTCCTTAGTTTTTCCTCAGTTTTCCCCAAGTCCTTGTTTGAAACGCGCAGAAGCAGCTCAGACGGCAGGATTCCCGTTTAGTTGACCGTTCCGTGCTAACGTGTGGGGCCGCGTCGTGTGGGCCCGCGTCGCGTGGGGCTGGTAGAAAGGGACCGCGTGGGACAGGACGAGATAGCGTTTGGTTGCACGTGAGCAGGAGCTGGGTTTTGTCTCTCTCGGCCCAAATTGGCATTTTCCCTTTTAAGAGTACCTTTTCCGCCTCCTTCTCTCTGCCTTTTTTCACCTAATTAGTATCAAATCTAGAGAAGCTTGCATTTCTGTCTTTCTTCAATTATTATTTGTGCCGTTTGGCCCTCGTTGTTTGCCCAATATGGCAGCAAATCTAGTAGGGAGCCCAATCTGGTACTCCATCTAGTCCATATGTATGTAGTTAAATCTAGAAGCAAATCTACAGGGAATGTACGATAAAGTCACAAGGTCATATAGTAGAATAGGGATAGATAATAGGGATCCCTCCCTAGATAATAAGCTGCATTCAGCAGCCCAAACATAGTAGGGTTCGAGGTTCTTCACAAGCACCATCATACTAACAACATAACAACGAGGGATCCCTAGCTAACAACAAAGGGATCCCAACAACAAAATGGAGGAGGCAGCAGCAGACACGTCCAGGACTCCGCCTACCCCATCCGCCTCTCGCCTCCACTTGTTGCTCCCCTTGGGAGCCTTGCGCTTGAGCGGAGGCATGCGCCCGGCGGAGATCTCCACCCGCTGGATGCTGCGGAGATGCATGCCGAGCGCCATGTGCTTGGCGCGGAAGGAGTGGGGGTTCACCGACGCGCCGACCTTGGGGTTGGTGTTGCCGATGTTCTCGACATGCGTGAGGAGGCAGTTGAAGTCAGTGCCGCCGAGCCTCCTAGTGCAGAAGGGGCACCTGTAGACACCCTTGGCGAAGTAGGAGACGTATCGGCCGACCTGCAGCCTCCGCAGACACTCGGCGAGTCTTGATGTCATGGTGCTCGTCGTTGCTGCCGACGTCGCTGCCAGACAGCTGATCCATATCAAACGGGAACTATTAGTGAATGAGTTGCAACGATGACTAACGTGCATGATAACAAAGTTAGGAAAAACAGAGGCAGCCTCAGTATGGTTTTATCCGGACTACTGTACTTAGGTTTCTCTACCATGCTCAAAGACACAGAAGTACTCTTTCCGGCAAGAATTTCCTTACGCAGATCATGATCTAGGTTGCGCGCTCTAAGCCGGTTTTCCGGTATCCTGGCAGCCTGAGCGCTAATAGAAGCAAAGCCATAGGCAGCGTTATACTCACGTAGGGTTAGGTTCAGCTCGCGCTGCGCCCGGATGATGTCGGCGCCTGCGGAGAGCAGCTTCTGTTGTTGTGCCTCCAGCTCCGCCTGAGCCGCTGCCGGATCGATGTTCTGCGCCAGGGGCGTCGCCAGCACGTTCATGGCTGCTTGGAGAGGAGTCTCCGGTGGCGCTGTAGATGCACCTGCAACCACCTGGTCGCGCTCGGTCGGCGGCTTGGCCGTGCGCGTGGACTTCGTCGGTCCTGCGCCTTCCGCCGCAGGTCCATTGCCGGTGTCGCCTGCGCCAACCACCAGCACCTCGACGCTTCCGGCGGCGTGGCCGCTGCGAAGCGCAGACCTTGGCGGGTCCGGAGCCACTAGACCGGCGAGAGGCACTGGTGCTCAGGGACGGTGCCGTAGTAGACGCGGAGGCTCCCAACTCGATGACGCGGCCGTTCTTGGGGAACTTGCCTCCGTTGGCGAAGCAGCCCGTGTTGTCGTTGATGAAGTCCATGGAGAGGATGCGTTCGACGAGCGCGGTGAAGAGACGCTCGCCGGCGACGGTGAGGAGGCCCGCCCGAATATGAACTCCAGCAAGCGCAGCTGCTGGCCCCACGGTGGGCGCTAGAGGATTCGGGTGAGTGTTTTGTGGTGACCCGGCATACCACTGCATGGTGTAGTATGCAAGTCTGATATAACACCAATGAAACACCGTTCCACTAGTATTATATCGCTCAGAGTGGTACAACAGAAACATATGCGGGTCCAAGGCATGTCTATAGAATTACATACGGACTCGTTACGTAAGATCAAGACATGACCTCCTACTTTACAATGAGGTAAAACCGCAAATAAACTCCAGGAGAACGACTCGTATTCTAATCCTAACACGAACTCTATTTGTAGAGTATTTAACTAGTTACAGAGGCTATGAATAGATTCTAGCTAAATAGGGGCTAAGTTTAGGAAGCTAGTTCCTTTCTATTGCTAATCTAGGTTTCTCCTTGTTGGATGTGGTAGCTGACTCCTCTGATAGGGTCCTATCTCTTGAAGTAGTTGTTGACTCCTCGGTCTTCGAGTTGCACTGTAGATCCTCCTTCGATGCCTCCATATCTAAGCAGGGGATTTAAGAGTGGGATGAGTACGAGCGTACTCAACAAGTTCATTTTAATTGAATTTTATTGTTTTCCTTAATTACTTACTGGTTTTATTGTTTTATTGTTTTCCTTAATTACTTACTGGTTTTTATTTATTTTATGAAGTTTTCCTAATTATTGAATTTTAATTGAATTTAGAATTAAAATTAAAGGCTTTAAATAACAAGTATTAAACAATTAAATTTTTATTAAAAATAAAGATTTCATATTATATTTTTATTAAATAGAATTTACTTTTATAAGAATTTTGATGTCTTATTTTTATTTTTCTGAGTTAATATGATTTTTCTAGAATTATTTGAAGTTGCAGTATTTTCTGGAATTTAATTTAAATGGAATTACTAGAGTTACCCGGTAACTCTACCTAACTAGTCACTGACCAGTGGGGTTGTGGCCACGTTGGCTGCCACGGTGGTTGCGACGTGGCAACCATGGCCACCACCGGCGACCGCGTGGTGGACGGCGCCGGCGATCCCGTGGTCTCGCGAGGGCGTGCGCGTGCTCGGTGGAATCGGAAGAACGAGACGAATCTACTGGTGACCGCGCCGCTCGGGAATGGTCACCGGAGCACGGCGGACGGTGAGGTTCAGCGGCGGCGGATGATGGTTGACGGTGACAGGGGTGCTACGGCATGATTTAGAGCTTAATAAGATGCTCACGAAATGCGCAAGGTCACCTGGAGGCTTCCTGTAGGGTCGCCGGTGTCGATTGGAGGCGGAATCAACGCGGCGGTCGCCATTTCCTCCGCAGAACCACGGAAGGGAACGGTCGATTCGCTCTCCTCCGAGCTCCCTCTGACGCGCCAATTTACCAGATGGACGAGGACATCGAGGCGCTCCTCCCGAGCTCAACGGCGAACCCTGGGGTGGTCGGAATCGCCGGGGCGAGTTTGTCACCGGCGAGCTAGGGTTTCGGTGTTCTGGGCGATTGAGACGAAAGGAGGAAAAATGGTGGGCTTCGGTGCGTTTTATAGCTTCCTCCTCGTGCGCTGGCGGTCAATATCGGCGGCGGGGACGCGGGACGTGGCGACGGTCGGCTCGGTGGCGAGCTCCCGTGCGTCGACGGTGCGAAGACGAAGACGAAGACGTTGTCTTCGATCTTATCTTCGCGAAGGGGTAAGTGGGTTGTTTGGGCCGTGCTGGGCTGTGCTAATGGGCTGAGGCAGTTGGGTTGCTGGTGGGTTGCCACGGCCAGGTAAGCCTGGTAAGTTATTTTCTCCCATTTTCCTTTTCTGTTTTGTATTTGCCCATTTGAATTCATATATGAATTCTGTTATTTTTGCAGGTTTCTCCATTATGTTAATTCCATTTGGATGTTGTGAAATGACTATTACACCCATAATCCATTTGAAACAAGTATTTTATAAAGCATTATATTACATACTTGTGTTTTATTCAAAATAGCAAATGAGCATGAATTTATATCCTCATTTTATTTTTATGTTTTTCTTGTGGATCAATCTGTTTGAAGTATTAGAGTTGGTATGTCCAGCTCTAGGTATTTTAGAGTTTATCATTAGGACTTGTTATCTTATTTAAGAAGTTGGTTGTTCACATATGATTTTATGTGAGCATCAATCTGTTAGGGTTTTATATTTTCTATTACAACCATATTTCAGAGTTGGCACTAGGATCATATTTAATAACACCTTGAATTACTTAGAGTAGGTATTACTCTCATTATGGGTTGGTCTTAATTAAGAATAGGTGGTTGATTACCACACATGGGTTTCAATTGTGATTTTAAGCACTAGATGTTTCTGAGGTTGAATTAGTGAAGCATAGAATTTAGCTAATGGCAATTCTAGGTTTCTATTTATATTCACCTAATGGTACTTGTTTTGGATCTCAATTATGACTCAGGTTTTAGGTGTGATTACCCAAGTGATGCACAAACTAGGTTTGAGTTATATTTCTAGGTTATAAGGTTGAAATGACACCATATTGCATGTGCTAGGGTTAATCTCCCCTAACCATGATAAGATGGTTATTTGCTTAATATTTCATGAGCTTCCCTAATTACTAAGGATTTGAGAATTGGTTTTATCTTCTACCAATTTATCTTTTATTTTTATCCCCAACTTATCATTAAAGTAACTACAGTGGTTATAGTTCTTTTTATAGTTAACTTTGGTCATATGGATAGTTAGTTCCTCACCATTTAGAGTAGAGAGTTTGACTCTAAAGGTTTTCTTGTGGTTCTTAAGTGAAGAATAGGTGGAATGTAGTTGTGGTAGAATTCTACTTATGATCACCAAGTGGTTCACAAGTAAAGGTTGAAATCTAAGCCTAGGGTTGCTTATTATTGATCTACTTATACTTTCATGTGGCTAATGATATCTGCTTATCCTTTTAGGGTTTAACTTATCCTCACATACTTCAAGAGTATGATCATGGATTAATCATGATCAACTTGTTCTTAATATTTTTACCTCAAGTTATTAGGGTTTATGATCATCACTCAATTTATAATGATCAAGGTTTGGCTTCCTAAGGTATTTCTAATGTAATGGTTTTCACTTCCATGATCAAGTGTTGTCTTGATCAACTAGGGTATAATATCTCTCTTATAGTCTCTTGGGTGGACATGGCTATAGTTGTCTCTATAAATTATATCCCAGGAGAATGCCTGAGATATTCTGTTAGTGTTCTACTTAATCATTGATGATATAATCATCTGGTACTTGGTTATCTCACCACTTCAAGATGAAATGGTTGTTTCTAATACTTTAGTTTAAAGGTTTTCTCTGATTCTTAAATAGGTAAAGCTAGAATTAGTATGATTGGTCTCTCTCATTTGGGAAGGACTTGAATAATATCTTAGGGCTTCTCTTAAAGATTATTAATTGAATACATGGATACATATCCAAGGTTTAACTCAAAGTTTGTTATTGCTTCTTTAATAATTATTATAGAACTCTCACCTCTCTAGGTTTGATGTATAACTATTTGAAATAGAGAAGAATTATATTTCTTGAGTGGATCTCCTTGTTATTATTCCAATGTTGAAATGGAATGGATACCATGAGGCTCATGGTAGGATCAAGGATTAGTTTTAAATCATGGAGAAGATAAGTCAAGAATGGTTTCTCCATTTTATTGTTACTTGATTTGCAATTGAATTGGTGTTCATATGTTATGACAAGGATTATCATGTTGTGATCCTTAACAAGATCAAGTAATTAATCATTGATTAAAGTGTTGTTGTGTTAGATTTGATTCCATTTGATCTAACCCCTTAGATCAAATCATCCCTACCCAAACCAAGGTTTTATCAAATGTCACATTGAGTTTCATAGCACTTGACTTGATGAGCTACTTCAATTCCACCAAGGTCAAGTGAAACTTCAGTTACTGTGACTGTTTTACTTTAAAGCGCGAAAATTTCCCAGATTTTCTATGCATGAATGCAATGCACACATCTGATTCCTCTATTTTTGTAACCCCATTACCTTGGATATTACAGGTTTTGGTAAGGATGGGATAGATTCCGGATAGATCTCCTAAGAACTTGGCCTTGGCCAGAGGTAGAAGAAGAAGAACACAAGAGCTATTTTCCCCTTCAGATTTCTCTACTCATTGATCATAAGAGGTTACAGGTTTCTGGATACAACATAGCACGTACCCGCATATGGGTGTACCCCCTCTCCTTATATAGGGGAGAGGGTGGCTTACAGGGGAAGAAACCCTAAGAAACCCTATGGCATCTTTGACTAGACAAACTACTTTACAAAGCTTCTTTAGCTACCGGCATCACCGGTATCTCTTTAATCAGGGAGGCTGACGTCCTCCGGTACCTTTTACGTCATCATCTGCTTTATCTTCAGAGCTTCGATTAAAGCTGAAGTGTTTCGCTCATCCTTGTCCTCTAGCTCTTGAGAGAGTCTTTGACCAGTCTTGCCGACGTGCTACAGTGTAGCAGGTACCGGTAATCCGGTACCTTCTTAGCTGATTCCGGTATGCCCCCTCCTGGGATACCGGTATAGATTTACTTAGCCCAAAGCTTAGTTTCTCCTTCCGGCACAACCTTTAAACCGGTATCTTGATGGCTCAAACCATCCGGTTTGGCATGCCTTTGGCATACCGGGGGTCATCCCCTCAACAAGATGAGGGATGAGTTCAGGGAACTCAAACAAGGCAGGATGTCCGTGGTGGAATACCGCGACAGATTCCTCACTCTGTCAAGGTACGCCCCGGATGAAACCGACACTAACGAGAAGAAGAAGGAGAGATTCCTAAACGGACTGCACGATGAGATGCAGACTTTGCTTGTGAACATTCCGTTCGCCGACTTGGAAGCCCTTGTGGACTCTGCCAGCCAGATGGAAGGGAAACTACATCAAGCCAATTAGAACCGCAAGCGCCGAATGATGAACTAGAGTGGGCCCAACAATACCCCAAGGTATCGCCCCAGCTCAAGTGGAGGATTTTCCCCAAGAAACAAAAAACCCCATGTGCCGCTGTCACGTCCGAGTTTCCCCAATCGGAGTGGAGGACACCCAAGGCCAGGAGGCCACAACAACAAAAACCACCACAACAACAATCACTTCAACCGTGCCCCAATCAGAGCCCCCGGCAACCACAATAACACCAACACTGCTCCAAGGACTGGGAGCAACGATGTCCCCGTCACCCCTAAGGACAAGTCAACTGTGACTTGTTATGAATGTGGAATAGTGGGTCACTACTCCAATGAGTGCCGCAAGAAGCTTCCCAAGACCACCCCCAATACCGCTGCACCTGCTCAGCAGCAATGCCGTGTCTCAGCCGGAAGGAAGTTTACCCCAGGCAATCCGAACAACCGCAGCGGCCGCCTCTTCCACATGAATGCTGAAGAAGCCCAGGAAGCACTAGATGTCGTGCTGAGTATGTTTTATGTTAACTCAGTACCTGCAATAGTTTTGTTTGATTCTGGAGCATCGCACTCGTTTGTTACTGAAGATTTTGCATGCACTAGTAAGATTCAACCAATCAGTTTGAAACATGTTATGATAGTTCAAATACCTGGTTCAACCACAAAAGCTAGAAAAATTTGCAAAGATGTGCCTATCAGAATACATGAAATAGATTTTTATGCAAATTTGATTGTTCTGGGAACAAAAGGTTTGGAAGTAGTACTGGGTATGGATTGGATGTTGAAACATCATGGATTGATTGACTGTGCCAAGAAGGCCATCACCATGACTAGTAGCACCAGAGTGTTAGTAGAACACGTGTCTGAAAGGCTGGCTAGAAAGTTCACCTGCAACCAGACTTTAGCCAAGCCAACCTTGGATCAGATCAGGGTAGTCTGTAGATACCCCTATGTGTTTCCTGATGATCTACCCGGTATGCCCCCAGATCGGGATATCGAGTTTATCATTGAGTTAATACCTGGAACAGGACCCATAGCTCAGAGACCCTATAGTATGAACCCAGCAGAGTTAGTGGAACTGAACAAGCAACTGGATGACCTGATGTACAAAGGTTTGATTCGACCAAGTGTGTCGATTTGGAGATCACCAGTTTTGTTTGTGGATAAGACGGACGGTGCCACTCGTTTATGTACGGATTACCGTAAGTTGAACGATGTCACCATCAAGAACAAATACCCCCTGCCAAAGATAGAAGACCTGTTTGACCAGCTGACCGGTGCCAGAGTATTCTCTAAGATTGATCTTAGGACTGGTTACCATCAGCTGAAGATTCGTGCAACGGGTATCCCCAAGACTGCCTTCACCACCAGATATGGATTGTATGAGTACAATGTCATGTCATTTGGATTGACCAATGCCCCCGCTTATTTCATGAATCTCGTGAATAAGATCTTTATGAACTTTTTGGATAAGTTTGTCGTTGTCTTCATCGACGACATCCTAATCTACTCCAAATCAGAAGAAGAACATGAGCAACATTTGGAAGTTATCATGGATACCCTTAGGAAGCATCAGTTGTATGCCAAGTTCAGCAAATGTGAGTTTTGGTTAAAGGAAGTAGGATTCCTGGGACACATCTTGTCTGCAGGAGGAATTGCCGTAGACCCCGCGAAGATCAAGACCGTTGAGGAATGGAAAGCCCCAACCACTCAGACTGAAGTCCGTGCATTTCTTGGATTAGCAGGATATTACCGCAGGTTTGTTGAAGGATTTTCAAGCATAGCAAGACCAATGACTCAACTGTTGAAGAAGGACAAGAAGTTTGAATGGACTGATAAATATGAAGAGAGTTTCCAGAAACTCAAGAGCAGATTAACCACAGCCCCAATATTGATCATGCCCGATATCACCAAGCCATTTGACGTATATTGTGACGCCTCCAAGATTGGTCTTGGATGTGTGTTGATGCAAGAAGGCAAAGTGATATCATATATGTCTAGGCAACTGAAGCAACATGAGCAGAACTATCCAACCCATGACTTAGAGTTAGCAGCAGTAGTCTTAGCCTTGAAAGTATGGCGTCATTACCTCATGGGTAATCGATGCGAGATCTATTCGGATCACAAGAGCTTGAAGTATATTTTCACCCAGAAGGAGCTGAATATGAGGCAGAGAAGTTGATCAAGGATTATGACATGGAAATTCACTATCACCCCGGAAAGGCCAATGTGGTAGCGGATGCCCTGAGTAGACAGCCGAGTCAGTTGAACTCCATGATCGCAGAAGAACAGCCAAGTTTGTATCAAGAATTTGAGCAGTTTAGACTAGAGCTAGTTAGCGAAGGATTCCTAGCGAGCATTGAGCTCCCGCCTACCTTGATTAGTCAGATAAAGGAAGCACAGAAAGTAAATGCTAGCATTGATGGAATGAAGAGCCAAATAGCTGCAGGAAAGGCACCTGGATTTACCGAAGATGAAGAAGGAGTTCTTTGGTACAATGGACGCTTATTTGTGCCAGCAGATTCAGAGTTGAAACAAGTCATTTTGAAGGAAGCTCATGATACCCTGTATTCCAGTCACCCCGGAGGAACCAAGATGTACCAAGATTTGAAGGAACAATTTTGGTGGCATGGAATGAAGAGAGA
Source organism: Lolium rigidum (assembly GCF_022539505.1). Lineage (NCBI taxonomy): Eukaryota > Viridiplantae > Streptophyta > Magnoliopsida > Poales > Poaceae > Lolium > Lolium rigidum. The sequence continues at coordinate 112,467,943 of NC_061509.1, read as the reverse complement.
AATTGGAAGTTACATAGCCAAGTGTGATATCTGTCAACGAGTCAAAGCAGAACATCAGCGACCCGCAGGATTACTGCAGCCATTACAGATCCCTGAATGGAAATGGGATTCTGTAGGAATGGACTTCATCACTGGATTGCCCAAGTCAAGTAGAGGAAATGATTCTATTTGGGTAGTGGTCGATAGATTGACCAAGGTAGCCCATTTCATACCAGTCAAGACCACATACCAAGGCCCTAAGCTAGCAGAGTTATACATCTCCAGAATAGTGAGCCTGCATGGAACACCCAAGTCAATTGTATCCGATAGAGGATCCCAATTCACTTCAAGATTCTGGCAGAAGGTACACGAAGGACTCGGAACCCGTCTGAATTTCAGTACAGCTTATCACCCGCAGACTGATGGACAGACCGAAAGAGTCAACCAGATACTTGAAGATATGTTGAGAGCATGTGTGCTAGAATATGGATCTAAGTGGGAAGACTGCCTGCCTTATGCAGAATTCTCATACAACAACAGTTATCAAGCCAGTTTACAAATGGCCCCCTTTGAAGCACTATACGGAAGGAAATGTCGTACCCCTCTGAACTAGTCAGAAGTCGGAGATAGTCAAATCTTTGGACCAGATATTCTCCGAGAAGCTGAAGAGAAGGTTCACAAGATCCGTGAATACCTCAAGACTTCCCAATCGAGATAGAAGAGTTATGCCGACAAGAGACGCCGAGAAATGACTTTCAATATCGGAGACTTTGTGTATCTCAAAGTATCACCCCTCAAAGGAATGCAGAGATTCCAACTCAGAGGAAAGCTTGCACCTAGATATGTCGGACCCTTCAAAGTTCTGAGTCGCCGAGGAGAAGTATCATATCAGCTTGAACTGCCAGAGGAAATGTCAGTTGTGCATAATGTGTTTCACATATCATTACTTCGGAAGTGTTTGGAAGTTCCCGAGAAGACGGAGGTGTTCAAAAACATCGATCACAAATCGGTGGATATCAACAAGGACTTGACCTATCGTGAAGTACCCACTCGTATCTTGGAGGAGGCATTCCGAACCACCCGCACCAGAAGTATCAAGTTCCTGAAGATTCAGTGGAGCAATCATACTGAAGAAGAAGCCACTTGGGAGCAAGAAGAGGATATGAAGACTGAATTCCCAGATCTCTTTAGTTCCTAGTTTTCTTTAAGATCTCGGGACGAGATCTTTTGTAAGGGGGGAGGGTTTGTAACATCCCAAATATTTCAAATCAATAAAGAGACAATTCCCTTGTTCAAATTTTGGAACTAACAAAAACTTAAATTGAATTGCATGTGTTGCATACTAGTAATGCATGTTTGTGTGACTTTTCCATGCTAAGTGTTTGAAGTGCTTGACTTTATCTCTAAACCCTAACCATGATCTTTGGGATCAAATGGAAGCAAAGAAAAAGAAAAGAAAAATAAAACAACACCACATATGGGCCTATGGCTATTTTTGCAAATCCTTAACCTAGGCCATTTTAACTTGTGCCAATGGTTGAGAAACATAACTAAACTCAAAAGAATACCTTTTGAATCAAAGAAACCCAAATCAAATCAAAGGAAAATTCAAAACCTTGCAACATGTGATAATGGTCAAATCTGACTTTGAGAGTAGATTTGGTGACCGGGTGTATACGTGAGCACGCCCTAGCTGCCGTTGGATCAACCTTGAGATTCATTTTTTGCTAACGGCAACCATACGACGTTAATCCTTTCTCTCCCAGGCTCCCTTCCCTTCGTACCCGATGCACCTTATCCCCTCGTTCTTTCTCTGAACCACACTTTTCTCTCGCCCCCTCTCCAGAGCACCACAAAAATGCCGCCAGCCACGCATGGTGGGCAGAACCAGCATGGTGGGCAGCACTCCGTCGTCCCTCCCAATCGTCGGCGCGACGGCCGCCTAGGAGACCTCTTCGGCGGGGAACCGGTGTCGCGGGCGAGGCCCTTGGAGGCGCGCGGGAGGCGGAGGCCAGCTCAGACCGGAGCTCGTCGCGCGGCAGCACCTCGACCGGCCCTTGGAGGTTTCGCCTAGCCGCCGCCATCCATCCATCCATTAACCGCACAAGCTAGGTTTGGTCCGATTCCCTCTTGTATACCATTGCTTCGTGTCCGTTCGGCGACATTGCTCGGTTTGATTGATTGATTTTGATTCGCTTTATTTGGAGGAGGAGGAGCGCCATGGGAGGACAACAATGACCTGGTTCAGCGCCACGGCCGGCACCGCCGCTACCAGATCCGCCAGGTTCCACACTCCCGCGCTGCGCTCATGCCATGGCATCGGGATGGGGGGAGGTGGCCCGTCCCTCGCTTCACCTGGGAGCGCGTTGTCGCCCGCGCTCGATGCAGGCTTGGTGCAGCCGACTCCCGGTGGATTAGTGCATCGAGTAAAATAGCTCTAACGCTTGGCTGTGTGTTCGTTTTTAGGCTGGTAAATTTCTTCCCGATTAATCTCCGGTTGTTCAGTTGAGGTGTAAACAGAGAGATCGTTTTTTTAATTCACTTTGCCCTTTCTTGTTTTTTCCGATCTGGAAGACTGAAGCTCGAGGAAGAAAAATTCACTGCTTCACGTATTTCCAAGTATCCTGGAATTGTTGATCGTCATCATCTAAATCTAATCTAAATCTAAATCTATCTAAATCTAAATCTAAACTACTTATAAAAGCAAGAACTTGGCAGGAACAATGAATCTTAGCCTTCCGTTCTTGACGATTAACGACTCACGTCCCTCCAATGACGTTGCACATCAAAGGCCACCACTGAAACTCCCACAATCCCACGTTCGCTGCCTCGCTGCATTACCGGTTCCCCTCACGCAAATCACGGACACAAACCGTCCTTTGTGCCTTAATTTGATTGTGCCTCCGCTCCGCTCCTCTCGGACACTGCGACGGGATCCCGGCGAGAACTTGCAATGGCGCCTCCTGCCGTCGCGTGAACCTATCGACCAAATCCGGATGCAGCAGATTCGACTAGCCGTCGCCGCCTCGCGCAGACCAGGCCGCCGAATCAGGACCCGGCGCCTGCACCGACATGCAGTAGTATCCGTCAACAAGCCGTGCTGGATCACCCATGCATCCCAGGTCCCTTTGCCGCTGAACCAGGTGATTACGTCCCGATTTCTTGTGCCGCCGTCTGTCATTTGGACATTTGGTACCGCAGCACAATTTCTATGTATTTGCTGTTCGAGACATAGGAAACGTGATCCACTGCTCCTGGTCTAGAGTCCATAATATTGATGAAATTGTTTGTTTCTCGCCATGGAAAGAGCTGTGGCCTATTGGCGTGCTGCGTGGGCCGTGTTTGTAGAAATGCCTACGCGGTAGCACCCAAATGTCTGACTCTTAACTAACCTGAAGAAATTTTGTTCTACAATTTATCTTTCAGTCCCTGCATTAAGCAACGATAGAGTTAGAATGAAGACTGCAGGGCTAGCAGGTTGATTTCATGTATGCATTCGTTTAGTTTATGTAAGTGGATAATGATGGAGAGTTCGCAAGAATTAGGTGATTTGTAAGGAGGCCATAATTTAGTGGCGTGGATACTTGCCATGTGCAATGGAGTCCTAGCCATGGTTACAACATCAAGTGGGAGAACAAGCACGATGTCAAGAAGCTGAAGCTCACGCGACGGTATGCACATCATTTTTCTTTGTTTTTGGGTCCGGACTGTTGAACTGAGTTTGGTCATGCAATGGGAAGGAGAAGAAGGAAAAGACTGACCACGAATAAGAGCACAATTTATCGAGAATGTCTTCTGGTTAGATAAATATACTTATAATGTAGGTAAAATTCCATTAAAAATATGTATTGCTTACAAAATCATGTGTCTTTAAGACCCGGCTATATGTTTATGTCGTGTTGTCATTCAGTATATGTATTGCTTACAAAATTCCATTAAAAATAAGTATTGCTTACATTCATTAATAAGAGACTAAGCTTGTAAATGTTAGGATAATTCTTTTTTTAAGTGTATATTTGGTCAAAACGTGCGTTGCACGTACATGATTACTAGTGACCCAAAGGACCGCAAGAGCATTTTGCCCGTGAGTGCAGATGATGCTTGTCTCCATATTCAGAACATGCTGATACAACTATTTTTTGATGGATTATTTGATACTTGAAACAACGATGTTCACAGAGTTTCAGTTACCAATTTTGGACTTGTAATTTGTAGCTTAATCTGGTTTTGGTAAACTGACTATATGCATGATTGTATTTGTTGGCTAATTACCAGCGGGAACCAATAAAATTCAATACAGTTTCTGAATTTTGGAAACGCTCCCAGAGTTTCTCGTCCGCGGAGCGCATGATCTCAACTTTGGTTGTTCAGTCGGTAACAGTGTGTACATCAATTCGTATTAGTGTACTATTTTGTTTTTCAAGATTGTTCAGTCCGGAGCACTAGTACATACTTTCTTTCTTTATCGAAAAAAAAGTACTTACGAAGGCACGCAGAACTCGATTTATTTTCTAACTAGTTATCATCTAACGGCAAACCTAACACCGTCGGACACGTGTCAATCTCTCACCGCGTGCTCACGTATACACCCGGTCACCAGGCTTCATCCGATCTGACTTTTATCTCAGGGTACCCACTTTGAGCCCCTGTATTAAGAGATTCTTAAACCAAACTCTCCCAAATCTTTACACCTCATCCAAGACCTCATCAATTTGAACACTTTTGATGTTGACCACTTTGACTAGTTCCTTTTCTATTGCTTAATATAAGGAGGCAAAGTGACAACTTTAAAACAGAAACTAGATCACACCCAATTTGGATTTTCACAAACCTGCTTCATTTTGCACACCACCACCACCGACTTGTGCCAAATAATATTTGAATCAACTTCACCAAAAAGTTTGGCAAAATTCAAAAGTGAAGCTCTTGCGGCCATTATGTCGAACACATGGCAGACACCAATCTGCCAACTCTCTACACCCTAATACCCAGCGGTTTTCTGACCTGAATCATCAAGCTATGTCATCAACAACACCATCTTGCACCCAACAAACAAAGCCAAGCCTCAGAGACGTTGTTTGTGCACGAATTCTTCAAGGACATGACCATGCCGTGGTGGCCATGTCACTCCCGTGCCAACTCCCCTCTCCTTTCACCTCTGTCGTGCACCACCATGTCCTGGACCTCCCTCTCACTCCCCTGAACCCGTTGGACACAACCATCGACCGAGGAGACGCCAGCATCAGCCAGACCAGGACGCGCCCGTGACGTCCAGTGCGCGCCAGGACGCGACGTGTGCACGCCCGGAGCGCGCCAGAGCGTCGACTCTCCCCGTCATCCTCGTCCTCCCCTTGACCCCTCCTCTCGCACACGCACGCAACAGTGACCCAGCAACCTCCCAGACACGCTAGCCTGTGCCGGAGAGGACGGTCACCGTCGTCATCATCGGCGACTTCCGCCACGGTACTGCGAGCTCACGTCAACCTCCCGCTCACGTCAGTGCATCATTTTCTGCGCCGTCAAGCCCTCCATGCTCGCCATGATGTCGCCAACGCCCCTGCGTCATCGCCCAACTCCCTCCACCACTGTATCGCCGTCGCCATGCTCGACCTCACCCATGCGCCTCGGACTCCTCCGCTCGCTATAAAAGGAGGCCTCCCTCGCCTCAATTCTCCAAGCCACTCTCATTCTCTCATGTCAGAACCACTCCTCAAGCTCTCCCTCTTCCCAATTTGCACCGTAGCTAGCCAATTTCATCACCGGAGTCTGCGGAGCCGCCGTGGAAGAAGAAGGAGCTTGCCGCCGCCGTAGGAGCTGCCGCTTGTACCAGGAGGATCGCCGTCGTCCGCAACGTCGCTGCAGCACCTCGCCGACGATCGCCGCAGCGCCGGTGAGCAGCCCACCCCCTACCCTCGCCGCGGCCATTACCCCCTTTCGTCGGAGACGACGACGCCTGTGCATCGTCCGATCCTATTCTAATCCTGCGTCTCAGATTGATCCATACCGCTTCGGGATTTAAGTGTCACTGGCCAGTGGAGCCCACTGTCAGGTAGCCTGCTCGTGCGAGACGCGCAGTGGGCCGGCCTGTTTTCTTTTTCTCGATGGCCCGTTAGTTTTTCCCGCCCAAGCCCACCAGTTCAAACTCGAATTAAATCTTTTTAGTTGAATTCAATACTGGTGTCAAGTTCAAATTTAAAAATAGGAAGATCTGCTGAGCCAAATTTTATGAACTTAATATTGTTGGAAAGCTTATGAAAAGCTCTAACCAACTACACTGGTTTCAACCCTAGATCTGTTATAGAAATTTTGTAGTAAAAAAGAACAAGTCAGTACCTTTTTCAAATTCAAACAATTATTAAAAATCAACCATAAATGATTTTGAGTTGATTCCAACTCTCATCAATCACATTTCACATACTCTACATGAGTACGTAAAAACATAGTATAGTTGTTTACATGATCTTGGGCTGGAGCAAAATAATGGCTATGTGGCCATTTCTAGTCCATTTACTTTTATCCAAAGTTATTTGTCAAATAGTATGAGAGGTTTCCTCTCATTTAAATCATTGTCTCAAGTGATTCAATATGAGCAAATGATCTTAGCTATAGAACCTCATACTTGATTACTTAGAGATATTAAATTGTTCCAACAGTAGTATTTAAATTGCATGAGATGTAGAATATCATTTAAATCATTTTCCCAAATGATAAATGTGAAGTGTTGACCTTGGTCAACATGATCTCACACTTATTAATTGAGAAGATTAAATCTTAATAAGATTCAATGAGAGGAAATTATTCTTCTTACAAGTTTTCTTAAAAGAAAACAAAGCCAAACACCTTGTTAATGTTGTGTGAAGATAGGATAGCTTGTGTGATCCATTTGAGTGTTAAGTCTAGCCCTTAAGCATTGTGTGGTGATTGTATGCCTCGTATCCGTTTATAGACGCTAGTACCGAAGACTACCAGGAGGAGGAGGTCTTCTACCAAGAAGAAGAAGAAAGCTTTGATCACTGTACCAATCAAGGCAAGCTATACTCTTGCAAGTTACCCAAGTGCAAGCTCAACTTGAGCAAGGCAGTAATACCATATTACTTTGTGTTTACTTTCCAAGTCCCAGTTTTTATCTTACAAAGCTTTTTACTCTGTTTATCAAGGTTTACTTTTATAGTTAACTTGAGTCTAGATATGGAGTAGTACAAGAATATCAAAGTTAGCCTAAAGAGCTACAAGCTAGTTAGCACCCCTCATGATTAGTTGCTAGTGCTAAAAATAAAATTGACTACTCTAGCTGGGAACATGTGAATCTTTTGACTTTGAAAACCTTGGAATGATGAGTCATTATATTGAAAGATTTTTGAAGGTGAAGGTGACTTGAATGACATGGTGATTTTGGTAAAAACTGATGATTGGGTTCGGATGCAATACCATTCCAATTTCTGAGTACCCCCACAATACCTGATTATGGGTAAGGCTTTAGCTGGAAAATTATGTGTCTTAGTATGGGTTCCCTCTGAACAAGCGTCATAGAGGTTATGCCAAGGCTTCCTCCATTGAAAGTGAAATGGCGTGAAAAGAGTTGAATGTCCTACCCAAGCCATGTGCAGTTCCCAGGATAGCAGATTGCTATCACTGGGAGGCCAAGCTCATAGGGGAGGTGCCTATACTAGGGTATGTAAGTGAAAGGTTAATGGTTGATGATCCGTATACTGAGTTATGATTATTCAGGGCTATCCCTGACGGATGTAATCAAATGTCGTGGCACAAGTGTGCAACCTCTGCAGAGTGTAAACCTATTCGAATAGCCGTGTCCACGGTTATGGACGGTTGGATGGCCATACTGTTCCGTTGTCAGATGATTTCTAAAAATGAATGGTGAATTGAAAGGTGAATTTGACTTGATCACAATAGAGTTGTGGGAATGACACTAATGTTCCCACTTGAGTTAAGTTAGGCAAATGAAGAGTTTTTGATTAAATGCTTATGAAATAAAACTGGCTTTATGCAAATGAACCTAGAGCTTAGAACCCTCTCACTAAAACTGTTAGTACTTACACTAGTATTAGTTTGCGAGTACTTTAAAGTACTCACGGCTGTGTCCCTGGCTATTCAAATGGCCAGACTATGAAGAAGAGCAGCAGTATCAGGATGACGGACAGCAGGACGTCTATGACAACTAGGATCATCTCCTGACGTCAAGCGTTGCCTGTGGAATAGATGGACTCTACTACGTACTCTCGCTATGTGTTATGTATTTGATCCTTAGATCAATTGTTGTAATGAGACTGGATCATGTAATCCTTTTGATGTAAGACTATTATGGTGTTGTAATGAATGATGTGCTGTGATATGAACTTATTATGTCTCACAAAAACAATCTTCCTGAGATTGCAATGTATGTCATAATAGGCATCTGGACTTAAAAATCCGGGTGTTGACACCCTCCGTCGTCATTAAGGCAAAGCTGCGACGCTTCGGTCGTGTGTCACTGCGCGCGAATAACTTCTGTCACGAGGTAGGCGACGGTTAGGTCCAAACTTGAATGTGTTCCTGACGCGTCGGTCCAGCCACGCCTCGCCTCGCTTTTCGTTGTGTCCGGCGTGCCCGGAGCGTCCCTGTGGGTCGTGGACGGGCTCGGGGCGCCGGACACCATATCGGGTCGCGCCGGACAAAAAACGGCTTTAGGAGACGCGGCTGGGAACGTTTTTTTGTTCAGCGCGTCTCAAATCTCTTTGGGGGACGGGTTGGGAGACGCGACTGGTGATGCTCTAAACACTGGTAAAGTCGCTTCTTGGTCATGCATGCCCAATAACGTTTTAAATTTTCCCATTTACCTTTTTTAGAATTCTTTTTTCTGCTGTTTTGCTTTTTTGTCCATATGTTTTATTTCTTTCTCTGTATTGTGTCCCCATGTTTTATGAAAAATACTGTTCTTTTTGATTTTTCATAAAAAAAGGTGATCATATAACTAAATGGGAAAAACCTAGTAAGAAATTAAATGGAAGAGAGCATCAACTTGCCATTTTAATACAACCTCTATTTACCTCGTAAAAGATACCCACCTATGTTGGCATACCTAAAGCCGTGAAGATCAATCATGTTGGTTAGTGCAAACCCACTAATGCAGAGTCATTGTTCTTCTTCTACGACCAATGCAGAACAAATCTAGGAGTGCAATGTACGATATGGAGCCCATTTCTTCACACCTAATATACATTTCCAATATTTTCGATAAAGGGAATATATTAATATCAAAATATACCAATTACATCCAGCCTCTGCAACAACGCCCCACCCTAATGGCAGTACGGATGCACACAACCAAACAAGAGTAAAGAAAACTAAGAAATAAAAGTCCCGCTACAGCCTTCTAGACCTAGCAACAGCAATACAACCACCACCGTGACAACACCTTAAGTACAGACTCCAAAAGCGACGCCTCCAAGAAGGAAATAGTGCACCAGCGTCGTCGTCGCCCGACCAAAGGTCTTAGGATTTCACCCTGAAGATAGTCCCCACTCTCAAAACAATACCTCCAACAAGATCATTGCCAGGCACAACCAGTTAAGGCCAGACCTTGGGTTTTCACCCTGAGAGGTAAGACTCTGAACTTTCCTTGTGCTGCCACCCCCACATGCATACCACTGCTGCAAGCACGGAACGCCAAGCAGATCCCTCAGCATCACGTTGACTCGGAACTCCTTTAGCCAGTCCACCAATCCGGCCTTCATGATATTCCTTCTTCTGACTTCACCATGGACCAAAAAGTCACCTGATGTCAACACAGAATATAGCTTCGCGACGCTCCCTCCGCAACCAAACGGTCGGAATATAAACATGGGTGCGCGCGACCGAATACCACCCGATCCAGCAAACTGCAGGCAAAATATGCACTATTCCATTCGCCAGCGGAGCTTTCCGGAACTCATCTCTCCAGCCAGATCAAAGCAAACTGACATCCGGTAGATCTTCATCTTTGCTTGCGAGAAACCCGAGGACCGCCACCAAAAACAAAGTAAGACCAGCAGCCCCCACGCCGCCAGTCCCTCCTGCCGGATCACCAGGGAAGAAGACGGCGGCGTGGATCATGAGTACCACCGCTGAACCGTCACCGGGGGCGGAGGCCGCCACCGCTCCACTGAATCCTCCATGGCTACCGACGGAGAGCATCAGGCCCCGGCCAAGTAGCCATGCCGCCCGGCTTCCTCCACCGGCGCTTCATCGCCTCGCATGGAACGCCACCGTGGAAACCCTCTCCTCCCCCTCGTCGTTCGACGGAAGGGGTGCCGCCACCGCCGCCGTGGCCGAGACCGGGGCCGGGGCTGGAGCCGGGGCCAAGGCCAGGGCCGGGGCCGAGGCCGGCAGCAGCGGCGGCTGAGGAGCGGCGGTCCGGGGGAGGCTGCTCGGAGCGGGACGGGTAGATCCTCTGCCGCCGCCCGGGAGGGGGGCGGGAGAGGAGGAGGCGGCGGTCAATATAATAGAAAATTGAACCGCACCATCTATCTGCTATCTAGCATGTGGTGCGTGAGAATTGGAGAGAGAGAGAGAGAGAATGTTCCGTTTACGTATTTCTTTTCTATAGTGAACTCTGATGTGGGAACATTCCGATCAACGAGAACTAGCTTAATTATAATGAACCCTAGACAGACGCCGCGGGCATAATAATATTATGATATTTTTAATAAAAAGTATTTTAGTACTTAAATTTTTTAAGCATTACACCCAATCTCTGTATAACTAACATGAACATAGCTATTTAACATCTAGAGTGTGATACAAAAATAAAAGGCTCAATACACGAAGTCATCATGAAACTGTATCGACTCTTAAGGTGGTGGGGGTCCAATCCTTAGATTTTGCCGACACTCATGTTGGATAATAAATTCTCATTCCGTGTCCTTCAACCATGTAGAGAGTTCATGCTTATCCATACGGTGAAGAGATGACCATTAATGGAGCAAACTGGTGCACCGGTAGATAACTTGCATAAGAGAGAATTTTTTTCTCATTAAAAACCTTGTCATTTCTACATAACCAAAGCTTAGCGGCAAGCTCTCCACCCTAATAAATATTTTAAACCTATGATCCACCCTATTAAGTGAATTGCCAAAAATATTGACAACGCTACGTGGCAGGTATAAGGTAGAGCCTATTAAGATGATTGAATATATAGATCTTGCAAACTGGACGAAGAATAAGTGTTTTATTGTCTTATCGTGGTGCCAAAAGACACAATGTTTACTTCCATGCTAGTTCCATTTTGCAAGGTTATCCATAGAGAGAGTAACCCCTCGACGAAGATACCGCGTGAAAACCTTGGTCTTAAGCGGTATGTTCATCTACCAAATCTTCTTATTGTTAACTATCGGTTCAATAGGCTGGATCAACGCTCTACACATGAAATCCACAAAGAATTTATCATTCTCATTTAGGTTCAAACAAAACTCGTCCGCCCCTCGCGATAAATGGAGGAAAGCCTGGCCCTATAGCAATGCATTCCAAGATGCAAGCTGGGGCCCGACAAGGTCTCTTCTAAACATCACACTCGGTGGGAAGGATTCCATCACCTTAGCTAAGGTATCACCTTTGTGACACACAGTATTGTACAAAGCTGGATATTATTCTCAGACCGTTGTATTTTTCTAACCACTTATCATCCTAGAACCTTATCTCAGGTTCATCCTTAATAGAGGAGGAACCATATGGAAAGAAATTCTTCTTCGTTGATATAAGGTCAGTCCAGAAGTGTGAATCCCCAAGTTTTCAATAAATCTCACATGCGAGCCAACATATTTTCTTCTCAGAATGGTTTGCCAAACACCATCTTCAGTGAGTAGCTTGGTGAGGCATTTACCCTGCAGAGCCCTGTTGTTAAACTCAAGGTCATGACACCAAGCCCTCTTTGATATTTTGGGCGGCAAACAACACTCCATTTAGTAAGCCGATATTTCTATTTCTCACTACCTCCTTGCCAAAAGAATGTTGATCGAAAGTAATCCAATCGATGTAAGATTTCTTTGGATAACGGGAAGAAATATATCATATACATTACCATGTTTGTTAGTACTAAATTAATAAGAACCAATCTTCCACCAAAAGATAGTAGAACAAAAGTTATCGAAGACTAAGCCAAGGATACATACACAAAGTAATCTGACAACAGGCAATAGACAAGCCGATCCCACCCTTGTCCTTCCACCCGCACAACGGCCACCTCCATAGCTGCATAAAAAATTAGTAACTTTGAAGAAGCCATCGGATAACTGACAACTGAAACTCTCTCCTCAAATTAAAGCTTTGTTCCTGACAATTTTGTCACTTTCTTGGTGTCTTGCTTGGTACCTAACGCGGTCTTAAAAACAGGTGCTCTCCTTCTTGCCGTTTGTGGTTCGACGCTGGGCAAAGCGGTCGTTTATCAATAGGTTTTTGTTGGTGTGTTGTTTGCCCCTTGGCATTTTATCATGTTGGGTGTGTGGAGTTTTAGTCTACTTGGCGTTGTATCGGTCGTCATGACTTTTCTTCGTCCTTTCTTCTATATAATTAGTATGCTTCTAGGCTGTATTCTAAAAAATGTTTGTCAACTTTGACATGTTGTTGGTTTAGGGAAGACCTTGACTTCTTGCCATGGATGGAAAACTAGAAAAACACCGATGAATGCTCATACTATTTCAGTCACAGCTACATAACAAATAAAACGATCCAGGCCAAGTGTCTACGTGCTCTCCATGACCAAACAAAATTCTACAAGCTAGCTAGCGTGAGTGCGTGACCATGCCATCTCCTCATTAGGCAACTACATTTCTATAAGTAAGCTAGGCCTAGGTAATTAGCTTCTCACAGCCCCCCATCGAGCCAAGAAACAATTCCAAGAGAAGCTAGGCAACGAAATGGCTCTAGCAGCACAGACGAGCACGATGTTGCTAGTGGTGGTGCTCTCTGTGCTGGGGTTGGCCACGGGCGGCCTCGCGCAGCTGAAGAGCGGGTTCTACACGGGCAAGTGTGGCGCCAATGACGTGGAGACAATCGTGCAGGGTCTCGTCAAGACCCGCGTCGCCCGTGACGCCGCAATCGTTGCCCAGCTCCTGCGCTTGCAGTTCCACGAATGCGCCATCAATGTACGTGATACTGTTCTAGTGCTTGCAATTGCGTATGCACGTCGCCATTGATCTTCTGCTCAATGCATAGGTCGGCGAACATAAATTACCTATATGTATGATGTAGGGCTGCGACGGCGGGCTTTTGATCGACGGTCCGGGGTCCGAAAAGACGGCAACGCCGAACCTGAGCGTGAAGGGTTACGACCTAATCGCGACTATCAAGACAGAGCTCGAGAAGCGGTGTCCTGGCGTCGTGTCTTGCTCCGACATCGAGATCCTCGCCACAAGGGACGCAGCCGCTCTGGCTGGTGTGCAGAGGTACGCTGTGCGCACCGGGCGGAGGGACAGGCGGCGGTCCAGTGCCGCCGACGTGAAGCTTCCCAGTGAAGAGGATACGGCCGCGCAGGCAACCTCTTACTTCGCCGGTCTCGGCCTCACCCAGTTGGACATGGTGGTTCTGCTAGGCGCGCACACGGTGGGCGTGACGCACTGCAGCAAGATCAAGAAGACACGTCTTTACAGCTACGGTGGCAAGACCGGCGCGACGGACCCGAGCTTGCACTCGGACGACGTCGCCGTGTACAAGAAGTATGTGTGCCCCAACACAGCCTCGTCGGACAACAACATCCTGTACCTGGACACCCAATCCAGCGTCTCCAGGATTGACAACAGCTACTACAAGAGACTGCAGGGACGTCATGGCGTGCTCTCCGTCGACCAGAACCTCTACGCCAATGGCTCCTCCACTAAGTGGCATGTCGACAGGCTCGCCAACACAGACCACTTCTCCTGGCTCTTCCCACAGGCGCTCATCAAGCTCAGCGAGATCAACGTGCTCACCGGCACGCAGGGAGAGGTTCGCAAGGTCTGCAGCAGGTTCAACTGATCGATCATCACAATTTCCAAACATGTGTGTGACAACTAACGACTAAGGCAGGGGTCACCACTTTATTTCCTTTCTTTTCCTTATTTTCTGGATACTGTTTTTGGTCAAATTGAAGTACTACTTAAGTACAATCCCATGTTTTTTTCTTGGAGGAAGTTTAATCCCATGTTCAATTTATTTGTTTTGTGTTTGACATAACGGCGTCGTGTAATGACGTGTAATGGTAATGGTACTGCAATATTATCAAATGGCTTCTTTCACATGCAATATCGTTATATGGCTCCTCTCACATGCAGTTTTTTCTTTTTGTATTTCAATTGGTATTGGTATTGCAATATTATTATATAGATTCTTTCACATAAAAGATGATTTTTATCAGACTTTTGATGGTGATGATGAGAAAGGTTACTACGAGAAATCACTCAATGAGGTAAAGCAATGAAACATCAAGGTGTATAGGCACGGGTATCGATTTTCTTATATATGATCCTAGGAATGAAAACTCTTCTTACATAAGTGTTCTGAAGCATGCCGAACGCATTGCCATTGATAAAAGTAAGAAGCCCATACTAGGGCACAACACGAAGCCCCTATGATGCACCTGAAGAACATTCCCTAGATGCCATATGAGGGGAAGAATAAAGAGGCGAGGCCGGTTTTTTTAAGAAATACAAGGCATATAAGATGTGACTTGTTTGCTACTGGAAACGGTCTTAAGTTGTGTTTCGCTATCTTCCTATGTTTGTGGCACGTAAAGAAACGAGGCGACCGCGCGCGGCACAGAGATGTCTCGGCGAGTGTTGCAAGCATGGGTGCACCAAATCTGGAGCTGCGATTAATCTCGTGCTGCGATTAATCTCGTCCTCTTGTTCTCCTCAGGCCTAGGCCTCCCCCCCCCCCCCCCTCCAGCTTTCGACAACTAAATGACTACGGACAAATAAATGTCACTGTGCGCTTTTGCAAAATCAAATGTAACCAATTGTGTCGAAAGCTGGTAGGCTCCTAAATTATCACACCTCACGGGAAATGCTACACAAAATTTATCACTCAAAACAATCTGTAAGATAGGTGCTCAATCCAAGAGTTAAACCAATATGTCAAGAAAAATATCATGTACCACTTTACAGCACAACTCAACAGAATGGTGTAAACCATTCAACCCAAATAATCACCATGTTGTGGGTGCCAAAAAAATTCGAGATCAACACTTACTCAGGGTAATGAGGAGTATTTCCTCACACTCTCAGTACTACTTGACCCGGTCCGATAAGGTAGGGAGGTTTTATGCTGCATGTTTCATTTTGTATATTTTATTTCAGTTTCCATTATCTTAGCTATTTCAATTCTATTTTCTTTTGTAAGAACTCCTCTTGTGTGTAAAATGCACGTATTTTTTATTTTTCACTTGTAATATTGTTCTTAAATGAATATTTGTTCAAGTATATGCATAAACATTTTTTATGTATGCAAGTTTGGTAAGAAATATGTAAACATACTTTATGTAAAATTAATTATGTAATATATAAAAATTTCAGCCACTTCTAAATGTTCTCCATATAGACCATATAAAATATTTATATGAGTTGTAAAAAATGTTACAGTAGGTACAAATATTAATGTCAGACAAAATATTCATTCACCCACATGAACATGTTTTTCTTGTATTTTTTTTGGTGGCTCAAAATAATAAATACTCTAACAAAAAAAATCTACGCAATGACCAAAATAGTTTGTATCATGAACATATTTAAAAATAAATCTAGCAAAATTTTGTGAATGAAAAAAACAAATTTATGAAAATAAAATAAATAAATAAGTAAATATAAGAAATATAATTTGAAAAGGAGAAAAATGTCAACTCCATCATGTACTCCCGACATACCGCTACAGATGAAAGAACATCTCTCATATTATGTTTTGAGTGTTTGATGTCAATGTATGTGATACACTAATGGTTGTTTAAGTGGTACAGGGTTTACATAGATACATTTGTATGTGTGTTGGATGTGGTCAGTGCTGTCAAAAAGCTTTTGCAAAAATGTTCATCAGGCCGGATAATCCGGGCCGGATATTTCCAAAATATCCGGCCCCCAGAATTTCGGCTAAGGACTTGAGGAAATGCAGCTCAGTATAGGGGCCGAACATTTGCCCGGATATTGTCCCGGTTTTGTCCCAGGGCCGGATTATCCGGGCCGGATATTTCAAGAATATCCGGCCCCCTCGAAAATGGCTAAGGACCTGAAGAATTGCTTCTCTGGATAGGGGCCGGACAATTGCCCGGACATTGTCATGGTTTTGTACCTGGAGGCCGGATTATCCGGGGGGCGGATTATCCGGCCCTAACTTAGGCCGGATTATCCGGCCCCCCGAAAAGCTCAACGGCTGGATTTTGGGGAGGGGTATTTATACCCCTCTTCTTCTTCCTTACCCCTTTGCTCAATCATTGCACAAGAAATCTGCCAAGCTTCACCTCCATTAGAGCCACCTCAAGAAACACAAGATTTGCAAGTTCTCCTTCCTCCCCCAACCAAATCTCTTGATCTTTGGAGATTCGAAGGAGAAGCCACCGATCTACATCCTCACCGAAGCGTTTTTCATTTCCCCCTCATTTGTTTGAGGGATCTCATGCTAGTGTTCCTATTTGGTTCCCTAGTTGATTTGTGTTGATGTGTTGTTGTTGATTGTTGTGTTGTTACAGATTTGGGAGCCTCCAATTTGGTTGTGGATGTGTGCCCCAAGAACATTGTAAAGGCCCGGTTTCCGCCTCGAGGAAATCCCTTAGTGGAAGTGGGCTAGGCCTTCGTGGCGTTGCTCACGGGAGATCCGAGTGAAGCCTTCGTGGCTGTTGGTTTGGCTTGCGTAGCAACCACACTCCTCCAAACGTAGACGTACCTTCTTGCAAAGGAAGGGAACTACGGGAATCATCTCCGTGTCATCGCGTGCTCCACTCTCGGTTACCTCTATCCCATTCTATCTCCTATATATTGCGTAGCTATATCTTGCTTAGTTGATAACCTTGTCATATAGGTAAATTCACTTAGTTGCATATCTAGAGAATTTACCTTTGTGTCAAGCCTAAATTGAAAAAGAACTAAAAATTGGTTAGCACCTATTCACCCCCCCCCCCTCTAGTGCGGCATACGATCCTTTCAATTGGTATCAGAGCCTCGGCTCTTATTTCGGGCTTCACCGCCTAAGAGTTTGCCGAACGAGGAGTCCTCGGAAGGGGCCGCCAAGACGGTCTCCATGGAAGACTTCAATTCGTTGAAGTCCTCCATGGAAGCCCAAATGGAAAGCATGAAAAAGATGATTGCCGAGCTTTTGACTCCGGCCCTTCCTAAGGCTCCTAGTGTAGAGGTAAAGGACACGGGTGCGTTAGATGAGGGAGATGCTTCGGAATTACCCTCATCTACCAAACCCGTGGAAGGTGATAACTTAAACACTATCAAATCTCCCATTGCATCTCCTAGGGGAACTAGTGGGGGTGAGAGCTACAATCGAGTACCTCCACCTTTTCTATCTCCCGATATACCGGTTCCCCATCCCCATTTGAACATTCGGGGCGACCCACCTAAGTTTTCCATTGATAATTTCGATACTTGGCAATTTGAGTTCCGCTCTCATGTTTGCAGTGCCTCCAATGAACTTTGGAGAATCATCTTGGAAGGCTTCAAGCCATACAACCCCGACAAGTTGACTAGAAGAGAAGCGGTTGATAGTCAACTCAACAACACTGCCTTGCACATGATTCAAACTAGTGTGGGGACAAAGGACTTGCATCGTGTTCGGAACTACACCACCGCCAAGGAAGCTTGGGATGGTTTGGCCGCTAGTTGCATTGGAAGTGAGAGCACAAGGAGGAACAAGTATAATGCTCTTAAGAATAAAGCCGAAGGGTTCATGAGGCTACCGGATGAAGATCATGAAGTCATGTATGGAAGACTTCTCACCGTTGTCGATGCCTTCCGGCTTATTGGTGCCACCCACATCAATGACTCTTGGATCAAGGAGAAGTACATTGAATGCATGATGCCATTTGTACCCATTGATGTCAAGACTCTTGTGGGGAGGGAATGCTATTCCTCTCTCGCCTCTCAACAAGTCGTGCACGAGATGCAAGCTCTCAAGGTGCTTGAGGAAACCTCTCATGATTCTCGCAATCGAGCTCTTGGGATGACAAAAGGTTCCAACCTTGCCTTGGCGGTCAACTCCGTTGAAGAACTGATTCCTCAAGAATCTTATAGGGCATCTTGGAGTATGTCCTATCCGGAAGATTTGCAATGCCACTACCATGATCACATGGCCTTCCATGCAAAGTCCTTTTGGGTTGATCCCTCCAAGGCCAAGGAAGACAACATCAAGAGAAACAACAAAAGTGGGTTCACTAGCTTTGGTCCAAAGACAAGATCATGCTACAATTGTGATGACACACGCCACTTCATTGCCGAATGCCCCTATGAGAATAGAGAGCTTCATAATGGGAGGCTCATTCCCAAGGACAAGAGCAAAGACACAAAGGGCAAATATTCAAAAGCCCCCAACAAGAAATTCTACAACAACAAGACCAAGAAGGGCAAGAGGCCCTCAAGAGTTGTGCTAGTAACAAGGGAAGAATATTCATCCGATGAAGTTGAAAGTTCTAGTGGTGATGAAGGAGAAGAAAGCTCAAAGGAAGTGGCCGCCATTGCCACTACCAACATTCCCTCTTCATCTCTCTTTGAGTCCCCCAATGAGAATCCTCGTATCAAGAATGCACATTGCTTCATGGCAAGGTCCTCCTTGGACACATCTATTGTGCTATCAACTCAAGAAGAATATACCTCCGGAGATGATATGGATGATGAAGAAGATGCAACCTCTAATGGATTGGTCGCTCTTGCCTCCCTCTCCACTAACTCTTCATCACCAAGTGAATCCCCCAATGAGGTCATTCATGTGGAGGAAGAAAGTTGTCTCATGTCTAAATCCTCCGAGGTATCATCTCTTAGCCCCTCTATGCCTAACATATCTAGTGATCTAGGGGTTGATGATGCTAGTCTAAAAGTGAAACAAGAAATGCTAGAGTTTGATGATTTCATTCTCAACCTACAAGGTAACACTAAAAAGCATGTTTCAAATCTCATGGTTCGTATAGCTCAACAAAGTGATATTCTTGAGAAAAAGGGTCAAATAGAGAGAGAAGACTCTCTTGAAATCCATGCTCTTAAAAATGCTCTTGAGGAAAGTCAAGAAACTATAGCTTCTCTTGAGGAGAGGCTAGAAACTCTTGAAGAGCCTCAAGATAAAATTAACAAGCTCACAAAAGCTAGAGATCTTGCTAGGGCTAAGACTAAAGTGCTTAAAAAGGAAAAGGCCCAATTTGAGGTTGATCATGAGAAACTTGTGAAGGATCTAGATGAACTAGACAAAGCTCACAAAGCTTTGAAGAGTGAATACACTCTCATATCCAAGTCTTATGAGCAACTTCAAATTAGGCTTGCTTCATATGATGTGCCTAGTTCCTCTACTCCTTCATGTGATCATGCAAATGTTATTGAGGAAAATGCTAGGTTGAAGGATGAACTTGCTAAGGCCTCCTCTCCCCAAAGTAAACTTTCGTTGGATGATCTTTTGAGTAAGCAAAGATCAAACAATGGGAAGGAGGGCCTTGGTTATGGGGCCAAGGCAAAGAAGGCAAACAAGCAAAAGGCCAAGCCCGCACAAGAGAAGAAGAAAGATATCACTAATGGTGAAGCCCCTAAGGGAAAAACCATTAATGATGATGATGCGGGAAATGCTAACCCTCACTATGTTTTATTTAAAGATTATTATGGTGATGTTTATGCTAAATATGTTGGCCCATATGATGGTTATGTTGCTTGGTCTATTTTGGTCCCAAAGACCCTTGTTGCTAACAAAAGAGGACCCATTGAGAAATGGGTACCTAAATCCAAGAATTGATCTCATGTAGGACTATGCCGCCGGAGGTTCAAAATGGGTACTTGATAGTGGATGTACAAGTCATATGACCGGCGGCAAGAACCTCGTCAAGGAGTTGAGGCCTAACATAAATGATAGCACCGTCTCCTTTGGCGATAATTCTACATCCGAGGTATTGGGTTTTGGCAAGGTTGTGGTTGCACACAACATTACTCTTGTGGATGTCATGCTTTTCAAAACCCTTGGTTACAATTTGCTTTCCGTTTCCGCCCTTGGCAAGATGGGTTTCGCCGTCTTTATTGATAATGATATTGTGGTTCTCTTGTGGAGCAAGACTCTAAAAGTCGCTTTCGTTGGGTATCGCGAACACAACTTGTATGTGGTGGACTTTTCGGGGACCACCACGACAAGTGCGATGTGCCTATTCGGAAAGGCTGACGTGGGTTGGTTGTGGCATCACCGCCTAGCCCATGTCAACATGAGAACTTTGCAAAGTCTTCACAAGGGGAACCATATTGTGGGACTAATGGAAAATGTGTCTTTTGCCAAAGATCGTGTTTGTAGGGCTTGTGTTGAAGGAAAAATGCATGAATCTCCGCATCCAAGCAAGACTATCATCTCTTCAAAGAGGATCTTGGAGCTCCTTCATGTGGATCTCTTTGGTCCCGTTACTCATGCAAGTCTTGGTGCGAAGAAACATTGCTTGGTGATTGTTGATGACTACTCAAGATACACTTGGGTCTACTTTCTCAAGACGAAAGATGAGACTCAACAAATATTCATTGACTTTGCTACCGAGGTGCAACGCCAACACAACCTCCTCATTATGGCAATAAGAAGTGACAACGGCTCCGAGTTCAAGAACTATACACTCAATGATTTTCTTAGTGATGAGGGGATTCGACATCAATATTCCGCTGCTTACACCCCTCAACAAAATGGTGTTGCGGAGAGGAAGAATCGGACTCTTATGGATATGGCAAGATCTATGATGGCGGAGTATAAATCCCGCTATAACTTTTGGGCGGAAGCCATCTCCACCGCTTGCCACTCCTCTAACCGGCTCTATCTCCGCAAGGGCTTGAACAAGACTCCATATGAAATACTCACCGGGAACAAGCCTAATATCTCATACTTCAAGGTGTTCGGGTGTAAGTGTTTCTACAAAATCAAAGGAGTTCGTTTGTCTAAATTTGCTCCTAAAGCTTTGGAGGGTATATTTGTTGGTTACGGTGCCGAATCTCACACTTATAGAATCTTTGATGTATCCTCCGGGATTATCATTGAATCTTGTAGTGTGAAGTTCGAAGAAAATGATGGCTCCCAAGTGGGGCAAGTTGATGTTTGTGCAGGTGATGAAATAACTCAAGATGCCATAGTAAGAATGGGTGTGGGATTTTTCCGCCCCATTGAGGGACACGGTGTGGCGTCTCGGGAAGAACTATGCTCTACCACGGTGGATCCCTCATCTTCTCAACATCAACAAACCCTACCTAGTGAAGCAAATGATGCACCAACCCAAGAACAAGAACAAGACCCTCCCTCTTGTGTGCAAGATCAAGGACAAGATCAAGGTCAAGATCAACCAAGCATTCATAATGGCTCCAATGAGGATCCAATCAACTCTTGCCCTTCTCCGAATATTGTTCAAGATCAAGCACATGAGATTGAGCAACCCCAAGCAATTGAGGAAGCTCAAGTTCAAGGTCAAGACGGGGACCCAAATGATCAAGTTGATCAAGTGACACCTCCAAGGCCAAGAAAGACCAAGGAGGAGATCGAGGCCCGTCGTCTAGCAAGAAGAGAAAGGAACCTCGAACTTCGTGGACACACTCATGACAAGGTTCATGGTGATGTAAGGGCAAAGTTTTCCACAAGAAGGCAATTGGCGAACTTTAGCCATCATCATGCTTATATCTCCTTAGTGGAACCCAAGAAAGTATTTGAAGCCCTTGAAGATTCGGATTGGTTGGAAGCTATGCATGAAGAACTCAACAACTTCAAGCGCAACAAAGTGTGGACTTTAGTAAAGAAGCCAAAGGAGTGCCGCAATGTTATAGGCACTAAATGGATTTTCAAGAACAAGCAAGATGAGTTTGGAAATGTTGTGAGGAACAAGGCAAGATTGGTGGCTCAAGGGTTCTCTCAAGTTGAGGGAATTGACTTTGGAGAAACCTATGCTCCCGTGGCTCGCCTTGAGTCCATCCGTATCCTTCTTGCTTATGCTTCGCATCATAACTTTAAGTTACAACAAATGGATGTGAAAAGTGCTTTTCTTAATGGTCCTTTGCATGAAGAGGTTTATGTTAAGCAACCCCGGGGTTCGAGGATCTCAACTTTCCTAACCATGTCTACAAGCTTGATAAAGCACTTTATGGTCTCAAACAAGCTCCTAGAGCTTGGTACGAGCACCTTAAGGAATTGTTGGTAGACCGTGGGTTTGATGTTGGGCTAATCGACCCCACTCTTTTTACTAAGAGGGTCAATGGGGAGCTTTTCGTTTGCCAATTATATGTTGATGATATTATATTTGGCTCTACTAACAAAGCTTTCAATGATGAATTCTCAAAGCTTATGACCGATAGGTTTGAGATGTCTATGATGGGAGAGATGAAGTTCTTCCTTGGTTTTGAGATCAAGCAATTGAGGGAAGGAACATTCATCAACCAAGAAAAATATCTCCAAGACATGCTCAAGAGGTTCAAGATTACCGAGATGAAGGGTGTGGCCACTCCTATGGTTACCAAATGTCATCTTGCACTAGATCCCAATGGTAAAGAGGCGGATCAAAAGGTATATCGCTCCATGATTGGATCCTTGCTTTACCTTTGTGCATCTAGACCGGACATAGTGTTCAGTGTTGGTGTGTGTGCAAGGTATCAAGCTTCTCCTAAGGAGAGCCACATGATGGCTCTCAAAAGAATCTTTCGATATTTGGTTGATACCCCAAGATATGGTATTTGGTACCCCAAAGGCTCAAGCTTCATTCTCAATGGTTATACCGATGCGGATTGGGCGGGTGACAAGGATGATAGGAAATCAACTTTCGGGGCTTGCCAATTCCTTGGTAGGTCCTTGGTGTGTTGATCTTCTAAGAAGCAAAATTGTATATCTCTCTCCACCGCCGAAGCCGAATATGTTGCCGCCGCAAGTGGATGCACTCAATTGTTATGGATGAGGCAAACTTTAAAGGAATACGGTGTCATTTGTGACAAAGTGCCTCTATTGTGTGACAATGAAAGTGCCATCAAGATTGCCTATAATCCGGTGCAACATTCAAGAACGAAGCATATTGAGATCCGGAATCATTTCATTAGGGATCATGTTGCCCGCGGTGATATTGAGTTTATCTATGTTCCAACCAAAGATCAACTTGCCGATATATTCACGAAGCCTCTTGATGAAGCAAGGTTCACTTATTTGAGGAATGAGCTAAATATCATTGATTCGAGGAGTATAGCTTGACCATCTTGCAAACACACCTTTGTCTCAAAACTTTATTTGGTTTAGATGTGGGCATGGAAATAGGGGAGTGCGGTTTAAGTTATTGAGCTATCCCTCCCCCCATAATGCCAACATTAAGAAATCATTCTCTTAATATCATATTGATATGTGAGCGTCAATGATGAGTAGTGGCTTGGACCCAAGATATATCTTCGCGGTGCCATGCCACAATACTCATATATGGTGGCCTAGGCCACCACACTCTTCTTTGTGAAGAGTTGGAGTTATTTGGATCTTATCGCCTTTTATTTGACAACTCCATGTACTTATGGGAAATCACTCTAGTTTGGCCTTATTTGATCATATCTTGCAAACTTGAGTGATCATGTACCATTAACAGTTTGAGTCTTCTAAACCCAAGCCTACACTCATCTATAAGCCATTTCCATCTTGCTCATTTGTCATGTTTGGTAAAAAACTTGGAGTTTGAGGTTTCTCGGTTGGATGATCTAGGTTGCCCCATCTTATTGGTAAATATGCATCTTATATGTGAGGTGATAGTTTATTGCACCACATATGGGTACGCAAATAACCAACTAAAGATAGGCGGGATTGACGGTGTTCTGAAATTTTCCAGAACACCGGATAATCCGCCCCCCTGGCGACCCGGAAAATCCGGCCTGGCCGGATTATCCGCCCTAAACTAGGGCCGGATTACCCGGCCTGGGCTGATCTTGAAAGGGCTGAGGACGAGGCCGCGGGGGGGAAACGGTTCATTCCACCCCCCACGCGCCTCTCTCTCCTCTCTCTCCTCTCAAGGTCGCCGGAGACTCTCCTCCTCGCCGGAGTTGCCCCGTCCACTCCCTCCCGGAGTTTTTGGGTGGATCGGGTGCTCCTCCCTCCTAGCTACCTTCTCCTCCAAGCGGCTTTCGCAATGGATGCGGGTATGACTCACAATCCCTAACCCTAGGTGTTGTGTTTTATATGTGCTATTTTCTTGGTGGATTTGGTGTCTAGTTGTTCCAAATCGCTTGTAGTGTACTCCTCTTGCATGCTATAAGGCCGATCTGTTCCAAGACAAGTTGTTGATTGCAAAATCTGCTAGATTCGCAGGGCCGGATTATCCGGCCCCCGCGAGGACCGGATTATCCGGTCCGGCCGGATTATCCGCCCCCTTGGGGCACCGGATAATCCGGCCTGGAGCTTCATCGTCACTGCAGTTTTGATTCAATCTATCTTGTTTTAGACTTGTACCAGTTTATAGTATGTTTCTAGAGTGCATTACTGTATCATACATGACTCATGAGCATTATCTTCTCTTTGCTATCCATCTTTGCTATTCACAGGTCGTACTTCTCGGGGTACCTCT
This sequence comes from Lolium rigidum, assembly GCF_022539505.1. Taxonomy (NCBI): domain Eukaryota; kingdom Viridiplantae; phylum Streptophyta; class Magnoliopsida; order Poales; family Poaceae; genus Lolium; species Lolium rigidum. Next base: position 112,443,249 of record NC_061509.1, on the reverse strand, counting down.
CGGAGACGCCCAAGGGATGATCGGTCAAGTGATGAGTTCGTGTCCAATGCTCCTCGCAAGTCAACCTCATCTAGGCACAAGAACAAGGCTTCAAGGGAAAACTACAAGACTATGGACATTGTCTCTTATCAAGCAATCCGTATGAAGAACTGGTATGAAGACCTCCCAAGGGATGAAGAGACAGAGGGCAGAAAATACTGGTGCATGGAGCAGGAGTTCATCTATAAAGATATCTATGAGCCCATGAGGAAAGTACGTCCCATGCAAGCTATCGATGTGGACGTTCTGGCAGTCAACAATCACTTTGAGGAAGCCATCTGGGTGGCTGGAAGGTTGGGCTTGAAGGATTTGATGAAGATTCAATGTGACTATAGTCCAGAGTTGGTGAAGCAGTTCTTTGCTACGTTGGCCATCAAGAGAGATGAGGACCGTACTATGGAATGGATGTCTGGCTTCACTCACTGTAGTGCCTCCTTGCACCGTTTTGCTGCTATTCTTGGAGTTCCTGCAGAAGGAGGTCGTCGTCTCCATGGACCTCAGAGGGCAGATAAGAATGCACTGTTTGATCTCTACACATCTGCTGGAAAAGTGGGAGAGTCCAAGGGGCTGCTTCAAATCTATGGTCAGTTACTCAGATTCTTTCGGTCCACCATCGCTCCTAGTGGTGGTAACAATGATGCAATCCGGGGAACTCTTGTGGATCTCATGCACCTCAGCTTTCGATGTGCTCGTGATGAGAATGAGGAACGCAACTACACTATTGATATCATGGACTACATCTTCCATGAGATTCGTGATGCCATGGTCTCCCGCACCACTATACCTTATGCGCCTTACATCCAGCTCCTCATCAACAACACTGCGGGCGTGCGTGGTGAAGACTTGAGCGGGTACCCTTTGGTGAAGCACACTGTCAAGAAGGCCTACAAGCTTAAGCATGTCTCTTCTGCTGTACCTCCACCTGACTCCTTCATGGGTGATGCTCGTTCTAGTGGATTTGCTCCTGCTCGCCATTCTGACCTCCCTGCTATGAAGAAACAAGTGAACAGGCTCAGTTGGTTTCAGCGTTACATCCTTTGCATGAACATTGAGATCCATAAGGAGAACTATGCGGCCAGCCGGGAGCGTTCTGAGATCCATAAGAAGAAGAAGAAGAAGAAGAAGAAGAAGAAGAAGAAGAAGAAGAAGAAGAAGAAGAAGAAGAAGAAGAAGAAGAAGAGGCGCAAGATTCCGATGATGATGATGCCTCCGAGTGATCCCCATGGGGCGAGTAGCATCACGCTTGTCCCCTTTTTGGCGTCTCGATGCCAAAGGGGAGAAGCGTTCTATTAGGAACTCTCTCGGGGATTTGCATGGTTTGGGCACAAGCATATGTGTTTATCATTCCTTTATTGCTTGTGTTCCCTCTTATTTGAACTATTTGCTTTGGTTGTGTTCCGTTTAAAACTATGTGCTATGTGGTGTGAGACATTGTTATGGTTTTCGGATTTCTATATGTTGAGATCAAGACTATTATATCATGTGTGATGCTATATCTCCGTATCATATATCTACACATGGGTATGACTTCTAGCATCCTATCTCAACTTCATATATGTATATGTCTCTTGTTAGAGCTCATGATGGATACCTCTAGTGTTGAGGCACCTCAATCCTATGTGTTGTGTATTTGTATTCAAATGCAAATTACTTATATGCACACATGTAGGGGGAGTGCCTCTATGTTTTTTGCCATCATGCTTGCCTCTATAGTTATTCTCTTGCAAATCTGTATATTGTCATCAAACACCAAAAAGGGGGAGATTGAAAGAACATCTCTCATATTATGTTTTGAGTGTTTGATGTCAATGTATGTGATACACTAATGGTTGTTTAAGTGGTACAGGGTTTACATAGATACATTTGTATGTGTGTTGGATGTGGTCGATCTTGTCAAAAAGCTTTTGCAAAAATGTTCATCGAGCCGGATAATCCGGGCCGGATATTTCCAAAATATCCGGCCCCCAGAATTTCGGCTAAGGACTTGAGGAAATGCAGCTCAGTATAGGGGCCGGACATTTGCCCGGATATTGTCCCGGTTTTGTCCCAGGGTCGGATTATCCGGGCCGGATATTTCAAGAATATTCGGGCCCCTCGAAAATGGCTAAGGACCTGAAGAATTGCTTCTCTGGATAGGGGCCGGACAATTGCCCGGACATTGTCATGGTTTTGTACCTGGAGGCCGGATTATCCGGGGGGGGGGGGACGGATTATCCGGCCCTAACTTAGGCCGGATTATCCGGCCCCCCGAAAAGCTCAACGGCTGGATTTTGGGGAAGGGTATTTATACCCCTCTTCTTCTTCCTTACCCCTTTGCTCAATCATTGCACAAGAAATCTGCCAAGCTTCACATCCATTAGAGCCACCTCAAGAAACACAAGATTTGCAAGTTCTCCTTCCTCCCCCAACCAAATCTCTTGATCTTTGGAGATTCGAAGGAGAAGCCACCGATCTACATCCTCACCGAAGCGTTTTTCATTTCCCCTCATTTGTTTGAGGGATCTCTTGCTAGTGTTCCTATTTGGTTCCCTAGTTGATTTGTGTTGATGTGTTGTTGTTGATTGTTGTGTTGTTACAGATTTGGGAGCCTCCAATTTGGTTGTGGATGTGTGCCCCAAGAACATTGTAAAGGCCCGGTTTCCGCCTCGAGGAAATCCCTTAGTGGAAGTGGGCTAGGCCTTCGTGGCGTTGCTCACGGGAGATCCGAGTGAAGCCTTCGTGGCTGTTGGTTTGGCTTGCGTAGAAACCACACTCCTCCAAACGTAGACGTACCTTCTTGCAAAGGAAGGGAACTACGGGAATCATCTCTGTGTCATCGCGTGCTCCACTCTCGGTTACCTCTATCCCATTCTATCTCCTATATATTGCGTAGCTATATCTTGCTTAGTTGATAACCTTGTCATATAGGTAAATTCACTTAGTTGCATATCTAGAGAATTTACCTTTGTGTCAAGCCTAAATTGAAAAAGAACTAAAAATTAGTTAGCACCTATTCACCCCCCCCCCCCCCCAGGTGCGGCATACGATCCTTTCAACAGACCCCTATCATCACAAAAACAAACCAGCCCAAAAAAAACATGAGTGTGGATTTGTAGCCACCCGGTGGCAGTGCCTCCCCTTTGGCTGCCGTCCGATCATACGCTGGAGATTCGGTCTGCGTTGTCCCCAGTGCGGTTAGAGATCGATTGATCGCGTTTAAAAATAAAATTTCCCCTAATTGTACGCTGATATGACAGGGAAAGAACAGAGACGTGCAGCGATAAACCTGGCCGCTGACTCCCTTTGTCAGGTCAGGCACATGCCCCTTGTACACACAAAAAGGTGTATGGCATGCATGGCGCATTGGCGCGACACCGATCTACACCTTTCCCATTGTGGTACAGTGATGAGCCTCACTTATATCCAGGCAAAGCAATCCATGACAGGCGTACCAATATTAAATAAAACGAGCAATTCATTGGTTGTGTGTTGCGTTGCTGTACTTACATTTTTATGTTGACACTTGCAGCCTACAGTACCAGCTTGCTTACCTGTCATAGTGGAGTCGGATTGCTTCCAGGTCATTCGTGTTGCTTCAGAAAAATCACTAGACCGTTCACCGTTTCTAAACATCATTTCTGATATTAGGTTTTTATCTAATCAAGATAGAGTGTGTAAGTTCGTAAAAGTAGACCGTTCAGAGGTTAGGATTAGTCATTGTCTCGCAAATCTTGCGAGGGCAGAGAAGAGAACTATCGTTTGGCCCGGTTCAGGCCCTGATGTTGTCATTCATGAGCTTCAGCTTGAGCTATCTGTAATTCCTACTTCATAATAAATGTCTATTTTTACCCGCAAAAAAAAAGGTACTCGAGGGCCTTGGTAGCACCTGCTCGCGGCACCCGCCTACTTTGGTGCATGATGCAGTCGCTTACAGTAGAGGCGACATCGCTCCATACAAAATACGCAGGGCCATGCATGTCCATCACCGCTGCTGGAGTTAACAAAATGACAGTTGAGCACGTAGAACTGGTCTCTGACCTCGCCGACGATGGAGGCATTCATGGTGCATAATCTCCGTGGGAGATAATTCACGGTGCAGGAAATGAATTAAAATAGAAAAATAGAGGCAATCAGGAAGCGAGAGAGGTTTCACAACATGGAATCTCAAGTTCGTCACTTCAACTCATCAGACATGGCGACTCCAGCAGCCGTCGGTGATTCAGGAGGAGATCATTTCCTGCCTCCACATCTGCGATGCCAACAATACCTCCTTGCATGCCTTATTTTGACAAAAAAAATCTACATGTACATTTTCATAATATACGTTTGCTAGTCAAGTTTTGCGAGGAACAAATATTTTTGTGATATATGTAAAAAAGAGAAAAAAATTATCTTCCGAAATACCTTATTTTTATCATTGATATTCTTTTACACACGCCACGGGACAAGTCCATTTTTCAGCACGTAGCACGTGAAGATGTACGTGTGAATTTTTTGTTTCAATTTTTTAAATTTTAAAATATGTGTAACATACATTTCAAAAAAAATGGAGCATATGGTCCCATGTGCCAAACCACCACTCCCTCGTGGACGGAAATTCAATTCGACTCGCGGGTGCGTATGCTTTCTCTACCCAAAAATTATATTTCGAAATATCGAAAACTTTTAACAAAAAATTCTACATGTATATCTCCACAATATATGTGTGCTAGTCAAGTTTCACGAGAACCAATATTTTTGTGATATATGTAAAAAAGAGAAAAATTATCTTCTGAAAAGCCTTATTTTTAGCATTCAATTTTGACCTTTTTACACACACCACACGATAAGTCGATCTTTCATGGAACGACTTTGTGAGCACGTAGCACATGAAGATGTACGTGCAAATTTTTCGTTTTAATTTTTAGAACTTTAAAAATATATGTAATATATATTTCAAAATAAAAGAAGCATACGGTTCCATGTGCCAAACCACCGCTCCATGTCGTGGAGAACTTAGTTACATGCACACTCAAATTAGAATTAGAAGTGAGAGGCAAATGGTTGGCTGCGAGCAGAGCATGTGATAGGTAGAGAGAGTACGCCATGCACACTTAATTTCCTACCTGCACTTGATTACATGCACCCGATGGCTTGCTCTCTCTGCACTTGATTCTCTCGCTCCATGACTCATGCATGATACAAACTTAACACAAGATATGGTTGTTCACTGGCGCGGACATCATCGCATCGACTTTGAATAAGCGGTCCACCCTCTGGATAACCTGCCACTCTTTTCCCGCCTGCCAGGGGTTAACACTGTCGTAGGGTGCAGTCCGGGCAGATGTTTTGCAGGTATTAAGCTTCAGAGGCGATGATTGATTTGCATCCAGATCGAATCTAAATGATGGATCGGACTACAACCAGGTGAGGGCATTGCCACCGGGTGGCAACACTATATTTACCAAAAACACATATTATGCTAGTGTCCAATAACATATTGTGTTGCAATATCATGCATGATGAATTTTGCGGTTCCCAAGTGAGTTACACACTGGTAACATCGCTTCTTGGCCATGCCCAATAAAATTTAATTTAATTTTTCCATTTACCCTTTTTGTTTCTTTTTTTGTGAGAATTCTTTTTCTACTGTTTTTATCTTTTCTCCTTATATTTTATTTTTTCTCTGTATTGTTTTTGTGTCTCCATATTTTATAAAAAAATACTTTACTTTTTTATTTTTCAAAAAAAAGGACAGCAGGTCTAATAACTAAATAGTCAAACCTAGAAAGAAATTAAATGGAAGAGAACATGGAAGATACTACCCACCTGTGTTGGCATCAATAAAGCGGTTAACAGTCTGTCCGTAAGGGTCAACCATGTTGGTTAGTGCAAACCCACTAATGCAGAACCAATGTTCTTCTCTTCTACGACCAATGCATAACAAATCTAGGAGTGCATTCTACGATATGGAGCCCATTTCTTCACCCTAATATACATTTTCAGTATAATACTCTCTCTTCATGAAACTTGTCTTACATTTATCAAAATCTGGATGTATTTAGATGGACAGATTTAATGAGAAGGAGAAAGTACGTAGTAGAAAAAATTGAACCGCACCATCTATCTGCTAGCTAGCTATACCGCCACAATGAAAATTCAAAAATATAGCCCAGAAAGCTTGTGGTGTGTGAGAATGTGAGAAAGAAATAAATGTTTCGTCTATGTATTTCTTTTCTTTAGTGAACAGACTTTATGCGTCATTTTATACAAGAAGCGCACAGGTCAATTGGAAGCATCTTAATTATAATGAACTAGTAGTACATACGCCGCTGGCACAATAATATTATAAAATAGTAGAACAAAAATTGACAAAAGTACCTGCAAAAGCCAAAGATACATAAACAAAGCAATCTGTCAATGAACAAGTCGATCCCAGATGTGTCCAACCCGCACAACAGCCTCCTCCATAGCTGCAACAGCAAGCAGACAGTAAGTAACTCCGAAGATAGCTGACAACTAAAATTCCTCTCCTATATTAAAGCTTTGTTCTTGGTTTGTGACGTGGTCCTCAAATCATTTGCTCCTTTTCGCCATTAGTCGTTGGAAGCTGGGCAAGACGATCGTTTATCGTCAGGTTTTTATTGGTGTGTTGTTTCCCACCCAGCGTTGCATCGTGTTGGCCGAGTGAAGTTGTAGCCGTCTTGGCATTTCTTCTATATGATTAATACGTCTTCTAGGATGTATTCTAAAAAAAAAATGTTTGTCAACTTTGAGAGAGGCAAGTTGTTTGTTTAGGAAAGACCTTGACTTCTTGACATGGATGGAAAACTAGAAAAACACCGATGAATACTCATACTATGTCAGTCACAGCTACATAATAACAAAGAAAACGATCCAGGCCGGTGTATACGTGCTCTCCATGACCAGACAAAATTCTACAAGATAGCTAGCATGAGTGCCTGACCATGCCATCTCCTCATTAAGCAACTATAAGTATAGTAGGCATGCGCAATTAGCTTCTCACACCCTCCATAGCCAAAGCAGCCATTCCAAGAGCAAGGTAGGCGCAGCGAAATGGCCCTAGCAGCGCAGACGAGGGCGGTGTTGCTAGTGGTGGCGATCTCTGTGCTGGGGCTGGCCACCGGCGGCCTCGCGCAGCTGAAGAATGGGTTCTACATGGGCAAGTGTGGCGCCAATGACGTGGAGACAATCGTGCAGGGTCTCGTCAAGACCCGCGTCGGCCGTGACGCCGCAATCGTTGCCCAGCTCCTGCGCTTGCAGTTCCACGAATGCGCCATCAATGTACGTGATACAATTGCTTATGCATGCGCCATTGATCTTCTGCTCCATGCATAGGTATACGAATATAAATTACCTGTATGTATGATGTAGGGCTGCGACGGCGGGCTTTTGATCGACGGTCCCGGGTCCGAGAAGACGGCAACGCCGAACCTGAGCGTGAAGGGCTACGACTTAATCGCGACTATCAAGACGGAGCTCGAGAAGCGGTGTCCCGGCGTCGTGTCTTGCTCCGACATTGAGATCCTCGCCACAAGGGACGCCGCCGCTCTGGCTGGTGTGCAAAGGTACTCTGTGCGCACCGGGCGGAGGGACAGACGGCGGTCCAGTGCCGCCGACGTGAAGCTTCCAAGTGAAGAGGATACGGCCGCGCAGGCAACCTCTTACTTCGCCGGTCTCGGACTCACCCAGTTGGACATGGTGGTTCTGCTAGGCGCGCACACGGTGGGCGTAACGCACTGCAGCAAGATCAAGAAGACACGTCTTTACAGCTACGGCGGCAAGACCGGCGCGACGGACCCGAGCTTGCACTCGGACGATGTCGCCGTGTACAAGAAGTATGTGTGCCCCAACACAGCCTCGTCGGACAACAACATCCTGTACCTGGACACCCAGTCCAGCGTCTCTAGGATTGACAACAGCTACTACAAGAGACTGCAGGGACGTCATGGCGTGCTCTCCGTCGATCAGAACCTCTACGCCAACGGCTCCTCCACCAAGTGGCACGTCGACAGGCTCGCCAACACAGACCACTTCTCCTGGCTCTTCCCACAGGCGCTCATCAAGCTCAGCGAGATCAACGTGCTCACCGGCACGCAGGGAGAGGTTCGCAAGGTCTGCAGCAGGTTCAACTGATCGATCGTTTGTTCATCTCCAACCACGCTCCTGTGCGAGGCCGGCGGATTTATTCCATTGCCCCCTCATTTTCTGGATTCTGGTTTTGGTCACATTGAAGGAGTACTTAATTTTGATCCCATGGTCAACTCATTTGTTTTGGGGATTATTTGTAATAACGTGCAAGGTTGTATGTTCTTTTCTGTGTGATGAAGATAATGAAGGACATTATTGTGTTGGTGCATATGTTCATGTCGCATATAAGAGATCTTGAGTATCATTTGTGCATTTCTAATGAACCCCTATCTTCCAATCTGTTGCAAGATGTTATTCGACTAACACTAACAGAATTTGTGCCCGAAAGCTTCCATTTTCATATGTAGACTGTATTTGCAGATGCAGAATTTGATCAAATTTACTTCCTCCGATCCATAATAAGTGTCCTGGTTTCGTTCAAATTTAAACTAAATCACGAGTTCACGGCACTTATTATGAATCGGAGGTAGTATAATTTATGGTCTCATAAGCTCTACCAATAGCTCGTTCTAATCTTTTCTCCCACTTTCACAGTATCAAAATGCATAAACTCATTCATCTAAAAAAAATGCATAAACTCTTTGTCATTTTTACAAGGCGCGTACAGATATTGAGATTTAATTTTGACCAAACGTACATTATGTGCAACAAAGAATTATACAGTTGTATTCCTATTTGAAATTTTTCAGCGGTGTCGTTTTTAAGACACATGTCTCACATATTACTGGTCAAATCAAACTAAGCTGACTGCGGCATCAATTTGAATGTTCATCAAGGCTGAGCGGCAAGCTAAAAGACAGACATGCTAACTGAAGGTCAAACAAAACGAGAAACAACGATTAGGGATTATTTCAGCCTCGTGAGCATTTCCCACAGTGCTGCCAGATCTATCACATGATCTACTGGCATGAATAAACTCTCGAAACTATATCTCCACCTTGACTTTACAGTTCTTCTCTACTCTCATCTCTAAATTACTTAAATAAACTAAACCATGCTAACTACTATTATCCTTCATCCTGGACAAGAGCATTCACCTGGACATGGACAAAGTTAGATAAATGCTCCTGTTGCCTGAGCCCTAGTCCAGAAGACGTGATGTTTAACTGTCACTGTTGTGAGCATTCTCCTTGGGACATTAACAACCTTTCTTGAATACTGTCAAACTCTAGCATAAATGTGTTGCATTTTGCGTCATCACCACATATTTTCTTGCCGAGGTCAGCCATTTTACTCATTAACATGGCATATCTTGTTGTACTGTCTGTCTTCTCCAAGCATTTTTGCCTGTACTGCTTTCCCTTCTCTTCTTTGAATTTATCAGTCCATCTGGGAACTATGTATTGCCCTGGTATTTCATTGATTCCAAACTGTGTGAAGAGCCTGAATATGTGGCAGCACAGTATTCCATCTCTGGCAAACTTTGCACATTGGCATATGAACGCACTGCTGCCAGGTTCAACTAGCACTTCAAAATATTTTCTATCAAACTCTGGGTTCTGGTAGTTGAAAACCTTCTCCAGTCGGTACACAGCCCCCCTTTGTACCTCCTGCACGTTGAATGCAGTAGAATGGAGTAGTTCCCTCTGTACTTTCAGGAATATTTGCCTTGTGTAAATATTAGATGCATGCTTTTCTATTGGCTGCAATGAGAAGCATGAAGGTACAGTTCCTGCTTGCTGTCTATCTTCGTCATCGGTTTGTATCGTCTTCTTTTGTATCTCCTCATATCTTTCGATGAACTTCTCTATGCTGTCCTTTGGAAGCACGGAGTCTTTGAATAACAAATTTGTACCTTCGCCACATCCGAGTGACTGGACAAATGGATAGAAATCATGTCTGAAATAAACAGGGACCCAGATTTTTCTTATTCGCCACATGAACTGTAGGTACTCGTTTTCACTTGCATTGTATCTCTGCATAAGTGAAATCCATCCTTCTTCAAATTCTGTTTCTGTAAGTGAGTTGTCAACTAAGCTATGCAGCTCTGCTTTTATGTTACCCCTTGCTGCCATGAAGGCTGCTATCCTTTCATGTGCTTTCCCCATTACATCCCATTTGCAAAACATGTGCCTCACTTGTGGCATGATCTCTACAATTGCTTTTGCCATAGCTTCATCTTGGCTTGTTACGACTGATCCTGGTATTTTTCCTCCCATCACTTCCAAAAGCGTTTGGAACATCCACTTCAAGGTTTCAGCTTTCCTATCATGTAGTAGGGCGCATCCTAACAAGAGGGTCCTCCCGTGGTTATTTATTCCAACAATGGTAGCAAAGGGCAAATTATGCCTATTTGTGGTATAAGTAGTATCAACAGACACGAAATCTCCAAAAATTTCATAATCCATCCTTGACCTTGTGTCTGTCCAGAAAATACTGCAGACAATGCCGTCTTTATCTGTTTGCTTCGTGTAGAAAAAACATGGGTTCCGCAGCTCCAGTTCTTTGAAGAGCTTCAGCGCTTTTTGAACATCTGAGTTTTCGGTTCTATGTTGTTCATCAATCTGTAAACTGGTAGCATCTTTCTTCTTGAATGGTATGTTTCCAAAACTGCTTCTCATTCTCCTAAAAATCTTCATAACTTTGTTGGGAGGTATCCTACTTTGCTGCAGAACTTTTAGAAACGATTTTTCTTCAATTGGCATGTTTTTGTGGCTCAAGAAGAAGTTCGTGAGAGAAGGGTTTGAACATAATGGATGGTTGTGCTCATTCCGAACTGTTGTGAACTCCCATTGTCCCTTAGTGAGCTTCACTATCACCTTTGCTTGGCAATTTGTCTTCTCAAAAGCATTTCTTTTCCGCTTCTTGTTAGGGTCCTGAGTCAGTGTTGGTTTGCCACTCCTGTTGCAGTCTAGGTGATACTTCTTTCTCTTGTAATTTGAACCTCGCTTTGCCACAAAGCCATTTAGGAGAGCATATGTATTATAGAATCCGTGTGCATCTTCGAGGGTTTGGAATTTCATTCCAGGTTCTGGTTTTCTTGCAGTCTCCAATTCCTCAAATTTAGGATAAAAGTATTTTCCTAGTCCACTATCTGAGTCGCCTCCTGAGCTGCTGTCTGAATCACTTTCACTTGTATTATTGCTTGCCTTTTCAATGTTTTCCACATTATCATGCAGGTGGTTTTGTTCTTCAGCTTGCTGCAGTGAATGGACGACTGAATTGGTTTCCTTATACACTTCATCTGCTAATAGTCCATCTGTGTTCTTTTCAATAATATCTTCCTGCACAACAATAATAAGCTACTGTGGAATGTCGTATTCGAATGTCCATACTTAAGTTGCATAAATTATGTTTTGTTTGGTTTGCAAACCTGATAATTATCATCAGCTGATGGTGGTCTTCCTTCTTCCATTGATTGTTTTCCAACAGGTTCCTGTATAAGGTATTATTAATAGAAGGCATTAAGCCATTGAGGAAAATGGTTAAGTTGTTGCTTAAGTACCTTACTCAACTCACTTGCAGGCATCATTGTTTTCACAGTATTTTTACTGGCCTGCAATAAAATTATGTGAAATATACCATGTAATCATGATACTGGCAAAAGATACTTTATTTATCTACTTTATATCTATGTCACTTGTAGTCTCAGTAGAAAATCCCACATTAATTCGATAAAAAAGAAAAATATATGAAGGTCTATCTGGTGGGACCAGTTATAGGACTTGTGATTAACAAACATTAGAAAAAGGGAAGTAGGTTTAAAACCAGATATAAGACTTGTGATTAACTGAGACTGAGACTTCTTCTGTCGGATACATGAGTTCAAATTAATTTGTTTCACTGCTGTATGATAGAATGATTTCTCGAATAGAAAACTGACATATAATAAACTATACAAACAAATTGTTCTCTGTCATAATTTTCCCCAAACCAAACGACACAAAATGCATAGCAGTCACGATGCGAGAACTAACTACTGCGTCACGGACACATGATTCAGTTGTTAGTTATTATTCGTGAAATCAGTGCAAACTTAGTGTTGCCATTTACTACAGTTGCAGCACAACCAAGCCAAGATTTATTTCTGCCTAGTTTTTCAGCTCACATACGGACAGAAACAACACAGGTATAAGACTAGGAGTCAACTGTCAAGGCGCCCACTGGAAACTAGGGCATTGCTGTGAGGCTTGAGTGTTGTCCAATATCGAAAGGAAACCCCCGTGAATATAAGTATACCAACAAGCATAGCAGTACTGTTCCTGAACTATTCACTTAAAATACCTACAGAATACATTTAAATTCATGTTATCCGTTAAGCCACTAAATAAAAAAATATATGATACACATAAATCAGGGGATTTAGCATTCCATAAACTAGTGTTTTTTTTAACTGACGAATGCACAGAAAACTATATAGACATGTTCAGGTGATACCTTTTTGCTAACCGACTCTGGTACAGGGGAACCTTCATCGCCGTCTACAATGTGTATCCCTCTCTTCTTTGCGGATTCATTTGATGTATCTGCTCCTGGCTTGTCCAACTCTGCAACCATTCCTGTCATGACAAACTGCAACCATTCCATCAAGTTCATTTCATCTATGAAGCTCGCTATTTCTCATTTTGGGGGTTTGGCACCTCGATCAAAGAAATTACGGTATAGAAGAAAGGGTAAAATCAAGGTGTTTTTGTGTATACCTTGTAGATAGCCGCTTGCTCGTCAATACCGGCCGCCACGCCGCAGAGGGGACTGGATCCGAATCCCCAAGACGATACGATAGGAGAGGGATTGGCGAGGAAAGGAGGGTTTGGGTCTGGGTCTGGACGGCGAGAGAAAACTACCGTTGGAGTGTGTTGAGATGGGGAGGGAGGAGCGCTGCGGCGGCCGCCTGCTGGATAGAGAAGCGAGATGCGGCAGGAGGAGAGGTTGACAAGGGGATCTCATGCGCCGCTTTGCTCCTGTAACCCTTGCGTTTGTGCTGTGTTGATCCTGTAAAGCTTGTGCTATGGAGCAAACGTCCACCACTTAACTCAATGGGTGCAGAGTGTTCCCTCCTTGTCATCTTGGGTATCTTGCCTTGTGCTCCTGAGTGCCACCGTGGCAGCTAACCTGGCAAGTGAGATTATTCGCCTGTTGCACTATAAAAGTTTCCACAGAGTCGCACTTACCAAACCCACAATGGATTCGATCCAAAGTACTGTACTGTATATCTAGTTCAAAAGATGGATATTATAAGCGAAGTTACAAGCAATAGACTAGCGGAAATCCATTTTGCCTCGTAGAGTACTATTTTAAATTATAATTGAAAAAATATTTGGGGTGTACTTCCATACATTATATGCCTGCACACACACAGTATCGCAAAAAATTATTATATTTTGTGGCTTGCGCGAAAAAGATAATTTATGGTGCTTTAAAAAAGTTATTCACAAGACATTTATTTGTGTTTTTTAATATGCCACACCAAATGTTTTTTCATGCAAAACTTTTGTGAGCGAACATAGGATATCTAGATGCACACTTAGGGATTTTATTTCAAATCTTTTAACATTTTAAAATACATTTAAAATGTATCTTCACTAATAGGTGTAGATCCACCTATGAGCCAAAACGCCGTGTCAACTAGCGGAAACCATAAAGAAGTTCAAAGAAAAAAACTCAATGCTCATTAGGCCAATAGAGTAGACCATTAAGAAGTTCAGCGAGAAAGAAGAACATGCGAAGAAAAGGTTGTACAAGACAATTGTGAAAATGTTGGATCAGAAGTTATATCAGACTTGTTGCAATTAGGCCACAGTGCATTTAGCACAAACTGCACAAAAATCACATGAACTGCAGGGTCAAACAGATTCACCAAATATAGCTCACAAGCGTTTATCTCACAGACAACATGCATGCTATCTAGTTCTTCTGGACTCTTATCTCTATCTTATTAGATAAACTAAATAAACATCATCTCAATACTACTTCATCCTGGACATATGGGTATTCTCCTAGTTCTCTAGGGACCATTGCTGCTGCAAATCCTGATTCATGCATGCCAGACACAGCTTCAGCTGCGCCGCAATATACATGGGGGACACTGCCCTGTAGCTGATGCCGATGGTTCTATTGCCTGCTCTTCTCCACGACACCTGATGTCTAACTGACATTATTTTCAGGATTTTCACCTTCTTCCATTGCAAAGTTCTCTTGAATCTTATCCAATTCAAGCATGAATGCATTGTATTTTGTGTCATCGCTGCATACTTTTTTGCCAAGGTCGGCCATTTTACTCATAAACGTTGCATATCTCGCTGTATTGTCCGTCTTCAGTAAGCATTTTTCCTTGTACTGCTTTTCCTTCTCTTCTTTGAATTTGTAGGTCCATCTGGGCACTATGTACTGCCCTGGTATTTCATTGATTCCAAACTGTGTGAAAAGTCGGAATATGTGGCAGCACAGTATCCCGTCCCTGGTAAACTTTGCACACGGGCATTTGAATGCCTTGGTGCCAGATTCAACCATCACTTCAAAGCTATTTCTATCAAACTCTGGATTCTCGTAGTTGAAAACCTTGTCCAGGCGGTAAGCAGCCCCTCTTTGTACCTCTTGCACGTTAAATGCAGTAGAATGAAGAAGTTCTCTCTGCACTTTCAGAAATATTGGCCTTGTGTAAATATTAGCCGCATGCTTTTCGATTGGCTGCAATGAGAAGCATGAAGGTACAGTTCCCGTTTGCAGTCTATCTTCGTCAGCCGTTCTTAGTATCTTCTTTTGTATCTCCTCATATCTTTCAATGAACTTCTCTATTCTGTCGTTAGGAAGCGCGTAGTCTTTGAATAATAAGTTCATCCCTTCACAATGTCCATGTGATTCAACGAATGGATAGAAATCTTGTCTGAAATAAACAGGCACCCATTTTTTCCTCGTTTGCCACATGAGTTGTAGGTACTCGTTTTCACTTGCATGGTATCTCTCGATGAGTGCACCCCACCCTTCTTCGAATTCTGTTTCTGTCAGTGAGTTGTCAACCAAGCTATCCAACTCTGCTTTTAGGTTGCCTCTTTCTGCTATGAAGGCTGCTATCCTTTCCTGTGCTTTCCCTATTACATCCCATTTGTAAATCCTGTGCCTTACTTGTGGCATGACTTCTGCAATTGCTTTTGCCAAAGCTTCATCCTGGTTTGTTATAATTGATCCTGGCATTTTTCCTCCCATCACATGCAACAGTGTTCGGAACATCCATTTGTAACTTTCAGCATTCTCGTTATGTAACAAGGTGCATCCAAACAAGAGGGTTCTCCCGTGGTTATCTATTCCAATAATTGGAGCAAATGACATATTATGCCATTCTGTGGTATAGGTAGTATCAAACGATAAGAAATCTCCGAAAATCTCATAATCCATCCTCGATCTTCCATCAGTCCAGAGAATACTCCGAACTATGTTGTCTCCATCTGTTTGCTTCGTGTAGCAAAAACCCGGATTCCGAAGCTCCAGTTCTTTCAAGTACATTAACGTCCTTTCAACATCTGAGTTTTCCTTTCTATGTTGTTCCGCACAAAGTGAATTGACTGGATCTGTTTTCTTGAATGGTATGTTTCCAGAACTGCCTCTCATTCTCTTAAAAATCTTCATCACTTTAGTGGGAGGTATCCTAGTTCGTTGCAGAATTTTTAGAAATGACTTTTCTTCAGCTGATATGTGTTTGTGGCTCAAGAAGAATTTTGTCAGGGAAGCGCTTGGACATAGCGGATGGTTGTGCTCATTACGAACTGTTATGAACTCCCATTGGCCCCCCTTAATGAGCTTCACTATCACCTTTGCTTGGCAATTTGTCTTCTGTATAGATTTTCTCTTCCGCTTTCTGATCAGGTCATCAGTTGCCCTCGGTTTACCATTCCTGTTGCATACGAGGTTAAACTTCTTTCTCATATAATTTGTACCACGCTTTGCCTCAAACCCATTTAGGAGAGCATATGTACTATAGAATCCGTACGCATCTTCAAGGGTTTGAAATTTCATTCCAGGCTCTGGTTGTTTTGCAGTCTCCAATAGCTCAATTTTAGGATAAAAGTATTTTCTGTTTTCACTATCTGAGTCACTCCCTGAGCTGCTGTCTGAATCAGTTCCACTGCTGGTATTGTTGCTTACCATTTCATGGCTTTCCACATTATCATGCAACTGGTTTTGTTCTTCAGCTTGCTGCAGTACCAGTGGATGGTCGACTGAGTTGGTTTGTTTATCCCATTCATCTGCCAGTAGTTTTTCTGTACTCTTTTCAGTTCTATCAGAAGATAGTTCCTGCATGACAATGAACAACTTATGGTAAGCGCCATGCAATGCCATATTCAGATATCTATGTGTGACATAAATCATATTTCCTTGCTTGGCGGACCTGATAATTATTACCAGCTGGTTTTAGTCTTCCTTCTATCATTGATTGTTGGCCAACAGGTTCCTGTGTTAGGTATTAACAATTTGTATAAACGCCAAATGATGGGACGGCACATGAAACAGAAAAATGCCATACATTAATGTACACCATACTAATTATTCACAGTCAGAATTCTTTCGTACAGTCAAACAATACAAAGAGTGATACACTAATAGTTCACGACATGAATTCTTTTTCCAACTCAAACTACATAAAAATCATTAGGTAATAATTTGTTTCAATGTGGTATGATGGGACGACTCGTGAAATAGAAAAGTGACATATATGAACATACATGTACTAATGATTATCAGTCAGAAATCGTTCCTCCAGTCAAACAACACAAAGAAAAATGCCATATACCAAGTACATTTAAATTTCTGCTAGCCAAATTGCTCTGGACATTAAGAAAAACTCAAATAACACAAAAATACATAACATTGACAGAAGACCTAATTAGTATGTTGACAGGCCACGTCATCCAGTGGTTAGTTATTATCTGAAAAATCAGTGTGTAATTCGGAAAACATGGTGTTGTGGTTTCATTTAGTTGCAGGACAAGCAAGCCTAGGTTTATTTCTGCCTAAATTTTTAGGCACAAATGTTACCCGCGGACGGACACGAACAACGCCCACATGCACGTACACCCACACAAACTGAATACTTGGTGCCTACTGGACACTATGTCCACAGTGGTACTGTTATGGTCGGTTTGACCTATACACGCAGGAAGCCCACTAGTGGCTAGTTATGGGCTTAGCCCAAGTAAATTAGGGGCTTAGCCCAAGTAAATTAGGGTTTAGAGGAGGCCGTCCTCCTATATAAACACTTGTATCCCTTCGAGATTAATCAGACAATATTCAGTATCAATACTGTCTCGTTTCCTGAAGGGAGACGGGAGACCCCTGTGCCCCCGCCGCAACAACCCTAGCCGCCGCCTCCTTCCTCCGCGACGGCGCCCAGCCGCCGGCGCCGAGCTCTCCAACCTCTCCGCCCTCACTTCCACCCTTACAATCTCCGCCCTAGACCCGGTAGAACCCTAGTCTCTACCACTTTGGTATCAGATTGCCTAGGTCTCATGGGCTCCAACAGCCCCCGTCGACCCCATCGCCGCCACGTCCGCCGCCGCCACCAACACCACCACCGCCACCGCCGCCGCCATGACCGGCGCCCACGCACCTGCGAGGAGCCGCCGCCGCCTCCAACGGAGACCGAGGCCGCCGCCGCCCCCACGGGCCTCGACCTCCTGCCCGCTACTTTGGCGGACCTCGCCGGCGGTCTCCGCGCCATCCGTTTCGAGCTCGCGGAGATCAAGGCCGGCCAGCACCCGCCGCCCCCGCCGGCCGCCGTTCCGCCGCCGCCCCCACCGGCCACCGTTCTGCCGCCGCCCCCACCGCCCGCCTCCGCCGCCAACAACGGTCGCCCCGCGTGGTGGCCGCCATCGCCTTCGCCAATTCCCACATGGATCGACGCGTCGCCCGTCTACACTCAGACTGCGGCGCGGACGACGGTTCAGCAGCCCGCCCACCCCTTTGGCGGTCTCGGCGGGTTTGCGGCCCCCTTCGCCGCGAGCACGTCCTTCAACCCGGGCCGCCGGAGGCGCCCCCGAGGTCCCGCCTCCGGCACGGCAGCCGCCCGCTTCACCAAGCTGGAATTCGCCACCTACGACGGCGCCACCGATCCCCGAGCCGGCTGGAACCGGTGTGAGCGGTTCTTTCGGGGGCAGCGGACGCTCGGCGCCGACCGCACGTGGATCGCCTCCTATCACCTACGGGCGCCGCGCGGACTTGGTACTACGCCCTCGAGCGGGACGAGGGTGGGATGCCGTCTCGGGAGCGCTTCCGCGACCTGTGCCTCCGGCGGTTTGGGCCGACCCTACGCGGAAGCCGCCTCGCCGAGCCGGGACGCCTCGCCTTCACCGCCACGGTCCGAGGACTTCGCCGACCGTTTTCGAGCGCTCGCGCGCCATGCCCCGGGCGTCTCGACGCGGCAGCGCGCCGATCTCTTCGTCGGCGGCCTCCCCGACTACATCCGCGTCGACGTCGAGATGCGCGAGCTCGCGGACTGCGCAGACGGCCATGTACTACGCACGAGCCTACGAGCAGCGCGCCATCGCCATGCGGCGGGTCTACGCGCAACGTGGCGGCGCTCGTCCCGCGCTCCGACCCGCCCCGACGCCCGCCGCCCGCCGCGCCCGCGCCGGCCGCCGCTCCCGCGGGCCCTCCTGCGCCGACTCGCCCCTTCAAGCGGCCGACGGCTGCGGAGCAACTCGAGCGGCGCCGCCAAGGGCCGTGCTTCAAGCTGCGACGAGAAGTACGCGCCGGGCCACACGTGCGCCCGCCTCTTCTACACGGAGACCGTCGACGACGCCGACGTGGAGGCTCTCACCGCCGAGCTCGCGGCCGCCACCGTCACTGAGGCCGGTGTCACGACCTACGCGCCGGTCGACGCGTCCGCCTTCGTCGTCTCTCTTCATGCTATGGCGGGCATCAAGACGGCAAAGACGATGCTCGCTCCCGGTGACGATCAATGGGGAGCGTCTCCACCGCGCTGGTGGACACGGGCTCGACGCACAACTTCCTATCCAACACCGCCATGCGCCGCCTCGCTCTCCGGCCGGCGGGATCGGAGAAGTACGGCGTCACCGTCGCCAACGGGGACCGTCTTACGTGCCGTGGCGTGGCGCGACGAGTTCCCGTGCTCGTAGGCGACGAGCCATTCTCCATCGACTGCGTCGGCATCGACTTGGGCTGCTACGACTTCATCCTCGGCCTCGACTTCACGAGCACCTTAGGCCCCATCCTTTGGGATCTCGACGTGCTCGTCCCTCATCTTCCGGCGCGAGGGCGGCCGCCGTGTTCACTCGGACGAGCTTGGGCAGCACCGGCGCATCCCCGCAGCTCCACTCGATGGCCGCCGCGCTCGACGAGGCGCACCCGCTCTCGGCCGACTTACTGCGGCGAGCACGGCGACCTCTTCGACGAGCCGCGGGGCCTCCTCCCTCGCGGCCCCGTGACCACCGCATACACCTGCTGCCGAACACGGCGCCCGTCGGCCGTGCGGCCGTACCGGTACCCCCGGCTGCGGAAGGACGAGCTCGAGCGCCGGGTGGCGGTCATGCTAGCACAGGGCATCATCCGGATTTCGACGTCGCCGTTCTGCGCCCCGTGCTCCTTGTGCGCAAGACCGACGGCACGTGGCGCTTCGCATCGACTTTCGCGCCCTCAACATCGTCACGTCCAAGGACAAGTTCCCCATCCCCGTCGTGGATGAGCTCCTGGACGAGCCGCATGGCGCGCGCTTCTTCACCAAGCTCGACTTGCGCTCGGGCTATCATCGAGTGCGCATGCACCGGACGACATCGCCAAGACGGTGTTCCGCACTCACCATGGCCACTACGAGTTTTTGGTGATGCCGTTCGGCCTCTCCAACGCGCGGCGACCTTCCGGGCCCCGATGAACGACGTGCTCAGCCCCTACTTACGACGCTTTGTGCTTGTTTTCTTTGATGATATTTTGATCTACGGCGCATCCTCGGGCGGAGCACTGCAGAGCACGTGGCCATCATCTTCAACGAGCTTCGAGCGCATCGTCTTCATCTCAAGCGCTCGAAGTGCTCGTTTGGCACGACATCCGTCGCGTACTTGGGCCACGTCATCTCCGCCGACGGTGTCGCGATGGACGCGGACAAGGTCGCCGCCGTCGCCGCCTGGCCGACGCCCCAGTCGCCGCGAGCTCTTCGCGGATTTTTGGGCCTCGCGGGATACTACCGGCGGTACATCCGGGACTTCGGCCTCATCGCCGCGCCTCTCACGCGCACCGCTCGCCGCGACGCTTTCTCTCGGGACGAGGAGGCGGCCACGGCCTTCGCCGCCTGCGGCGGGCACTCACGACGGGCCCCATTCTTCGGATGCCGGACTTCGACGAGCCGTTTGTGGTGGATCGCGACGCCTCCGGCATCGGCTTCGGCGCCGTCCTTCGCCAAGGCGAGGGCCACTCGCTTTCTTCGGCCGCCCTTTCGCCGCGCGCCACCACAAGCTCGCCGCATATGAGCGCGAGCTGATCGGGCTGGTCCGAGCGGTGCGCCACCGGCGGGCGTATCTTTGGGGCCGGACATTCCGTGTGCGCACGGACCACTACGACTCGAAGTTCTTGCTCGGATCAGCGCCTCTCCACGGTGCCGCAGCATCGGTGGATCGGCAAGCTCTTCGGCTTCGACTTCACCGTCGAGTACCGCCCCGGCCGCCTCAACACGGTCGCCGACGCCTCGTCCCGCCGCGACATCGACGACGCCGCGGACGCGCCCACGGTCGGTGCGGCCCTCCGCATCCACTCCGGGCCATCTTTCGCCTTCATCGACGAGGTTCGCCGCGCTACTACCGAGGCCGCGGATGCGCAGCCAGCTGCGCCGGCGCCGGCCGACGGCGAGCTGGCCGCGCCATGGCGCTCGGACGAGGGACTACTCCTCCATGGGCGCCGCATCTTTGTGCCGGATCATGGAGACTCGCGCCACCGGGCCTTGTCCTTGGCGCATTCCGCGAGTCACGAGGGCGTCCGGAAGACCCCGCACCGTCTCCGCGCCGATTTTTACATTCCGGGGATGGCGTCCCGGTGCGAGACCGGGTGCGAGCGTGTGTCACATGCCGGCGGAACAAGACGGAAACGCTCCGTCCGGCGGGCTTACCGCAACCGCCGGACGTGCCGTCCCAGTGTGGGCGGACATCTCCATGGACTTCATCGAGGGGCTGCCGAAGGTTGGCGGCAAGTCCGTCATCCTCACGGTGGTCGACCGTTTCTCCAAGTACGCGCACTTCATCGCCCTCGGCCATCCCTATACGGCGGCGTCCGTGGCACGCGCCTTCTTCGACGGCATCGTTCGCCTTCATGGGTTTCCGTCCTCCATCGTCAGTGATCGTGATCCTGTGTTCACGGGTCACGTCTGGAGGGACCTCTTTGGGTTGGCAGGCATGAAGCTCCGCATGAGCACGGCGTTTCATCCTCAGACGGACGGCCAGTCAGAGGTCGTCAACAAGATCATCGCCATGTACCGCGGCCGCATCACCGGGGATCGTCCACGAGCTTGGGTGGACCGGTCGGCGTGGGCCGAGTACTCGCTACAACACGTCCTACCACTCCGCGCTGCACACTACTCCCTTTGAGGTGGTCTACGGGAGGCCACCACCGGCGATGCTTCCCTATGCGTGCGGCACGGCCCGTACCGACACGGCGGATGACCTGCTCGCGTACCCGCGACGAGATACTGGGCCGAGGCGCGCCGGCCGACTTCTTCGGGCTCGGCGGCTGGCTAGGAAGTACTATGATGCTCATCATCGCGAGGCGGAGTTTGCGGTGGACGACCGGGTCCGGCTCCGCCTTCTTCACCGGACGACCCGGTCCTTGGACCCGCGCTCCCGGCGCAAGTTGGGCCCTCGTTACGCCGGTCCTTTCCGTGTGCTCGGAGCGCATCGGCAAGCTCGCCTACCGCCTCGAGTTGCCTGCGGGCTCGCGCCTCCACGACGTCTTCAACGTCGGTCTCTCGAAGGCCTACCGGGCGACCCTCCTTCGCACCACCAGCTCTTCCACCTACTTCGGATGGGCGTCTCGAGCCTGCCCCGGCGAGTGTGGCTCGCGTGTTGAAGGCCCGGCAGCGCCGTGGTGTTTGGCACGTCTTGATGCATTGGACAGGCATGCCAGAGGACGAGGCGACTAGGGAGAAGCTTGAAGATCTCCGCCAGCAGTTTCCGAAGTTCAGCTCGAGGACGAGCTGTTTGAGAAGGCGGGGAGAGATGTTATGGTCGGTTTGACCTATACACGCAGGAAGCCCACTAGTGGCTAGTTATGGGCTTAGCCCAAGTAAATTAGGGGCTTAGCCCAAGTAAATTAGGGTTTAGAGGAGGCCGTCCTCCTATATAAACACTTGTATCCCTTCGAGATTAATCGGACAATATTCAGTATCAATACTGTCTCGTCTCCTGAAGGGAGACGGGAGACCCCTGTGCCCCCGCCGCAACAACCCTAGCCGCCGCCTCCTTCCTCCGCGACGGCGCCCAGCCGCCGGCGCCAAGCTCTCCAACCTCTCCGCCCTCACTTCCACCCTTACAATCTCCGCCCTAGACCCGGTAGAACCCTAGTCTCTACCAGGTACAAGATCACAAAGTTGCTCTATGTGCATCACTATTAGACATGGGTGTCACCTACAATGAAAGGAAAACCATGTCGATAGGTAACACCAGGTCACGTAGTCCTGAACTATTTACTTAAGATGTCTACCAAGTACATTTAAATTCCATTATCCCAATAAGCCGTCAATTAAAAAAAGATTGCCAACGTGACATAACATTCTAGTATAAACTAGCAGTCGCACGAGTTGGCCAGCAGTATTTGTGAATGCACACAAAAACTTGACAGATATGTTCAAGTGATACCTTTTCACTAGGAAAATTTGGTAGAGAAGAACCATCATCTTCAGGTACAATGTATATCTCTGTCGATTTTGCGGAGTTCTCTCCCTTCCCTGCCCCTGCCTTGTCCAATTCTGTAACCATGTCTGCCATTACAAACTGCAACGATTCCATTAGGTTCATTCATCTATGAATACATCATAAAATCGGTAGCAGACAGTATACGATTTGGGGGTCTGGCACCTGGATCAAAAGCAACTGACATATGAGGGAAAAGAATGGCTTTAGGGTTCTTGGGTATATACCTCGTAGATATCAGCATCAGAAGGGTGGGTCTGCCGCGGACGGGACTAGATCCAAATTAGCAGGACGAGTGGAGGAAGTTGGGCCTGGACGGGAAGACGAAGGCTACCGTTGTAGAGCTGCTGGGGTTGAGATGGGGAAGAGAAGCGGGGGAGAGTTGTGTGGCGGCCGCCTGCTGGATAGAGAACCGAGATGGACGGGGAAAAGGGATCTTATGCGCTGTGTTGCTCGTGTAGCCCTTGTACTATGCAGTAGACGTCCACCGTTTAAGTCTCTCGACGCACAGTCTGCTTTTGCGCCTTTGCGGGACACTCCGATGATTCCATGTGCGTAGGTGATCCTCCTTCGCCGTCCTCTACTCTACCGCATCCTCTCGTCCAACTGGAAACAGATTAGCTTAGTGCTAGTATTATAGTTAGTATTATGTATACCTCACAAAAATACTGATGTGGTAGCTAATTAAGAAGGAGAGATGAGATTAGAATAACATAGGTAGATACCGTATCATAGCGCAAACAACGAAAAAAATTAATGCTAAACAAATCTTGTACACGAATTTGCATTGAGATTCTAAAAAACAATAAATATAGCATGATTATGATACTACTTCATGATACTACCCAATATAGAGATAGTATCATGTAGTAGTATCATATGCATGATACTACTACATTATTCATATGCATGATACTACTACATGATACTTACCACTATAATCAGCATGCATCTCCAGTCGCGTCCCCCAAACCGTCCCCAAAACGATTTGGGGCGCGCCGGACAAAAGAACGTTTCCAGCCGCGTCCCCCAAAGCCGTTTTTTGTCCGGCGCGCTCCGATACGGTGTTCGGCGCCCTGAGCCCGTCCCCGCCTCACAGAGGACGCACTGGGGACGCCGGACGCACCGAAAAGCGAGACGGGGAGTGGCGGGACCGACCTGTCAGTGGCACAATTGAATTTTAACCTAACCGTCGCCTACCTCGCGATGGAAGTTATTGGCGTGCAGCGACGGTGCAGTTCCCGCAGAGGCGCAGCGAAGCGTCTCGTCGCCGCCTAGCTCTGCGTGCCGGCGTTAATGAGCGGCACCGCTCCCCCGCCTCCCTCCGGCCTATAAAAAAGGGCCGCCTCTCATCGTCACTCTCACACAAACCCTAGCGCCTCTCTCCCCAACCCTAGCCGCCACCATCTCAAGAGTCGACGCCATGGCTGGTAGAGGCGGAGGACGAGCTCGCGGCCATGGTCGTGGTCGTGGACGCGGCCGCGGCAGAGCTGCACGCTCGCCGTTGCCTGCGACGCTGATAACGCGTGAAGCACACGTCCGTTGGGAACCCCAAGAGGAAGGTGTGATGCGTACAGCAGTAAGTTTTCCCTCAGTAAGAAACCAAGGTTATCGAACCAGTAGGAGATGAAGGCCACGTGAAGGTTGTTGGTGAAGGATTCTAGTGCGGCGCAACACCAGGGATTCCGGCGCCAACGTGGAACCTGAACAACACAATCAAAATACTTTGCCCCAACTTAACAGTGAGGTTGTCAATCTCACCGGCTTGCTGTAAACAAAGGATTAAACGTATGGTGTGGAGAATGATGTTTGTTTGCAAAGAACAGCAGAGAACAATGATTGCAGTAGATTGTATTTCAGATGTAAAAGAATGGACCAGGGTCCACAGTTCACTAGTGGTGTCTCTCCAATAAGATAAATAGCATGTTGGGTGAACAAATTACAGCTGGGCAATTGACAAATAGAGAGGGCATAACAATGCACATACATATCATGATGACTAATATGAGATTTACTTAGGGCATTACGACAAAGAACATAGACCGCTATCCAGCATGCATTTATGCCTAAAAAGTCCACCTTCGGGTTAGCATCCGCACCCCTTCCAGTATTAAGTTGCAAACAACAGACAATTGCATTAAGTACCGTGCGTAATGTAATCAACACAAATATCCTTAGATAAAGCATTGATGTTTTATCCCTAGTGGCAACAGACACATCCATAACCTTAGAACTTTCTCGTCATCGTCCCGCATTCAATGGAGGCATGAACCCACTATCGAG
The DNA here is from genome assembly GCF_022539505.1 of Lolium rigidum. NCBI lineage: Eukaryota > Viridiplantae > Streptophyta > Magnoliopsida > Poales > Poaceae > Lolium > Lolium rigidum. Next base: position 112,417,957 of record NC_061509.1, on the reverse strand, counting down.
CATAAATACTCCCTCTTGGAGTTACAAGTATCAACTTGGCCAGATCCTCTACTAGCAACGGAGAGCATGCAAGATCATAAACAACACATATATGATAGATCAATAATCAACTTGACATAGTATTCCATATTCATCGGATCCCAACAAACACAACATGTTGCATTACAAATAGACGATCTTGATCATGATAGGTAGCTCACAAGATCTAAACATGATAGCACAAGAGGAGAAGAAAACCATCTAGCTACTGCTATGGACCCATAGTCCAAGGATGAACTACTCATGCATCAATCCGGAGGCGGGCATGATGATGTAGAGTCCTCCGGTGATGATTCCCCTCTCCGGCAGGGTGCCGGAGGCGATCTCCTGAATCCCCCGAGATGGGATTGGCGGCGACGGCGTCACAGTATGTTTTCTTGTATCGTGGCTCTCGGTACTAGGGTTTTCGCGACGAAGAGAATAAATAGGCGAAGGGGCAGAGTCGGAGGAGTCCCGAGGGGCCCACCCCATAGCTGGGCGCGCCCCCCTTCCTGGCCGCGCCGCCCTAGGGTGTGGGGCCCCCTTGGCCCCTCTCCGTCTCTCCTTCGGTGTTCTGGAAGGCTCCGTGGAAAATAAGACCGTGGGCTTTTGTTTCGTCCAATTCCGAGAATATTTCCTGTGTAAGAATTCTAAAACCAAAAATAGCAGAAAACAGGAACTGACGCTTCGGCATCTTGTTAATAGGTTAGTGCCTGATGTCTACGGGTGCTTCTATTCTTGTAGACAGTGTTGGGCCTCCAAGAGCAGAGGTTTGTAGAACAGCCGCAAGTTTCCCTTAAGTGGATCACCCAAGGTTTATCGATCTCAGGGAGGAAGAGGTCAAAGATATCCCTCTCAAGCAACCCTGCAATCACAAAGCAAGAAGTCTCTTGTGTCCCCAACACACCTAATACACTTGTCGGATGTAAAGGTGCACTAGTTCGGCGAAGAGATAGTGAGATGCAAGTAATATGGATGAGTATGAGTGGTAATAGCAATCTGAATAAAATATGGCAGCGAGTAAACATGCAACAAAACGAGTAAACAAACGGAGATTCGATGCTTGGAAGCAAGGCCTAGGGATCCCGCTTTCACTAGTGGACACTCTCAACAATGATCACATAAAAGGACTACTCTACACCCTCTTGTTGGATGATGAACACCACTAACTGTGTAGGATTACACGAACCCTCAATGCCGGAGTTAACAAGCTCCACAATATTCAATGTTCATATTTAAATAACCTTAGAGTGTAAGATAGATCAACACAATCACACCAAGAACTAACATAGCATGCACACTATCACCATCACACTATGAAGGAGGCATAGATCACATCAATTCTTATCATAGCAATAGTTAACTTCATAATCTACAAGAGATTACAATCATAACCCGCGCCAAGTACTACACGATGCACACACTATCACCATTACACCGTGTAGGAGGAATAGACTACTTTAATAACATCACTAGAGTAGCACATAGATGATATTCAACTAGATCACATAAAGAGAGAGATTAACCACATAGCTACAGCGGAGCCCTCAGCCCCGGGGTGAATTACTCCCTCCTCATCATGGAGGCAGCGATGGCGGTGAAGATGGCGGTGGAGACGGCGGTGGAGATGACTCCGGGGGCAATTCCCCGTCCCGGCGGCGTGCCGGAACAGAGACTTCTGTCCCCCGAATTGGAGTTTCGCGATGGTGGCGGCTCTGGATGGTTTTCTCTGGTTTCGTCGAACTGGCCGTGGTTTTTAGGTCAGGGACGACTAAATAGGCGAAGAGGCGGAGTCGGAGGGGCCACGGGGTGCCCACACACTAGGGGGGCGCGCCCCCCCTTGGGCCGCGCCGCCCTGTGGGGTGGGGCTCCCCTCTCGTCTTTCTCCGGTGCTCTGGAAGCTTCCTGGAATTATAAGATCTTTGGTCTTGATTTCGTCCGATTCTGAAAATATTTCTTTACTAGGATTTCTGAAACCAAAAACAGCAGAAAACAGCAACTGGCCTTTCCGCATCTCGTCAATAGGTTAGTTCCAGAAAACGCATAAAAACGATATTAAGTGTGAACAAAACATGTAGGTATTGTCATAAAACAAGCATGGAACATCAGAAATTATAGATACGTTGGAGACGTATCAGCATCCCCAAGCTTAGTTCCTACTCGTCCTCGAGTAGGTAAACGATAAAAGATAATTTCTGAAGTGACATGCTACCAACATAATCTTGATCATACTATTGTAAAGCATATGAGATGAATGCAGCGGTTCAAAGCAATGTTAATGCAATGAGTAAACAATTGAATCATATAGCAAAGACTTTTCATGAATAATACTTTCAAGACAAGCATCAATAAGACTTGCATAAGAGTTTCTCATAAAGCAATAAATTCTTAGTAAAAGCATTGAAGCAACACAAAGGAAGATATAAGTTTCAGCGGTTGCTTTCAACTTCAACATATATATCTCATGGATAATTGTCAACATAAAGCAATATAACAAGTGCAATAAGTAAACATGTAAGAATCAATGCACACGAGTTGATACAAGTGTTTGCTTCTAAGATAGAAAGAATAGGCAAACTGACTCAACAATAAAGTAAAAGATAGGCCCTTCGCGAGAGGAAGCATTGATTACTATATTTGTGCTAGAGCTTTTCATTTTTAAAACAAGAAACAATTTTGTCAACGGTAGTAATAAAGCATATGTATCATGTAAATTATATCTTACAAGTTGCAAGCCTCATGCATAGTATACTAATAGTGCCCGCACCTTGTCCTAATTAGCTTGGACTACCGGGATCATCGCAATACACATGTTTTAACCAAGTGTCACAAAGGGGTACCTCTATGCCGCTCTGTACAAAGGTCTAAGGAGAAAGCTCGCATTTTGGATTTCTTGCTTTTGATTATTCTCAACTTAGACATCCATACCGGGACAACATAGACAACGAGATAATGGACTCCTCTTTAATGCATAAGCATGTAGCAACAATTAATGTTCTCATATGAGATTGAGGATATATGTCCAAAACTGAAACTTCCACCATGATTCATGGCTTTAGTTAGCGGCCCAATGTTCTTCTCTAACAATATGCATGCTCTAACCATTAAAGTGGTAGATCTCCCTTACTTCAGACAAGACGGACATGCATAGCATCTCACATGATATTCAACAAAGAGTAGTTGATGGCGTCCCCAGAAAACATGGTTATCGCACAACAAGCAACTTAATAAGAGATAAAGTGCATAAGTACATATTCAATACCACAATAGTTTTTAGGCTATTTGTCCCATGAGCTATATATTGCAAAGGTAAAGAATGGAAATTTTAAAGGTAGTGATGTCTACGGGTGCTTCTATTCTTGTAGACAGTGTTGGGCCTCCAAGAGCAGAGGTTTGTAGAACAGCAGCAACTTTCCCTTAAGTGGATCACCCAAGGTTTATCGAACTCAGGGAGGAAGAGGTCAAAGATATCCCTCTCAAGCAACCCTGCAATCACGATACAAGGAGTCTCTTGTGTCCCCAACACACCTAATACACTTGTCAGATGTATACGTGCACTAGTTCGGCGAAGAGATAGTGAAATACAAGTAGTATGGATGTATATGAGTGGTAATAGCAATCTGAATAAAATATGGCAGCGAGTAAACATGCAACAGAACGGTAAATAAACGGAGATTCGATGTTTGGAAACAAGGCCTAGGGATCATACTTTCACTAGTGGACACTCTCAACATTGATCGCATAATAAATAACTCTTTCTCTTATGTGCTACATATACTCTTTTGTTGGATGATGAACACATTGCGTAGGATTACACGAACCCTCAATGCCGGAGTTAACAAGCTCCACAATTCAATGTTCATATTTAAATAACCTTAGAGCATAATAGATCATTGCAAGATAAACCAAGAACTAACATAGTGCACACACTGTCCACATTACACTATGAAGGAGGAATAGATCACATCAATACTATCATAATGATAATTAACTCCACAATCTACAAGAGATCATGATCATAGCCTACGACAAGAACCACACGGTGCACACACTAGTCACCTTTACACCATGCAGGAGGAATAGACTACTTTAATAACATCACATGAGTAGCACATAAACTAGTAGCGATACAAAGCTCATCATATGGATCTCAATCATGCAAAGCAATTCACGAGATCATTGTATTGGAGTACAGAGAGAGAGATTAACCACATAGCTACGGTAGACCCCTCAGCCCTAGGGGTGGATTACTCCCTCCTCATCATGGAGACAGCGATGGCGGTGAAGATGGCGGTGGAGACGGCGGTGGAGATGACTCCGGGGGCAATTCCCCGCCCCGGCAGGGTGCCGGAACTGAGAGTTCTGTCCCCCGAATTGGACTTTCGCGATGGCGGCGGCTCTGGATGGTTTTCTCTGTTTTCGTCTTGTTGGTCGATGTTTTTAGGTCAGGGACGATTATATAGGCCGAGAGTCGGAGTCGGAGGGGCCACGGGGTGACGCCACCATAGGGGGGCGCCCCCCTTGGGCCGCGCCGCCCTGTGGGGTGGGGCCCCCCTGGCACCCCTATGACTATTCTCCGGTGCTCCGGAAGCTTCCGGGAATTATAAGGCCTTCGGTCTTGATTTCGTCCGATTCCGAAAAAATTTCTTTACTAGGATTTCTGAAACCAAAAACAGCAGAAAACAGCAATCGGCCTTTCGGCATCTCGTCAATAGGTTAGTTCCGAAAAACGCATAAAAATGATATAAAGTGTGAACAAAACATGTTGGTATTGTCATAAAACAAGCATGGAACATCGGAAATTATAGATACGTTGGAGACGTATCAGCATCCCCAAGCTTAGTTCCTACTCGTCCTCGAGTAGGTAAACGATAAAAGATAATTTCTGAAGTGACATGCTACCAACATAATCTTAATCATACTATTGTAAAGCATATGAGATGAATGCAGCGATTCGAAGCAATGTTAATGCAATGAGTAAACAATTGAATCATATAGCAAAGGCTTTTCATGAATAGTACTTTCAAGACAGGCATCAATAAGTCTTGCATAAGAGTTACTCATAAAGCAATAAATTCAAAGTAAAGACATTGAAGCAACACAATGGAAGATTAAGTTTCAGCAGTTGCTTTCAACTTGTAACATGTATATCTCATGGATAGTTGTCAATGCAGAGCAATATAACAAGTGCAATAAGCAAGTATGTAAGAATCAATGCACAGTTAACACAAGTGTTTGCTTCTTGAGGTGGAGAGAAATGGGTAAACTGACTCAACATAAAAGTAAAAGAATGGCCCTTCGCAGAGGGAAGCATTGATTGCTATATTTGTGCTAGAGCTTTGGTTTTGAAAGCAAGAAACAATTTTGTCAACGGTAGTAATAAAGCATATGAGTTATGTAAATTATATCTTACAAGTTGCAAGCCTCATGCATAGTATACTAATAGTGCCCGCACCTTGTCCTAATTAGCTTGGACTACCGGGTCATCGCAATACACATGTTTTAACCAAGTTTCACATTGGGGTACCTCCATGCCGCCTGTACAAAGGTCTAAGGAGAAAGCTCGCATTTTGGATTTCTCGCTTTTGATTATTCTCAACTTAGACATCCATACCGGGACAACATGGACAACAGATAATGGACTCCTCTTTAATGCATAAGCATGTGGCAACAATTATTATTCTCAAATGAGATTGATGATATATGTCCAAGACTGAAACTTCCACCATGAATCATGGCTTTAGTTAGCGGCCCAATGTTCTTCTCTAACAATATGTATGCTCCAACCATAAAGTGGTAGATCGCCCTTACTTCAGACAAGACAAACATGCATAGCAACTCACATGATTTTCAACAAAGAGTAGTTGATGGCGTCCCCAGGAACATGGTTATCGCACAACAAGCAACTTATAAGAAATAAAATGCATAAGTACATATTCAATACCACAATAGTTTTTAAGCTATTTGTCCCATGAGCTATATATTGTAAAGGTAGAGGATAGAAATTTAAAGGTAGCACTTCAAGCAATTTACTTTGGAATGGCGGAGAAATACCATGTAGTAGGTAGGTATGGTGGACACAAATGGCATAGTGGTTGGCTCAAGGATTTTGGATGCATGAGAAGTACTCCCTCTCGATACAAGGCTTGGGCTAGCAAGGTTATTTGAAACAAACACAAGGATGAACGGTGCAGCAAAACTTACATAAAAGACATATTACAAGCATTATAAGACTATACATTGTCTTCCCTGTTGTTCAAACACCTCACTAGAAAATATCTAGACTCTAGAGAAACCACTCATGCAAACCAAATTTTAACAAGCTCTATGTATTTCTTCACTAATAGGTGCAAAGTATATGATGCAAGAGCTTAAACATGAGCACAACAATTGCCAAGTATCAAGTTATTCAAGGCATCATACCAGTTACTACATGTAGCATTTTCCGTTTCCAGCCATATAACAATTAACGAACCAGTTTCATCCTTCGCCATGAAAATTAAAAGCTAAGAACACATGTGTTCATACAAACCAGCGGAGCGTGTCTCTCTCCCACACAAGCATTTATTCAAACAAAAACAAAAACAAGAAACATACAGACGCTCCAAGTAAAGTACATAAGATGTAACCGATATAGTTTCAAGAGAAGGAACCTGATAATTTATCGATGAAGAAGGGGATGCCTTGGGCATCCCCAAGCTTAGATGCTTGAGTCTTCTTGAAATATGCAGGGATGAACCACCGGGGCATCCCCAATCTTAGAGCTTTCACTCTCCTTGATCATAGTATATCATCCTCCTCTCTTGACCCTTGAAAACTTCCTTCACACCAAACTCGAATCAAACTCATTAGAGGGTTAGTGCATAATCAAAAACTCACATGTTCAGAGGTGACACAATCATTCTTAACACTTCGGACATCGCCCAAAGCTACTGGAAGTCAATGGAACAAAGAAATCCATCCCACATAGCAAAAGAAGCAATGCGAAATAAAAGGCGGAATCTGTCAAAAACGAACGATCCGTAAAGACGAATTTTAAAAGGGCACCAGACTTGCTCAAATGAAAAAATGCCCAAATTGAATGAAAGTTGCGTACATATCTGAGGATCACTCACGTAAATTGGCTTAATTTTCTGAGTTACCTGCAGAGAATTAGACCCAGATCCAAATGAAATCTGTTTCTGCGCAGTAATCCAAATCTAGTATTTACTTTAATATCAAAGACTTTACTTGGCACAACAAAACACAAAACTAAGATAAGGAGAGGTTGCTACAGTAGTAAACAACTTCCAAGACACAAATATAAAACAAAGTACTATAGCAAAATAACACATGGGTTATCTCCCAAGAAGTTCTTTCTTTATAGCCATTAAGATGGGCTCAGCAGTTTTAATGTTGCGCTCGCAGGAAATAGTATTTGGAGCAAAAGAGAGCATCAAGAAGCAAATCCAAAACACATTTAAGTCTAACATGCTTCCTATGAAGAGGAGTCTTGTACACAAATGAATTCATGAAGAACAAAGTGACAAGCATAAGAGGATAAAACACGAGTAACTTCAAGATTCTCGACATAAAGAGGGGAAACTTAATATTATTAAGATGCATATAACCATATTTCCCTCTCTCATAATAACTTTCAGTAGCATCATTGATGAAATCCACAATATACCCATCACTTAAAACATTCTTATCATGGTTCATATGCATAGAAGTATCATTAAATTTGGCATAAGAAAAGTTATTCTCATTAATAGTAATTGGAGCAAAATTATTATCAAGAATTTGAACATGGTAAACAAGTTGCATATTAAGGGAATTGTTTTTGGTAATCCAATCATGACTATGACAAGTTTCATAAGGATAGTTATAACCTATATCATAGCATTCTTTATAATAATCATCAAAGATCGGAGGCACAGTGTCATCAATAGAATAGTTATCTTTCACAGTCGGTTTATCTGTGTCCACACCATCATCTATCTATCTATTATATTATTAAAACAACAAACAATTAACGGTGAAGATTTATCCCGGTAAAACTTAGATGCACACACGGTGGAGATTTTTTGCTTTTCATAGCCTCGCCTGGTCTCCTCCGTGAATAAAACTGCCCCGTTAAAAAAGGAAAGAAAACTCTCGAGAAACCAACGAAAAGAATTACCCCGTCCCTTCCTTCTAGCGGCGGCGCAGGCATCACGATCCATACGGCCGTCCTTCTCATCGTCCATGTCGCTGCTCCACTTCTCAATTGGAAATCAATCTAAAAAAGGTACGATCTAAACCCAGTTCCTGTATCATCACTGCTCCGCTTCTCAAATGGTGTCGTAAATTCTCTCTCATCCACTTACGGGAATTAATCTAAAAAAAGGTACAATCCAGGCCCAATTTCCATGTTCTAACCAAGCAGCAATCCAGTGTCAATGTTTAGTCTACCGGATTCCCCTTAATATTTGATGCAGCAGACGAGGAGCTGTCGGCTGTTTGAATTAGATCGGATGGCCGCCACCGTCGGTGATGCTGCTCAGCAATGAACTGCGTCCGGCCGGGGGCGCAGCTTCACCTCCTTCATGCCTGCAGGAGACAAGTAATAATTCGTTCATGATGAGCATTACCGATGTAGTCTTGCCGGAGAAATAATAAAGACAGCTAGCGGCAGCATTATATGTCCGACGATGATATCATCTATCCATCGGTAGTTGATACTTAGGTAATCTCTCCTCCTAAATTTATGTTATGGATTACATTACATGCACCTCCAGGCCTCATGGTTATTCTCTGTTTGTACCGATGGTTGTTGGACTGCTATTTCCTTAAAAAGTAACATTATCATGGAATTACATCTTATGCTTCGTTACTACGTACGTGTTTTGTTTAGTCTAACAGGCTCAGCTGATTTTTGTGTCTATGGTTAAGCTTGCACAACAGATTAATTAGCTCCTCTAGCTAGCTTGGTATAGGAGCATCAGATCGATCAGGCCAGCTTACGCTTTGCTGGTACGTGCAAGTTTTGCTTTGGCCAAAAGCACCAATCAGCGGCGAGCCGTTCACGAGGGCTCCTACATCAAGCAAGCCCCGCAACTGCAAGTCCACCTTGCCGGAAAATAACATGTGCCAATTGAGGGCGTGTGATCAAGGATGGCATGTCGCCATGTCGGAGTATCCGATTGTCTATTACAGGTATAGCTTGCATCCTGCTTTAATATTTCAGTTTGTAGCTAGCCATTTAGAAATTTACAAGTTTGAGGTGTAGTTATCACTACAGAATTGATCCAAATTGTAGTTACACTATTGTATATGTCACAATTGTTAGAACGAACGGTGCAAGGCATATAATGATGGCACATCGAGAATGTGCCAACACGGGAGCAATGTTGGCACATCGGGTTACCATATTGATCTGTTGCAGGTATAGTTTGCATCCATCTTTATTATTTTCCTTTGGATCAAAGATCAATCCCTTTACCATTCGAATTGTATTATCTATAGGTTAATATATCTATTAATTATATATCTATTAATTTCAGAATTGCGACAATTAAGGGTTGAAACAAACATATTGTCGTATATGCCCCGGTTGTGAGAACAGATAGGGAAAGGTATATCACGAGTATTTGGCACGTCCATCATGTGACAAATGAGGAAGCATGCTAAAAGAAGCCACTATAGAGCTGTTACAAGTATTGTTTGGATAGTTCTTATTTCTGAATCCAACCATTTGATAATTGACCAGTTGGATGTGCAGTTCTCACTATAGAGCTGAAAAAATGTTTCTGGGCAAATTTATGTACGGTAGATTTGCTATTTCAATGGTGGAAACAAATATACCGTGGCATATGCCATGGTTGTGAGAGCAGATGAGGCCTGGTATATCATGATGCTTCATCAACAAAAGTCTCAAGAACTTTATGAACGTCATATTTCTACCGTGCAATATTACTAGACGCAAGCATGGGCTAGATCGGATTGCTGCAGTTTTCAATCCTTTCGTTGCTGTTTGGATAACAAGTCCCACAACCATTTAGAGGAATGGATCCATGTTTCTGTTTAATAATTAGAAGCAAAAAAAAAAATTAGAAGAAATTTAGAGATCCCTAGAGTTGGATTCTTGGCACTAAGAAGCGGTACTAGGAACTTGAGGTTGCTTTTTTATTTGATATATTCATAATTCATAAATTACAGGGTGCCATGTATTGTATACTGTTAGATTGCAAATTAAATTACTATATGTAACACAAAAGTAGCTAGGTTTTTTATGGCTTTGAATGTAAATAAAAATTTTAATATTTTTTACTGCAAACGTCATTGCTACTTATCTATTAAAGGTTCTATTACCAAGATTTTGCAAAAGTTAATGTATACTTTAAAATTTATCTGACATAAAAGAATTAAAAATGCATTTTGGACAACCAATTATAATCGTACATCACTAGGATGCCCCTCCACTGTCCAAGTCCTATCCAGCTCCAGAAAATAGTTTGTTTAGACTGCATAAAGAAAATAGGAAACCCAATTCGCATATCCCACAACAGGCTTGAAGCTTAAAGTTCCATCATTAAATAGTTCTTCTTGGGCGCTATATCCATGGCCATGTTTTCATTCCTTAAAGAACATAAAAATAGGTATGCTGGAATGAACTACACCTACTTATTTACTTTTATGTTACCATATGGGAAGATACCACACACCTCACTATAAGTAAATAGCTAGCCGCGCAATCTGCGCGGGTCGCCAAGCTAGTTGTTATTAGAAGGAGATGTATCAAACACATAATGATCAGTAGCAAAAGGATTTTCAAACACCTCTTCCCCAAGCTTAGAGCTTTCTATATCATTATGGGAGGAAGCATGGATAGCACTGACACTATGGCAATTATTATCATCATCATTTTCAGAATTAGTTTCCCAGAGATTTGCAATATCAAAAATAGTGTGCTCATTCAAATCATGATCACTAATGTATGTAAAGGGCATAGGAAGATCATCGTACTCAGATTCATTATCATAATAATCATTAGGAGCAACATACTTACGGTTACCTAGCGTTATCTCATTCACGCGGGGATGCGCCGTTACCTCTTTCTTTTTATTCTCCTTCTTCTTCTTCTTCTTCTTCTTCTTCTTCTTCGTTCTTCTTCTTCTTCTTCTTCTTCTTCTTCTTCTTCTTCTTCTCTTCCTTCTCCTCGTTCCCTTCTTTAGGAGGAAGAGGATTGAAGGGTGGCTTGTCCGCATAACCTGATTTACTTTCAGAAACAATAGAAGAAACTTGGGAGAATCCCTCCTTTTCATTAATTAGTTGAAAACACACAGCGGTCCTATCATATTTTGGCAAGGTGTCATCTTCTAAAATATTTTGTATGTAAGTATTTGTATGGCTATTATCAATGCAATAAGAAAAACACCCATGCAGGACATCATCAATATCATGATCACTCATATATAACAAAGAGATTTTTCTCGACAGTTCTTCACACCCCAAAAATAAAGTAAGTTCATCATGCTGATTAGGAGTAATTTCATCATCACAATACAAATTTGCGGCACTCATTGGGTTCAAATTATCATTGGAGGGGCATTGAAAATTAAAATGACCCACTTCATGGCAAACTTCACAAATAAAAGGATAGAGGGCACAAACTTTTTTACCAAGATCATCTAGAGCCCTAAACCACTTTCTAGTTTTTTCATTAGCATGATGGATACAATATTCATCTTTGATTTGATTAATTCCACAAGGTCTATGTATTCCACAAAAATTAACATGCTTATAGGAAATAACATTCTTAGGAGTTTGAGCATGCTTATTGCAATAATTAACAACAATTTCATTCTTCATGCAAGCCTCTTTAAAAGGTTCATGATATTTATCAAAATTCTTTTTAGGCAATTCAAAATGAGAAGCAAAGGCTTTATAAAGATTTGCAGCAACTTGAGAGTCAAGACCATAAGTAGCACTCATATTTCGAAATTTATCGGTATCCATAAAAGTTTCAATGCATTCATAATCATAATTTATACCTGACTCTTTACCTTTGTCGTTCTCCCATCCTTCAGCATTGTCCTCAATCCGATCAAGAAGATCCCACCTAGCTTCAACCTCCTTGCTTGTGAAAGATCCCTCCAAACACGCGTCCAGATAGTCCTTGTGTTGTCCTGAAAGCCTCGCATAAAAATTGTTAACAATAACATTACGGGGGAGCTCATGAATGGGACATTTGAGCATTAGTGACTTTAGTCTCCCCCACGCTTGAGAAATACTCTCTCCATCACGAGGATAAAAGTTATAAATATAATTCCTATCAATATGCACTTCATGAGGAGGATAAAATTTAGAATAAAAGAGAGATGCAATTTCCTCCCAACCAAGAGAATGTCTATTCTCCAACAATTTATACCAATGCGCCGCCTTGCCAGACAGCGAAACAGAGAATAGCTTCTTCCTCACTTCATCCATAGAGATACCTGCACACTTGAATAACCCGCATAATTCATGCAAAAACAATAAATGATCTCTAGGATGGACAGTTCCATCCCCTTTATAGTGGTTGTCCATAACACGTTCAATAATTTTCATAGGTATTTTATACGGAATACTTTCAGCAGGTGGATTTAAAATATCAGAAGCATCATTAGAGTTATCGCATATGGGAGATAAAGCATTATCAGAGCAAAATATTTCTTCCAAAGCTGAGGAGCAAAAAAGATTATTTTTATATAAACTAGCTTCCCCAAGCTTAGACTTATCCATAGTATTAGCAGTGATTGCGTTCATACTAATATGTTCCATGGGTTTTTTAATTTTCGGATCAACACATCCATGTCTTAAATCAGGAAATAAAGTAAGAAGCTCATTGTCCATTATGCCTAACTAGTGTAAAACAAGAAACAAAAAGATGCAATTGCAGGATCTAAAGGAAATAGCTTCGAGCACACACACAACGGCAACAGAAAAGTACTTTACCTGGGACCGGAGTATGAGTGCCTTTTACCTTTCCTCCCGGCAACGGCGCCGGAAAATAGCTTGATGTCTACGGGTGCTTCTATTCTTGTAGACAGGTGTTGGGCCTCCAAGAGCGAGAGGTTTGTAGAACAAGCGAGCAACTTTCCCTTAAGTGGATCACCCAAGGTTTATCGAACTCGGGGAGGAAGAGGTCAAAGATATCCCTCTCAAGCAACCCCGCAATCACGATACAAGGAGTCTCTTGTGTCCCCAACACACCTAATACACTTGTCGGATATATAGGTGCACTAGTTCGGCGAAGAGATAGTGAAATACAAGTAGTATGGATGTATATGAGTGGTAATAGCAATCTGAATAAAATATGGCAGCGAGTAAACATGCAACATAACAGTAAATAAACGGAGATTCGATGTTTGGAAACAAGGCCTAGGGATCATACTTTCACTAGTGGACACTCTCAACATTGATCGCATAATAAATAACTCTTTCTCTTATGTGCTACATATACTCTTTTGTTGGATGATGAACACATTGCGTAGGATTACACGAACCCTCAATGCCGGAGTTAACAAGCTCCACAATTCAATGTTCATATTTAAATAACCTTAGAGCATAATAGATCATTGCAAGATAAACCAAGAACTAACATAGTGCACACACTGTCCACATTACACTATGAAGGAGGAATAGATCACATCAATACTATCATAATGATAATTAACTCCACAATCTACAAGAGATCATGATCATAGCCTACGACAAGAACCACACGGTGCACACACTAGTCACCTTTACACCATGCAGGAGGAATATACTACTTTAATAACATCACATGAGTAGCACATAAACTAGTAGCGATACAAAGCTCATCATATGGATCTCAATCATGCAAAGCAATTCACGAGATCATTTTATTGGAGTACAGAGAGAGAGATTAACCACATAGCTACGGTAGAGCCCTCAGCCCCATGGGTGGATTACTCCCTCCTCATCATGGAGACAGCGATGGCGGTGAAGATGGCGGTGGAGACGGCGGTGGAGATGACTCCGGGGGCAATTCCCCGCCCCGGCAGGGTGCCGGAACAGAGAGTTCTGTCCCCCGAATTGGACTTTCGCGATGGCGGCGGCTCTGGATGGTTTTCTCTGTTTTCGTCTTGTCGGTCGATGTTTTAGGTCAGGGACGATTATATAGGCCGAGAGTCGGAGTCGGAGGGGCCACGGGGTGACGCCACCATAGGGGGGCGCGCCCCCCCTTGGGCCGCGCCGCCCTGTGGGGTGGGCCCCCCCTGGCACCCCTCTGACTATTCTCCGGTGCTCCGGAAGCTTCCGGGAATTATAAGGCCTTCGGTCTTGATTTCGTCCGATTCCGAAAATATTTCTTTACTAGGATTTCTGAAACCAAAAACAGCAGAAAACAGCAACTGGCCTTTCGGCATCTCGTCAATAGGTTAGTTCCGAAAAACGCATAAAAATGATATAAAGTGTGAACAAAACATGTTGGTATTGTCATAAAACAAGCATGGAACATCAGAAATTATAGATACGTTGGAGACGTATCAGGTAGCACTCAAGCAATTTACTTTGGAATGGCGGAGAAATACCATGTAGTAGGTAGGTATGGTGGACACAAATGGCATGGTTATTGGCTCAAGGATTTGGATGCACGAGAAGAATTCCTCTCAATACAAGGCTAGGCTAGCAAGGTTGTTTGAAGCAAACTCAAGTATAAAAGGTGCAGCAAAGCTCACATATGCACATATTGTAACTATTATAAGACTTTACATTGTCTCCTTGTTGTTCAAACACCTCAACCGAGAAAATATCTAGACTCTAGAGAACAATCATGCAAACCAAATTTTAACAAGCTCTATGTAGTTATTCATTAATGGGTACAAGGTACATGATGCAAGAGCTTAAACATGATCTATATGAGCACAACAATTGCCAAGTATCAAATTATTCAAGACATTATACCAATTACCACATGTAGCATTTTCCGTTTCCAACCAAATAACAATTAACGAAGCAGTTTCAACCTTTGCCATGAAAAATAAAAGCTAAGAACACATGTGTTCATATGAACCAGCGGAGCGTGTCTCTCTCCCACACAAGCATTTATTCAAACAAAAACAAAAATAAAAGCACACAGACGCTCCAAGTAAAGTACATAAGATGTGGCCGAATAAAAATATAGTTTCAAGAGAAGGAACCTGATAATTTGTCGATGAAGAAGGGGATGCCTTGGGCATCCCCAAGCTTAGATGCTTGAATCTTCTTGAAATATGCAGGGGTGAACCACCGGGGCATCCCGAAGCTTAGACTTTTCACTCTTCTTGATCACAGTATATCATCCTCCTCTCTTGACCTTTGAAAACTTCCTCCACACCAAACTCGAAACAAACTCATTAAAGGGTTAGTGCATAATCAAAATTCACATGTTCAGAGGTGACACAATCATTCTTAACACTTCTGGTCATTTCCCAAAACTACTAGAAGTCAATGGAACAAAGAAATCCATCCAACATAGCAAAAGAAGCAATGCGAAATAAAAGGCAGAATCTGTCAAAACAGAACAGTCCGTAAAGACGAATTTTATTGAGGCACCAGACTTGCCCAACCGAAAATGCTCAAATTGAATGAAAGTTGCATACATATCTGAGGATCACTCACGTAAATTGGCATAATTTTCTGAGTTACCTACAGAGAATTAGGCCCAGATTCGTGACAGCAAAGAAATCTGTTTCTGCGCAGTAATCCAAATCTAGCATGAACCTTACTATCAACGACTTTACTTGGCACAACTAGGCACAAAACTAAGATAAGGAGAGGTTGCTACAGTAGTAACAACTTCCAAGACACAAATATAAAATAGAGGTACTGTAGTAAAATAAACACATGGGTTATCTCCCAAGAAGTCCTTTCTTTATAGCCATTAAGATGGGCTCAGCAGTTTTTATGATGTACTCGCAAGAAATAGTATTTGAAGCAAAAAGAGAGCACCAAGAAGCAAATTCAAAACACATTTAAGTCTACCCCACTTCCTATGCAAAGGAATCTTGTACACAAATAAATTCATGAAGAACAAAGTGACAAGCATAAGAGGATAAAACACGAGTAACTTCAAGATTCTCAACATAAAGAGGGGAAGCTTAATATTATTAAGATGCATATAACCATGTTTCCCTCTCTCATAATAACTTTCAGTAGCATCATTAATGAAATCCACAATATACCCATCACTTAAAACATTCTTATCATGGCTCATATGTATAGAAGTATCATTAATTTTGGCATAAGAAGAGCTCTTCTCATTAATAGTAATTGGAGCAAGATTATTATCAAGAATTTGAATATGGTAAACAAGTTGCATATTAAGGGAATTGTTTTTGGCAATCCAATCATAACTATGACAAGTTTCATAAGGATAGTTATAACCTATATCATAGCATTCTTTATAATAATCATTAAAGGTCGGAGGCACGAGTGTCATCATAAGAAATAGAATAGTTATCTTTCACAGTTGGTTTATCTGTGACCATACCATCATTGTTATTAGAAGGAGATGTATCAAACACATAATGATCAGTAGCAAAAGGATTTTCAAACACCTCTTCCCCAAGCTTAGAGCTTTCCATATCATTATGGGAGGAAGCATGGATAGCACTGACACTATGGCAATTATTATCATCATCATTTTCAGAATTAGTTTCCCAGAGATTTGCAATATCAAAAGTAGTGTGCTCATTCAAATCTTGATCACTAATGTATGTAAAGGGCATAGGAAGATCATTGTATTCAGATTCATTATCATAATAATCATTAGGAGCAACATACTTACGGTTACCTAGCGTTATCTCATTCACGCGGGGATATGCCGTTACCTCTTTCTCTTTATTCTCCTTCTTCTTCTTCTTCTTCTTCTTCTTCTTCTTCTTCTTCGTTCCCTTCTTCTTCTTCTTCTTCTTCTCCTCCTTCTCCTCGTTCCCTTCTTTAGGAGGAAGAGGCTTGAAGGGTGGCTTGTCCGCATAACCTGATTTACTTTCAGAAACAATAGAAGAAACTTGGGAGGATTCCTCCTTTTCATTAATTAGTTCAAAACACACAGCGGTCCTATCATATTTTGGCAAGGTGTCATCTTCTAAAATATTTTGTATGTAAGTATTTGTATGGCTATTATCAATGCAATAAGAAAAACACCCATGCAGGACATCATCAATATCAAGATCATTAATATCTAACAAAGAAATTTTCCTTGATAACTCTTCACACCACAAAAATAAAGTGAGTTCATCATGCTGATTAGGAGTAATTTCATCATCACAATACAAATTTGCAGCACTCATTGGGTTCAAATTATCATTGGTGGAGCATTGAAAATTAAAATGACCCACTTCATGGCAAACTTCACAAATAAAAGGATAGAGGGCACAAACTTTTCTACCAAGATCATCTAGAGCTCTAACCCACTTTCTAGTTTTTTCATTAATATGATGGATACAATATTCATCTTTGATTTGATTAATTCCACAAGGTCTATGCATTCCACAAAAATTAACATGCTTATAGGAAATAGCATTCTTAGGAGTTTGAGCATGCTTATTGCAATCATTAACAACAATTTCATCCTTCATGCAAGCCTCTTTAAAAGGTTCATGATACTTATCAAAATTCTTTTTAGGCAATTCAAAATGAGAAGCAAAGGCTTTATAAAGATTTGCAGCAACTTGAGAGTCAAGACCATAAGTAGCACTCATATCTCGAAATTTATCGGTGTCCATAAAAGCTTCGATGCATTCATAATCATAATTTATACCCGACTCTTCACCTTTGTTGTTCTCCCATCCTTCAGCATTCTCCTCAATCCGATCAAGAAGATCCCACCTAGCTTCAACCTCCTTGCTTGTGAAAGATCCCTCTGAACATGCATCCAGATAGTCCTTGTGTTGTCCTGAAAGCCTCGCATAAAAATTGTTAACAATAACATTACGGGGAGCTCATGAATGGGACATTTGAGCATTAGTGACTTCAATCTCCCCCACGCTTGAGAAATACTCTCTCCATCACGAGGATAAAAGTTATAAATGTAATTCCTATCAATATGCACTTCATGAGGAGGATAAAATTTAGAATAAAAGAGAGGTACAATTTCCTCCCAACCAAGAGAATGACTATTCTTCAACAATTTATACCAATGCGCCGCTTCACCAGACAGCGAAAAAGAGAATAGCTTCTTCCTCACTTCATCCATAGAGATACCTGCACACTTGAATAACCCGCATAATTCATGCAAAAACAGTAAATGATCTCCAGGATGGACAGTTCCATCCCCTTCATAGCGGTTATCAATAACACGTTCAATAATTTTCATGGGTATCTTGAAAGCGAGTACTTGCGAGTAGGTGGATTTAAAATATCACAAGCATCATTAGAGTTATCGCATATGGGAGATAAAGCATTATCGGAACAAATTTTCTCCCCTAAGGATGGGAAGCTAAAAAGATCACAGAAACTAGCTTCCCCAAGCTTAGACTTATCCATAGCATTAGCAATGATTGCGTTCATACTAATAACATTGCTACTAGCATGCAATTGAGGCTCCATAGGTTCTTTAATTTTCGCATCACACAATTCATGTCTTAACTTAGGAAATAAATTAAAAAGCTCATAGTTGTATTCCATTATGCCTTACTAGTGTAAACAAGAAACAAAAAGATGCAATTGCAGGATCTAAAGGAAATAGCTTCGAGTACTTACAGCGGCGAAAATAGCTTAGTAGCCGAGATCCGGAGTGTGAGTACCTTTTACCTTTCCTCCCCGGCAACGGCGCCAGAAAAGTGCTTGATGTCTACGGGTGCTTCTATTCTTGTAGACAGTGTTGGGCCTCCAAGAGCAGAGGTTTGTAGAACAGCAGCAAGTTTCCCTTAAGTGGATCACCCAAGGTTTATCGATCTCAGGGAGGAAGAGGTCAAAGATATCCCTCTCAAGCAACCCCTGCAATCACAAAGCAAGAAGTCTCTTGTGTCCCCAACACACCTAATACACTTGTCGGATGTAAAGGTGCACTAGTTCGGCGAAGAGATAGTGAGATGCAAGTAATATGGATGAGTATGAGTGGTAATAGCAATCTGAATAACATATGGCAGCGAGTAAACATGCAACAAACCCAGTAAACAAACGGAGATTCGATGCTTGGAAGCAAGGCCTAGGGATCCCGCTTTCACTAGTGGACACTCTCAACAATGATCACATAAAAGGACTACTCTACACCCTCTTGTTGGATGATGAACACCACTAACTGTGTAGGATTACACGAACCCTCAATGCCGGAGTTAACAAGCTCCACAATATTCAATGTTCATATTTAAATAACCTTAGAGTGTAAGATAGATCAACACAATCACACCAAGAACTAACATAGCATGCACACTGTCACCATCACACTATGAAGGAGGCATAGATCACATCAATTCTTATCATAGCAATAGTTAACTTCATAATCTACAAGAGATTACAATCATAACCCACGCCAAGTACTACACGATGCACACACTATCACCATTACACCGTGTAGGAGGAATAGACTACTTTAAAAACATCACTAGAGTAGCACATAGATGATATTCAACTAGATCACATAAAGAGAGAGATTAACCACATAGCTACAGCGGAGCCCTCAGCCCCGGGGGTGAATTACTCCCTCCTCATCATGGAGGCAGCGATGGCGGTGAAGATGGCGGTGGAGACGGCGGTGGAGATGACTCCGGGGGCAATTCCCCGTCCCGGCGGCGTGCCGGAACAGAGACTTCTGTCCCCCGAATTGGAGTTTCGCGATGGCGGCGGCTCTGGATGGTTTTCTCTGGTTTCGTCGAACTGGCCGTGGTTTTTAGGTCAGGGACGACTAAATAGGCAAAGAGGCGGAGTCGGAGGGGCCACGGGGTGCCCACACACTAGGGGGCGCGCCCCCCTTGGGCCGCGCCGCCCTGTGGGGTGGGGCCCCCTGGCTCCCCTCTCGTCTTTCTCCGGTGCTCTGGAAGCTTCCGGGAATTATAAGATCTTCGGTCTTGATTTCGTCCGATTCCGAAAATATTTCTTTACTAGGATTTCTGAAACCAAAAATAGCAGAAAACAACAACTGGCCTTTCGGCATCTCGTCAATAGGTTAGTTCCAGAAAACGCATAAAAACGATATAAAGTGTGAACAAAACATGTAGGTATTGTCATAAAACAAGCATGGAACATCAGAAATTATAGATACGTTGGAGACGTATCCGTGCCGGAAAATGCATCGAAATGATATAAAGTGTATATAAAACATGTGAGTATTGTCATAAAACTAGAATGGAACATAAGAAATAATAGATACGTTTGAGACGTATCAAGCATCCCCAAGCTTAGTTCCTACTCGCCCTCGAGTAGGTAAACGATAACAAGGATAATTTCTGAAGTGACATGCTACTATCATAATCTTGATCAATACTATTGTAAAGCATATGCGATGAATGAAGTGATTCAAAGCAATGGTAAAGATAATGACTAAACAACTGAATCATATAGCAAAGACTTTTCATGAATAGTACTTTCAAGACAAGCATCAATAAGTCTTGCATAAGAGTTAACTCATGAAGCAATAGATTCTTAATAGAAGGTTTTGAAGCAACACAAAGGAAGATATAAGTTTCAGCAGTTGCTTTCAACTTCAACATGTTTATTTCATGGATAATTGTCAACACAAAGTAATATGATGAATGCAAATAAGCAAGTATGTAAGAATCAATGCACACAGTTGACACAAGTGTTTGCTTCTAAGATAGAAAGAAGTAGGTAAACTGACTCAACATAAAGTAAAAAAAGGGCCCTTCGCAGAGGGAAGCAGGGATTACTCTTGTGCTAGAGCTTTTTATTTTGGAAACATGGAGACAATTTTGTCAACGGTAGCAATAATTTATATGTGTTATGCATAAAACATCCTATAAATTGCAAGCCTCATGCATCGAATACCAATAGTGCTCGCACCTTGTCCTAATTAGCTCGGATTTCCATGGATTATCATTGCATTACATATGTTTCAACCAAGTGTCACAAAGGGGTACCTCTATGTCACCTGTACAAAGGTCCAAGGAGATAGATCGCATTTGATTTCTCGTTTTTGATAGATTACATAGAAAACAGATAATGGACTCCTCTTTAATGCTTAAGCATTCAACAACAGATAATATTCTCATAAGAGATTGAGGATTAATGTCCAAACTGAAACTTCCACCATGGTACATGGCTTTAGTTGGTGGCCCAATGTTCTTCTCTAACAATATGCATACTCAAACCATTTAATCATGATAAATCACCCTTACTTCAGACAAGACGAACATGCATAGCAACTCACATGATATTCAACAAAGGTGTAATAGTTGATGGCGTCCCCAGAAACATGGTTACCGCTCAACAAGCAACTTATAAGAAATAAGATACATAAGCGACATATTCAATACCACAATAGTTTTTTAAGCTATTTTCTCATGAGCTATGTATTGTAAAGACAAGGAATGAAATTTTAAAGGTAGCACGCAAGCAATTTACTTGGAATGGCAGAAAAATACCACATAGTAGGTAGTTATGGTGGACACAAATGGCATAGGTTTCTGCTCAAGGTTTTGGATGCACGAGAAGCATTCCCTCTCAGTACAAGGCTTTGGCTAGCAAGGTTGTTTGAAGCAAACACAAGTATGAACCGGTACAGCAAAACTTACATAAGAACATATTGCAAGCATTATAAGACTCTACACTGTCTCCTTGTTGTTCAAACACTTTTACCAGAAAATATCTAGACTTTTAGAGAGACCAATCATGCAAACCAAATTTCAACAAGCTCTATGGTAGTTCTCCACTAATAGGTTTAAACTACATGATACAAGAGTTTAAACATGATCTAATTGAGAGCTCAAAACAATTGCCAAGTATCAAATTATTCAAGACAATATACCAATTACCACATGGAGCATTTTCTGTTTCCAACCAAATAGCAATGAACGAAGCAGTTTTCAACCTTCGCCATGAACATTAAAAGTAAAGCTAAGAACACCAGTGTTCATATGAAACAGCGGAGCGTGTATTTCTCCCACACAAAGAATGCTAGGATCCGATTTTATTCAAACAAAAATAAAAATAAAAGCATACAGACGCTCCAAGTAAAGCACATAAGATGTAACGGAATAAAAATATAGTTTCACTAGAGGTGACCTGATAAGTTGTCGATGAAGAAGCGGATGCCTTGGGCATCCCCAAGTTTAGATGCTTGAGTCTTCTTGAAATATGCAGGGATGAACCACGGGGGCATCCCCAAGCTTAGACTTTTCACTCTTCTTGATCATATTATATCATCCTCCTCTCTTGATCCTTGAAAATTTTCTCCACACCAAACTCAAAACAAACTCATTAGAGGGTTAGTGCATAATCAAAAATTCACATGTTCAGAGAGGACACAATCATTCCTAACACTTCTGGACATTACCCAAGGCTACTGAAAGTTAATGGAGCAAAGAAATCCACTCAACACAATAAAGGAGGCAATAAAAGGCAGAATCTGTCAAAACAGAACAGTCCGTAAAGATGAATTTTTTAGAGGCAGTTAACATGCTCATATTAAGAAGCTCAAATTGAATGAAAGTTGCGTACATATCTGAGGATCACTCATGAATTTTCGCAGATTTTTGTGAGTTTCCTACAGAGAGTTCTACTCAAATTCGTGACAGCTAGAAATCTATTTCTGCGCAGAAATCTAAATCTAGTATCAACCTTACTATCAAAGACTTTACTTGGCACAACAATGCAATAAAGTAAAGATAAGGAGAGGTTGCTACAGTAGTAACAACTTCCAAGACACAAATATAAAACAAAAATTGCAGAAATAAAATAATGGGTTGTCTCCCATAAGCGCTTTTCTTTAACGCCTTTCAGCTAGGCGCAGAAAGTGTAACTCAAGTATTATCGAGAGATGAAGCATCAACATCATAATTTGTTCTAATAATAGAATCAAAAGGTAACTTCATTCTCTTTCTAGGGAAGTGTTCCATACCTTTCTTAAGCGGGAATTGATACTTAATATTTCCTTCTTTCATATCAATAATAGCACCAACAGTTCGAAAAAGGGTCTTCCCAGAATAATAGGACAAGATGCATTGCATTCAATATCCAAGACAGCAAAATCAACGGGGACAAGGTTATTGTTAACCGTAATGTGAACATTATCAATCCTCCCCAAAGGTTTCTTTATAGAATTATCAGCGAGATTAACATCCAAATAACAATTTTTCAATGGTGGCAAGTCAAGCATATCATAGAGTTTCTTAGGCATAACAGAAATACTTGCACCAAGATCACATAAAGCATTACAATCAAAATCATTGACCTTCATTTTAATGATGGGCTCCCAACCATCTTCCAACTTCCTAGGAATAGAAGTTTCAAGTTTTAATTTCTCTTCTCTAGCTTTAATGAGAGCATTTGTAATATGTTTTGTAAAGGCCAAGTTTATAGCACTAGCATTAGGACTTCTAGCAAGTTTTTGCAAGAACTTAATAACTTCAGAGATATGACAATCATCAAAATCTAAACCATTATGATCTAAAGCAATGGGGTCGATGTCCCCAATACTCTGAAAAATTTCAGCACTTTTATCACAAACAGTTTCAGCAGTTTCAGGCAATTTTGCACGCTTTGCACTAGGAGTAGAAACATTGCCAACACCAATTATTTTACCATTGATAGTAGGAGGTTTAGCAACATGTGAAGCGTTAACATTACTAGTGGTGGTAATAGTACAAACTTTAGCTACATTATTCTCTTTAGCTAGTTTTTCTTCTCTTTCCCACCTAGCATGCAATTCAGCCATCAATCTAATATTGTCATTAATTCGAACTTGAATAGCATTTGCTGTAGCAAATGACTTAATATCTCTATCTTCATTAGGCATAACTTTCAATTTTAAAAGATCAACATCAGCAGCAAGACTATCAACCTTAGAAGCAAGAATATCAATTTTACCAAGCTTTTCCTCAACAGATTTGTTAAAGGCAGTTTGTGTACTAATGAATTCTTTAAGCATGACTTCAAGACCAGAGGGTACACTCCTACTATTGTTGTAAGAATTACCATAAGAATTACCATAACCATTACTATTATTAGAAGGATATGGCATATAGTTGTTACCAGAATTATTCCTATAAGCATTGTTGTTGAAATTATAACTTTTAATGAAGTTCACATCAACATGCTCTTCTTGAGCAACCAATGAAGCTAAAGGAACATTATTAGGATCAACATTAGATCTACCATTAACAAGCATAGACATAATCACATCAATCTTATCACTCAAGGAGGAGGTTTCTTCAACAGAATTTACCTTCTTACCTTCTGGAGTCCTTTCAGTGTGCCATTCAGAGTAGTTGGTCATCATATCATCAAGAAGCTTTGTTGCGGCACCCAAAGTGATGGACATAAAAGTACCTCCAGCAGCTGAATCCAATAGGTTCCTCGAAGAAAATTTTAATCCTGCATAGAAGGTTTGGATGATCATCCAAGTAGTCAGTCCATGGGTAGGGCAATTCTTTACCAAAGATTTCATTCTTTCCCATGCTTGGGCAACATGTTCATTATCCAATTGCTTAAAATTCATTATGCTACTTCTCAAAGATATAATTTTAGCAGGAGGATAATATCTACCAATGAAAGCATCCTTACATTTAGTCCATGAATCAATACTATTCTTAGGCAAAGATAGCAACCAATCTTTAGCTCTTCCTCTTAAGGAGAAAGGAAACAATTTCAGTTTTATAATGTCCCCATCTACATCCTTATACTTTTGCATTTCACAAAGTTCAACAAAATTATTAAGATGGGCAGCAACATCATCAGAACTAACACCAGAAAATTGCTCTCTCATAACAAGATTTAGTAAAGCAGGTTTAATTTCATAAAATTCTGCTGTAGTAGCAGGTGCAGCAATAGGTGCGCATATAAAATCATTATTATTGGTGCTAGTGAAATCACACAACTTAGTGTTCTCAGGAGTATTCATTTTAACAGTAATAAAAATAAACTAAGCATAACAGGATTAAATAAAGTAAAACTAGTAACTAATTTTTTTGTGTTTTCGATATAAAGAAAGCAAAAAAAAATAGAAAATAAAATAAAGTAATGCAAGACAATAAACAAAGTAAAGAGATTGGATATGATAGACTCCCATTGCAGCGTGTCTTGATCTCCCCGGCAACGGCGCCAGAAAAAGAGTTGTTGACGTGGGAGTTGAA
The DNA here is from genome assembly GCF_022539505.1 of Lolium rigidum. Classification (NCBI taxonomy): domain Eukaryota; kingdom Viridiplantae; phylum Streptophyta; class Magnoliopsida; order Poales; family Poaceae; genus Lolium; species Lolium rigidum. The sequence continues at coordinate 112,392,680 of NC_061509.1, read as the reverse complement.
AATCTTTGTGGTGTAACTTTTCTTCGTTCCCCGGCAACAGCGCCAGAAAAAGAGCTTGATAACGCGTGAAGCACACGTCCGTTGGGAACCCCAAGAGGAAGGTGTGATGCGTACAGCAACAAGTTTTCCCTCAGTAAGAAACCAAGGTTATCGAACCAGTAGGAGATGAAGGCCACGTGAAGGTTTTTGGTGAAGGAGTGTACGGCGCAACACCAGGGATTCCGGCGCCAACGTGGAACCTGCACAACACAATCAAAATACTTTGCCCCAACTTAACAGTGAGGTTGTCAATCTCACCGGCTTGCTGTAAACAAAGGGTTAAACGTATGGTGTGGAGAATGATGTTTGTTTGCAAAGAACAGCAGAGAACAATGATTGCAGTAGTATGGTGACCCTGCATACCACTGCATGTTGTAGTATGCCAGTCGTTGATATAACATTCACGAAGTACCAATCCGCAAATATTACATCCCTCGGAGTAGTACAACAGAACATAGCAGGTCCATAACTCAAACATTTATTATTACAAGCAATATGTACATATCATCTCGAAGTTCCTCTTGGGTCCTAAGAGGAATACTCCTGGGTTCGAGGCGAACCCGACTCAACTTACAATATAAGAGTCTTACAAGGTTATACATTTATTCTCAACGAGCAGCTAAGTACTAAGAGTTCGCACTGCTCGGTTACTACTACTATCGGATAGGTCTATGCTTGATCTCCTCCGAAACCCTCCCCGGTTCCGTAGATGATGAGGTAGTCAACTCCTTCTATACCTCCGGAGAGGTCTGGTTCTTCGTAGCAGATGTCTTCTGCTCCCTCGGGGTCGTTGTTGTCCTCCTCAAGTCGATTCAGACAATCTAAGCAGGGGATTTAAGAGTGGTATGAGTACGAGCGTACTCAACAAGTTCATTATAGAAAAGAGGTGTTTAATGCACTAGCTACGATATCGGACCGGAAAGTCTAATACCAATGCAGGTTTTGATAATCATTTCTTCAAGAGGTTGCTTTTATTCGGAAGAACTATGTCCGTCGGCCTTCACCGGTTTACTAGAACTTCATGGAGTTCCTTTCGGCAGCGTTCGCAGTTCCAAATCCCGGAACGAGGAGTGACAGGTCACGTTTCATTACACTCTGCAGAGGTGTGTTGCTTTACCCATAAGAGATCTTAACCTTGGTGCCAACCGGGCAGCTTTCCCGTCCACACTTCCTTCGGTGTGAGGCCCGGTATAAGGTCATAGCCAATCATATTCCTCCGCTACCTCGCACACCCACCCTTTGTTGCATACCCCGACCCTGGGTCCTCGCCGGTCCTCTTATACCAATTAAGGATGGACCCCGACCACGACGACGATCCGGGATCGAACCAAACTCCTTCGCCGGTAGCTGCAACCCATCATAGACCGCAATACCGTGGGGAACTTATGGCTTCCCCAGCCTACCGCTTGCTCTTCGGGCGACAAGTGTCTATGGACTATGCCGTGGGGAACTTATGGCTTCCCCAGCCTACCGCTTGCCCCCTAGGAGTACAAGTGTCTACGGTAAAGCACGTCCGTTGATGTACAAGAGGTGGAAATACGATTGACTATTCCGTCCCACTCCTGATCTTATGGTTAACACGGGTATTACGGCACAAGAATCACTGGACGACATTTGTTGTTTAATCCTAGATGGATATAAACCCTTGCAATGGAACCTCCACCATATCAACACAATCCATGGTTCCATTGCCCACCACTTAGTCATATTCATAGTTATGAAAATAGTGGTTTTGCTTTTTATGCAATAGTGATAAACATAGTACTTTGTAAGTAATTTGGTAAAAATACTCAAATGACATGAGCAAGTGATGAACTTGCCTGAACACTGCAAAGTGTTGCAGTTGGATGGTGTGGACTGACCCTTGTCCTCTATTGCTGAAAAATAGCATCATTGTCCAATAAGGGCAATGGTTAAAGAAGCAATTATGCATGCTTTCCATTTTTAGGGTTTGTCCCCCCCTTTCCGATGTCTTATCATTTTATGTGAGAGGTAATTACTAAGAACAATTTAGGGATACTTTGTTTAGGGTAAAATACAACCTTGAAATGTTGTCAAGGTGTTTTTAAAGTCCAAAAGAATTTATGGACTTATTTTCATTATTGAGAATATAAAGTGTGATTTAAATGATTATTATAATCATCAAATTAGGACTTATTCTTAGTTGTCTTCAAAAATTCCTTTTGATATTTTATTCTGATGAGAATTTTATGCTGAGCAGTTTTCATATTTTTAATTATTTTTTTAGAGCTATATTCTATTTTATAAAATGCTTAGAAATACTCACTTAAATGGGTATTTTGGAAATGTCCAAAATACCCCTCGGGCCCACCTGTCAGGCGGCCGAGCTGGTTAGGTTGGACCAGCCCACTGGGCTCGGTCCAACCGACCCAGTCGCATCGTCTCCTCGCCGCATCCTAACCCTAATCCCCTTTCGGCTCCCGCGACGCCGAAATCGCCTCCGCCGTCGCCGCTTTAATCTGGCCGTCTCCGGCCATCGCCGGCGACGAGATGGTGCAGATCTGGACCGCCTCTCGACGGCGGACATGGTGGTCCGCGTCGATCTGACGCTCGCGTCCTCGTTCGCTCGCCATCGACTCTCCCGTGCGCCTGGCTTTTGGCGTCCACCGCCGCCGTGCGTTGGAGATGCCGTGGACCTTCCTCCTGGCGCTCCCCTGGGCGCGTGGTGCTGCGCTGGGGTGCTGTGGTGGTCACCGTGGCTTGGCTTGGCCAGGCCTGGTGCCGCCGTGTGCCCTAGCGTGCGCCGCCGTGGCCGCCATGGTCGTGTCGTCCACCTCCTCCCCGGTATGTGCTCCTCCTTCTCCTCTGTTACCTGTTCTACCTCTTCTCCTTCCTCTGGATGCCCTGGCATCCACCTGATTGTGCTGCTGCTACACCTATGTGCTCTGCTGTTGTGCTTGCTGTGGATGCGTGTATGCTGTTGTGCTCTCTGCTGTTGCCATGGATCCTAGCTGCTGTGCTGTGCTGCTGCCATGCGTATGCTGCTGCTGTGCATATGCTGCTTCTGTGTGTGCTGCTCTCCTCTATATCTTGCTGTTGTAACTCTTGAGCTCTTGCTCAAGAGCATACTGTGATGCTTATGCTCTATTAAATTGTTCCTGCTGTTGCTATATGGCTCATGCCTCTCCTGTGTGTGCATTTCCTTGCCCCTGGCTTGATCATGATGCATGATCCTTGCATTATGCAAGTGCCAGTGCCCTTGGTGTGATGTGTATAGGGCTGTGAATCTTGGAAATGCTCAATCTAGCATGGTTGTTGACTAAATAACACTATCCCTTGATGGTGTGCTTCTGGATACAATTGTATTTAATTTATTTACTTATCTCTGATGCAATTATTTATGAGATGTGGCTATATAATTGATCTGGTTAAATGTGTGGTTGCTAGGCTTGGCTCTAGCATGTCTTAGCATGCTCTAGCAAGCTTCTGATGATCATATGATCATCAGTTGCTTGTAAAAGCTGTTGTGTTATGACTGTGCCTCTCTGTTGCTCATCTTTGTGTCTGTGTGACACCAAAATCTGTACTGATGCATGCTTTTGCTTGCTCAAGCAGTTGCGGATGCTTGCAATGATCCATTGGATCAGCTGCAAGGCTCTGGTGCTTTGATTACTTGTATGATTCACTTATCTGTATTACCCGGATTTACTAAAATGGATAAGTGATGTGAACTGCTTGTAGTAATGATCATTTCATTGAGTTTGGCAGGGCTAGATGGATGCCACCACTTGGTTGGGTACCCTAGCCCTCCTTTTGAACCCATCTGGGTGATAATAACTGTGCATGGCTTATTAGTTTGGGCTGGTTTAGTGGTTGAGGTGACCTTGACAGCAATTCATTGCTGTTTAGGTAGCTCCCACCCTTGTTGGCTTGCTGTGGCTTAGTGAATGCATCACTGGGTAATTCCTTGTTGGATTTCCAGTGATCTTTGATGTTGACAAACAAGAATAGACACATATTGTCTCTCTGTCTGATGGTGTAGTGGTCATAGGTGCTAAGTAACTCTGGCTAGCTAGATAGGTTCATCTCCTTGCTGGATGTCTTTGGTTATGCCACTAGTTTGGTTTAACCAATGTTCCCTGGTGATTTCCTATTGGTTTCTCTCCTGTTTACTTGCACCAATTGGCTAGTAGCCAAATGATGACTCACACAGGGTTTCTACCCTTTTCTGTTGCTATGATGTATGCATATGCTTATTTTATGAGCAAAACCTTGGCTTGCTCATGTTCATCAGTGTATACCTCACTCCAGCTCCTAGAATGAGTTGTTGATGTAGAGGATTGCTTCTGGTTGGTTTGGTTTGCTTGCCCTGCTCCTCCTTGCAAGCTTGTGATTCTTGGTTGGTTCTGGTGATTACTGGAATAGGTGGAGCAGCTCTAACTGTTCACATGTTCTTGACGTTCTTGCTGTGTTCTTACCACTTGAGTTGCTGCCGATGGAATGGCTAGGGTTTGGGCTGTGAAAAGTTTATATATGCCCTGCCCTTGCCTCTCTGGTCGACAACAGGGCCTGGTCATTTTGGTGACTCTCCCAGGCTGTGTGGGCTGGTGTGCATGCACTCTGCCTGGTGAGCTACCTGTGTGGTTGCCGGTTGGTACTTGGTCCAGTGAGTGGATCAGCTCGGCTGATCTTGGTCATATCCTCTCAATTCTCCATTTTTGCTAACCTGCCAAGTGGCAATGCCACTTGGCATAACCCTTTGTTTGTTTCATGTTTGTACAGGGAACAATGAGATGATCAAGATCATCTTGAGCAAGAATTCCATGATGATCATCTTATGTAGTTTAGGACATTTCATTGACTTGTAATTTTCCTTTTCCTTTTTCCATTTATTCAAGTCTTGTAATGTGTTGTAATCTCATAATTCTCAAGAATATTGTAATGACTTTGTATCTTGTGTGATTATCAATAAAGCTTAAAGTTTCTCTAATGAGCTTTTAATTATATGTTGTATAATTTAATATCCTTGATTATTTATATTTGTTTAATGAATTACTTCCATTTGAATTATGAAATGTTCATGTGATGTTTGAATTTGAAATTCAAACATACTAAGTTGAATTCAATCATGCCACTTAATTTTGAGATGCACTATTCCCCTCTCTTCTCGAAAACCCTAATTTAGTTAAGTGAGGTGCAAGTTTATCGCACTCTCGAAACCCTAACCCTGTAAGGTGTCGAGAGAGAAACTTGTCCCCCTTCGATGCAGTTTTCTTTTCAAAGCGCGAAATTTCCCCAGAATTTACGATTTAATGCACATCCCTTTCTAAAATCTACCCCTCGATCGTCTCTAAACCTGGGACATTACAGCCTTTCCCCTTAAAGAAAACGTCGTCCCGAAGTTGTGGTTGTAATACCTGAACAGTTCTGGGTAAGACTTTCTCAGGTCTTCTTCCTTTTCCCAGGTGGCTTCTCTCTCGGGATGATGCTTCCACTGGATCTTGCAGTACTTAATGGCTCTATTCCTGAGTTGTTTCCAATTTTCCTCCAGAATCTTGACTGGCTTCTCGATATAGGTCAAGTCTGGTTGTAACTCGAGCTCGTCATGTGATACTGGCTCGTCTGGGGTCTTTAAGCACTTCCTGAGTTGGGATACATGGAATACATTGTGTACTTGAGATAACCTTCCCGGTAGATCCAATTCAAATGCTAACCCTCGGTTCTGACTCAGTATCTTGAAAGGTCCGATGTATCTAGGGCTAAGCTTCCCCTTTACTCCAAATCTCTGAAGACCTTTCATCGGACTTACCTTAAGGTATACCATGTCTCCAACTTGTGGCTCCCATGTTCTTCTCTTTTGATCTGCATAACTCTTTTGTCGGCTTTGAGCTATTTTGAGCCTATATCTTACGATGTCGATGATCTGCTGCTTTTCTTTGACATAATCTGGATTGAACTCCTTTCTTGAACCTGCCTCGTACCAACAGATAGGTGATCTACATTTTCTTCCATACAGAGCTTCAAACGGTGCCATCTTGATGCTGCTTTGATAGCTATTATTGTACGAAAACTCTGCTAGTGGTAAGTGCTCCTCCCATGATCCTTCGAAGTCTAGGGCACAAGCCCTAAGAATATCCTCCAATATCTGGTTTGTCCTTTCTGTTTGTCCTCCCGTCTGAGGATGATAGGCGGTGCTATAGTCTAACTTGGATCCTAAAGCTTCATGTAGTTGTTTCCAAAATGAAGAGGTGAATACGGATCCTCGATCTGACACTGTCTTCTTGGGTACTCCGTGTTTACTCACAATCTCTTTGATGTAAAGATCGATGAGTTTTTCTCCTTTGTCCTGCTGGTTTACTGCTAAGAAGTGTGCACTCTTCGTCAACCGGTCCACGATTACCCATATCATGTCCTTCTTTCTATTAGTCATGGGTAGTCCGGTGATGAAATCTATTCCTATCTCTTCCCATTTCCATTCTGGGATTGGTAAAGGTTGCAACTGTCCTGCCGGACTTTGATGTTCAGCCTTCACCCTTTGACATGTATGGCATTCCGCCACATATTGTGCTATCTCTCTTTTCATGTTATTCCACCAGAACAATTCCTTGAGATCCATGTACATCTTTGTACTTTCTGGATGTATCGAGTACGGTGTTTGATGTGCTTCCCAGAGTATAACTTCCTTGATCTCATCAATATCCGGAACGCAAATCCTTTTCTGAAACTAGAGTGATCCCGACTCTCCTCGGTGAAATTCTGATGGTCTTCCCTCGTCAATCCTTCTCATCTCCTCCACGATGAATGGATCGTCCAATTGACCCATGATTATCTCATTCTTTAGATTAACACTTAGTTCATCAGCTACTTGTAATGCTGATAGTCCTTCATGAGCTTCTTTCTCCCAAAGTTGTATCTGGGCTTGGCTTATTTGCTTCTTCAACTCCGGTGCTATTTCTTGCTCCACTCCTCCAGTGCTCTTCCTACTCAAGGCATCTGCTACTACATTAGCTTTTCCTGGAGTATAATTGATGGTCAAATCATAGTCCTTGATCAATTCAAGCCATCTTTTCTGTCTCATGTTGAGTTCCTTCTGAGTGAAGAAGTACTTGAGACTCTTATGATCAGTATAGAGCTCACACTTGGCTCCATAGAGAAAATGTCTCCAAGTTTTTAGTGCAAAAACGACTGCTGCTAACTCTAAGTCATGTGTTGGATAGTTCACTTCATGAGGTCTGAGTTGCCTCAATCCATAAGATATTACTTTCTGATCTTGCATGAGTACGCAACCCAATCCATGTTTGTATGCGTCACAATACACGGTGTAATCCTTGCCAACTTCTCGGACTGCTAACACCAGTGCTGTGATGAGTTTCTCCTTCAGAGTCTGAAAACTCTTCTCACACTCATCGGACCACACGAATGGTGTGTTCTTCCTTAACAGCTTAGTCATTGGTCCTGCTATCTTAGAGAATCCTTCAATGAATCTCCGATAGTATCCTGCCATTTCTAAGAATCCTCGGATTTCTTTGACAGTCTTTGGTGCTTCCCATTCTAAAACTGCTGCTACTTTGCTTGGGTTTACTGCTATCCCATCCTTGCCGATAACATGACCAAGAAATTCTACTTGATCTAGCCAAAACTCGCACTTGCTGAATTTGGCATAGAGTTGATGTTCTCTTAGTGTTTGCAACACTATCCTAAGATGTTCAGCATGTTCAGCTTTATCCTTGGAATATATCAAGATATCATCGATGAACACGATGACAAACTTGTCTAGACATGGCATGAAGATCTTATTCATAAGATTCATGAAGATTGATGGGGCGTTTGTTAATCCAAAAGGTACTACTAGGTATTCATGATGTCCGTACCTTGAAACAAAGGCAGTTTTCGGAACGTCTTCCTTCTTGATCTTTATCTGATGGTATCCGGATCTTAGATCAATCTTTGAAAAGACTCCCGCGCCTCTAACTTGATCAAACAGATCTTGTATTCTAGGAAGTGGATACTTGTTCTTAATAGTAACATTATTCAGATTCATGTAGTCCCCGCACATCCTTCGGCCTCCATCTCTTTTATCCACAAATATCACAGGTGATCCCCATGGTGAGATACTCTCCTGAATAAATCCTTTCTGTTCCAGGTCATCCAACTGTTCCTTGAGTTCTTTCAACTCCTTAGGCCCCATCTTGTATGGTGCCTTCGCAATTGGAGTTGTTCCTGGAATTAGGTCGATAGTATACTCTATCTCCCTATCTCGGTGGCATTCCAGGTAATTCCTTAGGAAAAACATCCTAGAATTCATTAACTACAGGTATATCCTCCAGCTTTACTTCCTTCATGCTATTCAACTGTAGCTCTACTTCTATCTGGGTATGCTTATCTCCTTGGTAGATCATTCTACTTCCATCGGGGCTTTTCAGAGACACTGTTTTGTTCACACAATCTATCAAGGCTCCATTTGCCTCTAACAAGTTCATACCAAGAATGATATCAATGTCCTTCATTGGTAGAATGAACAGGTCTGCGTCAAACGCACACTTATTGATCATAATGACCTGTCCCTGTTTGGTGTGGGTTACTACTATCGTTCCCCCCGCAGAAAGTATGGTGATAGGTGTATCTAACTTAGTGCAACTAGTCCCATGTTTGATGATGAATTGCTGAGAAATGAATGATGTAGTTGCACCAGTATCAAAAAGTACTTTGCCAGGATGAGTAAGTATCTGAAGCGTACCCATCACTGCCTGATCGGAGTTCACCACCTCCTCCAAGCTGGTGCAGTTCAACTTGCCGAAGGGCTTCTTGTTCTTCCAATTCCCTCCAGTATTCCCGCCTCGGTTTCCTCCTCCGTGCTTATTCTTAGGGCAATCCCGAAGCATGTGCCCTTCCTCGCGACAACCAAAGCATATTATCCTTGGCTTCCTGCAATCCTTGGAAAGGTGTCATGGTTTTCCACAGCTTCGGCAAATTATCTGGTTTGCAGGCTGGAATCCTTGGCTCCTCCGATTGTTGTTGTTGTACCTTGGTTTGAAACTCAAGCCAGTGTTAGGCTTGTTGCTGACAAATCTCTTAGGCTCAAATTTAGCCTTCTTCCTTTTCTCTTCTTGCAGCTGTTTGAAGTCATCTTCAAGAGTGATGGATGCATCCACCAACTCCTGGAACTCGGTAGCTCTCATCATCCTGAGCTGTACCTTGAACTGAGGACTTAATCCCTGCAAGAACCTCTTCTTCTTCTTGTCCTCGGTGTTGACCTCCTCAACAGCATACCGAGACAACTTGGAAAACTCCCTGACATAAGTCAGGATAGCCTTATCCTTCTGCTCGAGACTTTCAAATTCTCGACGCTTCAGCTCCACTATACTTTCAGGGACATTGGATTCCCTGAACTTCCTCTTGAACTCCTCCCATGAAAACACATTTTCAGCCGGATAAATGACTACTATGTTATCCCACCAAGATGCGGCGGGTCCACACAACAGGTGTGTTGCATATCTGACCTTCTCCAGGTCATTGCATCCGACAGTGTTGAGCTTTCGCTCAGTGTCCATCAACCAATCCTCCGCGTCCATGGGTTCGGGCGCGTATGCGAAGGATATTGGCTTTGTATTCTGGAAGTCCGACAAAGTAAATCCCTGATTCTCCGGCCTCTCCACCCTATTTTGCTGTAGCAGCTCCTGAAAGAACTTGTTCTGCTGCTCCATAGTCATATGTTGCCTCTCCTCCAACATTTGCATGTATTGGAGGAAGTTCTGTTGTGTCATGGGTGGTGGTGGTGGAAACTGGTTTCTGGCTGCTTCATCTGCCTCTTCCTTCTACTTGGCCTCATGCTCGAGGCGCTGTGCTTCACTCTCCTCACCCGTCGCTCCCGACATTTTCCCCTAGTTCTGCAACACAAAGTGGTACTCATAGTTACTCCATGCGCAAGTTTTCTGAGCTCATCTTTGTGCAGAGAACTAGTCACGCAATGGAAATCAAGAAGCAAATCCAAATCATACAAAACATATACCATGTATATACATACTTAAGTGGTTTATTACAATACTCAGTAACGATGTGAGTATGCAAACTCACTTATTGAAGTATATTTACAAATTTCTACAAATATTACATACTACAATACATGTGGTACAACTGTATTGTAGCCTCGCCTCCCATGGTGGTCTCTAGTCGTGCTTCACTACCGGTACATCCCAGGCTTCCATCCGGTCGAGCGTGTAGTCCTCCTGACAGAATCTGGAACATAGGGTCTTCCTGTTGGCTGGTAATCAGAATCAGAGGATGATCCCAGGGAGAAATCTGTGTTCATGAACTGGTCATTTAATGCAGCATAATCCACCCCTGGGGTGTACTCCCATGTGACTCCGCCATAGGTATTCCCACCATCCGTATCCGACTCGATCAGTATCGGATACTCCTCATAGTCTCCTCTACTATACTGATGATTCTGGAACTGGGTTGTGGCGTCCTCATCCATCTCAGGATTACATCTAACTGAATCACTACAGGTTCCCGTGTATGATCCCCAACGCCAACCTGTGGAGTTATCTATAGGAGTCTCGGAACGTTGATGGTTTCCGGATTCCTCTCCACCCTCATATCCTCCGTGAGAAGTACTAGGAAAGTACCTAGGTGTAATGGGTGTGGTTTGTTGTTCTGGATGGTCAATACTAATGAAGTCACCAGCTGAATAAACTGGTGTGTGATCCTCACCCTCCATTGGTTCCTTTCCCTTCGTCTCCTCCTTGGGCTCAGTGAATTCTTCCAACATTGTGTCAATTGCTCCCGACAGATGTCGGTTCAACTGAAAGAACAATGTCAGTAGGTTGCGGCTGTTATCCATGTACTTAGCGGCTTCTGCTGATTTTCGTTTTGCAAGCTTGAAGTGGTTAAGCATAGGATCATCTTCCTCCTCCATATGAGGAATATGTGCGAATTCGGAACGAATAAGCTCTTTGGTCTTATGTTCCCAAATATCTGTGATGGCTTTCATTATGGCTATGTGGTAGACTGTTTGGATAGTTCTAGCCTCACCTGCTGGCATCACTACACTCATTCCTAGGGATTCTGGGAGTCTTAGTCCTACCCTACACTTTGCCAATACTGTACCGTCGTAGTACATGTATTTCATTACTTGGATTTGGGGATCGCACCCAAACTCGAGTAACATCGCACGGAGTATATCCGCGAGTCCTCTGTCATAGTCACTCAAGGTTGATTCCTTCACTTTCACGTTACGTCCCGAACGTGAACTTTCCATAGTTGGCTGTAGATAAGAAAGAATATAATATTAGTAATGATGCATCATAATAGAGATAATAAAGAATTATCGCACTAAAAGATATGATTGTTTTATTCTCAAGTGAATATACACCATATTTTTACAGAATTCTTTACTAATCCTATTTCACTCCTAACGTTCTGTCCCATTTACTAGGTTCCAACCTAAGGTCAAAGCTTTTGCTCTGATACCAACTGTGGTGACCCTGCATACCACTGCATGTTGTAGTATGCCGGTCGTTGATATAACATTCACGAAGTACCAATCCGCAAATATTACATCCCTCAGAGTAGTACAACAGAACATAGAAGGTCCATAACTCATTCATTTATTATTACAAGCAATATGTACATATCATCTCGGAGTTCCTCTTGGGTCCTAAGAGGAATACTCCTGGGTTCGAGGCGAACCCGACTCAACTTACAATATAAGAGTCTTACAAGGTTATACATTTATTCTCAACGAGCAGCTAAGTACTAAGAGTTCGCACTGCTCGGTTACTACTACTATCGGATGGGTCTATGCTTGATCTCCTCCGGAACCCTCCCCGGTTCTTTAGACGATGAGGTAGTCAACTCCTTCTATACCTCCGGAGAGGTCTGGTTCTTCATACCAGATGTCTTCTGCTCCCTCGGGGTCGTTGTTGTCCTCCTCAAGTCGATTCAGACAATCTAAGCAGGGGATTTAAGAGTGGTATGAGTACGAGCGTACTCAACAAGTTCATTATAGAAAAGATGTGTTTAATGCACTAGCTACGATATCAGACCAGAAAGTCTAATTCCAATGCAGGTTTTGATAATCATTTCTTCAAGAGGTTGCTTTTATTCAGAAGAACTATGTCTGTCAGCCTTCACCGGTTTACTAGAACTTCATGGAGTTCCTTTCCGGCAGCGTTCACAGTTCCAAATCCCGGACAGGGAGTGACAGGTCACGATTCATTACACTCTGCAGAGGTGTGTTGCTTTACCCATAAGAGATCTTAACCTTGGTGCCAACCGGGCAGCTTTCCCGTCCACACTTCCTTCGGTGTGAGGCCCGGTATAAGGTCATAGCCAATCATATTCCTCCGCTACCTCGCACACCCACCCTTTGTTGCATACCCTGGCTCCTCGCCGGTCCTCTTATACCAACTAAGGATGGACCCCGACCACGACGACAGTCTGGGATCCAACCAAACTCCTTCGCCGGAAGCTGCAACCCATCATAGACCGCAATACCGTGGGGAACTTATGGCTTCCATAGCCTACCGCTTGCTCTTCGGGCGACAAGTGTCTACGGACTATAACGTGGGGAACTTATGGCTTCCCCAGCCTACCGCTTGCCCCCTAGGAGTACAAGTGTCTACGGTAAAACGCGTCCATTGATGTACAAGAGGTGGAAATACGATTGACTATTCCGTCCCACTCCAGATCTTATGGTTAACACGGGTATTACGGCACAAGAATCACTGGACGACATTTGTTGTTTAATCCTAGATGGATATAAACCCTTGCAATGGAACCTTCACCATATCAACACAATCCATGGTTCCATTGCTCACCACTTAGTCATATTCATAGTTATGAAAATAGTGGTTTTGCTTTTTATGCAATAGTGATAAACATAGTACTTTGTAAGTAATTTGGTAAAATACTCAAATGACATGAGCAAGTGATGAACTTGCATGAACACTGCAAAGTGTTGCAGTTGGATGGTGTGGACTGACCCTTGTCCTCTGTTGCTGAAAAAAAGCATCATTGTCCGATAAGGGCAATGGTTAAAGAAGCAATTATGCATGCTTTCCATTTTAGGGTTTGTCCCCCTTTCCGATGTCTTATCATTTTATGTGAGAGGTAATTACTAAGAACAATTTAGGGATACTTTGTTTAGGGTAAAATACAACCTTGAAATGTTGTCAAGGAGTTTTTAAAGTCCAAAAGAATTTATGGACTTATTTTCATTATTGAGAATATAAAGTGTGATTTAAATGATTATTATAATCATCAAATTAGGACTTATTCTTAGTTGTCTTCAAAAATTCCTTTTGATATTTTATTCTGATAGAGAATTTTATGCTGAGCAGTTTTCATATTTTTAATTATTTTTTAGAGCTATATTCTATTTTATAAAATTCTTAGAAATACTCACTTAAATGGGTATTTTGGAAATGTCCAAAATACCCCTCGGGCCCACTCGTCGGCGGCCGAGCTGGTTAGGTTGGACCAGCCCACTGGGCTCGGTCCAACCGACCCAGTCGCATCGTCTCCTTGCCGCGTCCTAACCCTAATCCCCTTTCAGCTCCCGCGACGCCGAAATCGCCTCCGCCGTCGCTGCTTTAATCCGGCCGTCTCCGGCCATCTCCGGCGACGACATGGTGCGGATCTGGACTGCCTCTCGACGGCGGACATTGTGGTCCGCGTCGATCTGACGCTCGCGTCCTCGTTCGCTCACCATCGACTCTCCCGTGCGCCTGGCTTTTGGCGTCCGCCGCCGCCGTGCGTTGGAGATGCCGTGGACCTTCCTCCTGGCGCTCCCCTGGGCGCGTGGTGCTACGCTGGGGTGCTGTGGTGGTCGCCGTGGCTTGGCTTGGCCAGGCCTGGTGCCGCTGTGTGCCCTGGCGTGCGTCGCCGTGGCCGCCATGGTCGTGTCGACCACCTCCTCCCCGGTATGTGCTCCTCCTTCTCCTCTGTTACATGTTCTACCTCTTCTCCTTCCTCTGGATGCCCTGGCATCCACCTGATTGTGCTGCTGCTGCTACACCTATGTGCTCTGCTGCTGTGCTTGCTGTGGATGCGCGTATGCTGTTGTGCTCTCTGCTGTTGCCATGGATCCTAGCTGCTGTGATGTGCTGCTGCCGTGCGTATGCTGCTGCTGTGCATATGCTGCTTCTGTGTGTGCTGCTCTCCTCTATATCTTGCTGTTGTAACTCTTGATCTCTTGCTCAAGAGCATACTGTGATGCTTATGCTCTATTAAATTGTTCATGATGTTGCTATATGGCTCCTGCCTCTCCTATGTGTGCATTTCCTTGCCCCTGGCTTGATCATGATGCATGATCCTTGCATTATGCAAGAGCCAGTGCCCGTGGTGTGATGTGTATAGGGCTGTGAATCTTGGAAATGCTCAATTGAGCATGGCTGTTGACTAAATAACACCATCCCTAGATGGTGTGCTTCTGGATACAATTGTATTTAATTTATTTACTTATGTGTGATGCAATATATTTATGAGATGTGGCTATATAGTTGATCTGGTTAAATGTGTGGTTGCTAGGCTTGGCTCTAGCATGTCTTAGCATGCTCTAGCAAGCTTCTGATGATCATATGATCATCAGTTGCTTGTAAAAGTTGTTGTGTTATGACTGTGCCTCTCTGCTGCTCATCTTTGTGTCTGTGTGACACCAAAATCTGTACTGATGCATGCTTTTGCTTGCTCAAGCAGTTTCTGATGCTTGCAATGATCCATTGGATCAGCTGCAAGGCTCTGGTGCTTTGATTACTTGTATGATTCACTTATCTGTATTACCTGGATTTACTAAAATGGATAAGTGATTGGAACTGCTTGCAGTAATGATCATTTCATTGAGTTTGGCAGGGCTAGATGGATGCCACCACTTGGTTGGGTACCCTAGCCCTCCTTTTGAACCCATTTGGGTGATGATAACTGTGCATGGCTTATTAGTTTGGGCTGGTTCAGTGGTTCAGGTGACCTTGACAGCAATTCATTGTTGTTTAGGTAGCTCCCACCCTTGTTGGCTTGTCGTGGCTTAGTGAATGCATCACTGGGTAATTCCTTGTTGGATTTCCAGTGATCTTTGATGTTGACAAACAAGAATAGACACATATTGTCTATCTGTCTGATGGTGTAGTGGTCATAGGTGCTAAGTAACTCTGGCTAGCTAGATAGGTTCATCTCCTTGCTGGATGTCTTTGGTTATGCCACTGGTTTGGTTTAACCAATGTTCCCTGGTGATTTCCTATTGGTTTCTCTCTTGTTTACTTGCACCAATTGGCTAGTAGCCAAATGATGACTCACACAGGCTTTCTACCCTTTTATGTTGCTGTGATGTATGCATATGCTTATTTTATGAGCAAAACCTTGGCTTGCTCATGTTCATCAGTGTATACCTCACTCCAGCTCCTAGAATGAGTTGTTGATGTAGAGGATTGCTTCTGGTTGGTTTGGTTTGCTTGCCCTGCTCCTCCTTGCAAGCTTGTGATTCTTGGTTGGTTTCTGGTGATTACTGGAATAGGTGGAGCAGCTCTAGCTGTTCACCTGTTCTTGCTATTCTTGTTGTGTTCTTACCACTTGAGTTGCTGCCGATGGAATGGCTAGGGTTTGGGCCGTGAAAAGTTTATATATGCCCTGCCCTTGCCTCTCTGGTCGACAATAGGGCCTGGTCATTTTGGTGACTCTCCCAGGCTGTGTGTGCTGGTGTGCATGCACTCTGCCTGGTGAGCTGCCTGTGTGGTTGCTGGTTGGTACTTGGTCTAGTGAGTGGATCAGCTCGGCTGATCTTGGTCATATCCTCTCAATTCTCCATTTTTGCTAACCTGCCAAGTGGCAATGCCACTTGGCATAACCCTTTGTTTGTTTCATGTTTGTACAGGGAACAATGAGATGATCAAGATGAAGATCAAGATCATCTTGAGCAAGAATTCCATGATGATCATCTTATGTAGTTTAGGACTGATGTCTACGTGTGCTTCTATTCTTGTAGACAGTGTTGGGCCTCCAAGAGCAGAGGTTTGTAGAACAACAACAAGTTTCCCTTAAGTGGATCACCCAAGGTTTACAAAGAACTCAGGGAGGAAGAGGTCAAAGATATCCCTCTCAAGCAACCCTGCAATCACGATACAAGAAGTCTCTTGTGTCCCCAACACACCTAATACACTTGTCAGATGTATAGGTGCACTAGTTCGGCGAAGAGATAGTGAAATACAAGTAATATGGATGTATATGAGTGGTAATAGCAATCTGAATAAAATATGGCAGCGAGTAAACATGCAACAGAACAGTAAATAAACGGAGATTCTATGTTTGGAAACAAGGCCTAGGGATCATACTTTCACTAGTGGACACTCTCAACATTGATCACATAATAAAACCACTCTACACTCTCTTGTTGGATGATGAACACCACTAATTGCGTAGGGCTACAAGAGCACCTCAATGCCGGAGTTAACAAGCTCCACAACATTCGATGCTGTGGCTCTCCTCTGGTCCCTCCCGGGTGTTCTGGAAGCTTCGTGGATTTCTAAGATGCTGGGCGTTGATTTCGTCCGATTCCGAGAATATTTCCTTACTGGGATTTCTAAAACCAAAAACAGCAGAAAACAGCAACTGGCCCTTCAGCATCTCATCAATAGGTTAGTTCCGGAAAACGCATAAATATGACATATAATGTGTATAAAACATGTAGGTATTGTCATAAAACAAGCATGGAACATAAGAAATTATCGATACGTTTGAGATGTATCAAGCATCCCCAAGCTTAGTTCCTACTCGCCCTCGAGTAGGTAAACGATAACAAGGATAATTTCTGAAGTGACATGCTATCATAATCTTGATCAATACTATTGTAAAGCATATGAGATGAATGCAGCGATTCGAAGCAATGGTAAAGACAATGAGTAAACAATTGAATCATATAGCAAACACTTTTCATGAATAGTACTTTCAAGACAAGCATCAATAAGACTTGCATAAGAGTTACTCATAAAGCAATAGATTCTTAGTAGAAAGCTTTGAAACAACACAAAGGAAGATATAAGTTTCAGTGGTTGCTTTCAACTTCAACATGTATATCTCATGGATAATTGTCAACACAAAGTGATATAACAAGTGCAATAGGTAAACATGTAAGAATCAATGCACGCAGTTGATACAAGTGTTTTCTTCTAAGATAGAAGGAAGTAGGTAAACTGACTCAACAATAAAGTAGAAGATAGGCCCTTCGCAGAGGGAAGCATTGATTACTATATTTGTGCTAGAGATTTTCATTTTGAAAACAAGAAACAATTTTGTCAACGGTAGTAATAAAGCATATGTGTTATGTATAAGATGTCCTATAAGTTGCAAGCCTCATGCATAGTATACCAATAGTGCTCGCACCTTGTCCTAATTAGCTTGGATTAACATGGATTATCATTGCATAGCATATGTTTCGACCAAGTGTCACAAAGGGGTACCTCTATGCCGCCTGTACAAAGGTCTAAGGAGAAAGCTCGCATTGGATTTCTCGCTTTTGATTATTCTCAACTTAGACATCCATAGCGGGACAACATAGACAACAGATAATGGACTCCTCTTTAATGCATAAGCATTCAACAACAATTAATATTCTCATAAGAGATTGAGTATTATTGTCCAAACTGAAACTTCCACCATGGATCATGGCTTTAGTTAGCGGCCCAATGTTCTTCTCTAACAATATGCATACTCAAACCATTTGATCATGATAAATCACCCTTACTTCAGACAAGACGAACATGCATAGCAACTCACATGATATTCAACAAAGGTAAAAGTTGATGGCTTCCCCAGAAACATGGTTACCGCTCAACAAGCAACTTATTAAGAAATAAGACACATAAGTACATATTCTTCACCACAATAGTTTTAAGGCTATTTTTCCCATGAGCTATATATTGCAAAGACAAAGAATAGAATTTTAAAGGTATCACTCAAGTAATGTACTTTGGAATGGCGGAGAAATACCATGTGGTAGGTAGGTATGGTGGACACAAATGGCATAGTTTTTGGCTCAAGGATTTGGATGCACGAGAAGAATTCCTCTCAATACAAGGCTAGGCTAGCAAGGTGGTTTGAAGCAAACTCAAGTATATAAAAGGTGCAGCAAAGCTCACATATGAACATATTGTAGGTATTATAAGACTTTATATTGTCTCCTTGTTGTTCAAACACCTTAACCAGAAAATATCTAGACTCTAGAGATCAATCATGCAAACCAGATTTTAACAAGCTCTATGTAGTTATTCATTAATGAGTACAAGGTACATGATGCAAGAGCTTAAACATGATCTATATGAGCACAAAAATTGCCAAGTATCACATTATTCAAGACATTATACCATTTACCACATGCGGCATTTTCCGTTTCCAACCATATAACAATGAATGAAGTAGTTCAAATTTTCGCAATGAACATTAAAGATAAAGCTAAGAACATATTTGTTCATACGAAACAGCGGAGCGTGTTTCTCTCCCAAACAAAGAATGCTAGGATCCGATTTTATTCAAACAAAACAAAAATAAAAACAAACAGACGCTCCAAGTAAAGCACATAAGATGTGACGGAATAAAAATATAGTTTCACTAGAGGTGACCTGATAAGTTGTCGATGAAGAAGGGATGCCTTGGGCATCCCCAAGCTTAGACGCTTGGGTCTTCTTAAAATATGCAGGGATGAACCACGGGGCATCCCCAAGCTTAGACTTTTCACTCTTCTTGATCATATTGTATCATCCTCCTCTCTTGACCCTTGAAAACTTCCTCCACACCAAACTCAAAACAAACTCATTAGAGGGTTAGTGCATAATCAAAAATTCACATGTTCGGAGGTGACACAATCATTCTTAACACTTCTGGACATTGCACAAAGCTACTGGAAGTTAATGGAACAAAGAAATCCATCAAACATAGCAAAACGAGGCAATGCGAAATAAAAGGCAGAATCTGTCAAAACGAACGAGTCCGTAAAGACGAATTTTTAAGAGGCACCGGACTTGCTCGGATGAAAATTCCCAAATTGAATTAACGTTGCGTACATATCCGAGGATCACTCACGTAAATTGGCAGATTTTTCTGAGTTACCTACGGAGAATCATACCCAAATTCGTGACAAGAAGAAATCTGTTTCTCGCGCAGTAATCCAAATCTAGTATCATCTTTACTATCAAAGACTTTACTTGGCACAACAATGCAATAAAATAAAGATAAGGAGAGGTTGCTACAGTAGTAACAACTTCCAAGACACAACAAAACAAGTAGCAAAATAGAACATGGGTTATCTCCCAAGAAGTGCTTTCTTTATGGCCATTAAGATGGGCTAAGCAGTTTTAATGATGCACTCGCAAGAAATAAGAGTTGAAGCAAAAGAGAGCATCAAGAAGCAAATTCAAAACAAATTTAAGCCTAACCCACTTCCTATGCATAGGAATCTTGTAAATAAACAAGTTATGTAGGCATAATGCAACAAGCATAGGAAAACTAGACAAGCGCTACTTCAAAATTTTCAGCATATAGAGAGGTGTTTTAGTAACATGAAAATTTCTACAACCATATTTTCCTCTCTCATAATAATTTTCAGTAGCATCATGAACAAACTCAACAATATAACTATCAAATGAAACATTCTTATCATGAGTCTCATGCATAAAATTATTACTACTCCCAACATAAGCATAGTCATTCTTATTAATTGTAGTGGGAGCAAATTCAACAAAGTAACTATCATTATTATTCTCATCAAGTGTAGGAGTCATAGTATAATCATAACAAGCTTTATCCTCCATAGTAGGTGGCACCAAAAGACCACTATCATTATAATCATCATAAATAGGAGGCAAAGTATCATCAAAGAAAATTTTCTCCTTAATGCTTGGGGGACTAAAAATATCATGCTCATCAAAACCAGCTTCCCCAAGCTTAGAACTTTCTATATCATTATCAACAATGGTGTTCAAAGCGTTCATACTAATATTACTACCAGCATGCAAATAAGGTTCCATAGGTTTTTTAATTTCCGTATCAAACAATCCATGTCTTAACTCAGGAAATAGAATAAGAAGCTCATTGTTGTCCATTATGCCTTACTAGTGTAAAACAAGAAACAAAAAGATGCAATTGCAGGATCTAAAGGAAATAGCTTCGAGCACACACACAACGGCAACGGAAAAGTACTTAGTTACCCGGGACCGGAGTATGAGTGCCTTTTACCTTTCCTCCCCGGCAACGGCGCCGTAAAAGTGCTTGATGTCTACGTGTGCTTCTATTCTTGTAGACGAGTGTTGGGCCTCCAAGAGCGAGAGGTTTGTAGAACGAGCAGCAAGTTTCCCTTAAGTGGATCACCCAAGGTTTATCGAACTCGGGGAGGAAGAGGTCAAAGATATCCCTCTCAAGCAACCCCGCAATCACGATACAAGAAGTCTCTTGTGTCCCCAACACACCTAATACACTTGTCGATGTATAGGTGCACTAGTTCGGCGAAGAGATAGTGAAATACAAGTAATATGGATGTATATGAGTGGTAATAGCAATCTGAATAAAATATGGCAGCGAGTAAACATGCAACAGTAACGATAAATAAATGGAGATTCGATGTTTGGAAACAAGGCCTAGGGATCATACTTTCACTAGTGGACACTCTCAACATTGATCACATAATAAAACCACTCTACACTCTCTTGTTGGATGATGAACACCACTAATTGCGTAGGGCTACAAGAGCACCTCAATGCCGGAGTTAACAAGCTCCACAACATTCGATGTTTATATTTAAATAACCTTAGAGTGCATGATAGATCATTGCAATTACACCAAGTACTAACATAGCATGCACACTGTCACCATCACACTATAAGGAGGAATAGATCACATCAATACTATCATAGCAATAATTAACTTCATAATCTACAAGAGATTACAATCATAACCTACGCCAAGTACTACATGATGCACACACTGTCACCATTACACCATGGAGGAGGAATAGACTACTTTAATAACATTACCAGAGTAACACATATATGAATAGTGATACAAAGCTCATATGAATCTCAATCATGTAAGGCAGCTCATGAGATCATTGTATTGAAGTACATAGGAGAGAGATTAACCACATAGCTACCGGTACAGCCCTTAGCCTCGATGGAGAACTACTCCCTCCTCATGGGAGACATCAGCGTTGATGAAGATGGCGGTGGTGTCGATGGAGATGCCTTCCGGGGGCACTTCCCCGTCCCGGCGGAGTGCCGGAACAAAGACTCCTGTCCCCCAGATCTTGGCTTCGCGATGGCGGCGGCTCTGGAAGGTTTCTCGTACCGTGGCTTTTCCGTATCGAAGATTTAGGTCAGAGACCTTTAAATAGGCGAAGAGGCGGAGTCGGAAGGCTGACGGGGGCGCCACACAATAGGGGGCGCGCCCCCCTTGGGCCGCGCCGCCCTGGCGTCTGGTGGCCCTGTGGCTCTCCTCTGGTCCCTCCCGGGTGTTCTGGAAGCTTCGTGGATTTCTAAGATGCTGGGCGTTGATTTCGTCCGATTCCGAGAATATTTCCTTACTAGGATTTCTGAAACCAAAAACAGCAGAAAACAAGAACTCGGCCCTTCGGCATCTCATCGATAGGTTAGTTCCGGAAAACGCATAAATATGACATATAATGTGTATAAAACATGTAGGTATTGTCATAAAACAAGCATGGAACATAAGAAATTATCGATACGTTTGAGACGTATCAAGGACATTTCATTGACTTGTAATTTTCCTTTTCCTTTTTCCATTTATTCAATTCTTGTAATGTGTTGTAATTTCATAATTCTCAAGAATATTGTAATGACTTTGTATCTTGTGTGATTATCAATAAAGCTCAAAGTTTCTCTAATGATCTTTTAATTATATGTTGTATAATTTCATATCCTTGATTATTTATATTTGTTTAATGAATTACTTCCATTTGAATTATGAAATGTTCATGTGATGTTTGAATTTGAAATTCAAACATACTAAGTTGAATTCAATCATGCCACTTAATGTTGAGATGCACTATTCCCCTCTCTTCTCGAAAACCCTAGTTTAGTTAAGTGAGGTGCAAGTTTATCGCACTCTCGAAACCCTAACCCTGTAAGGTGTCGATAGAGAAACTTGTCCCCCTTCGATGCAGTTTTCTTTTCAAACTGCGAAATTTCCCCAGAATTTACGATGTAATGCACATCCCTTTCTAAAGTCTACCCCTCGATCGTCTCTAAACCTGGGACATTACAAGTAGATTGTATTTCAGATGTAAAAGAATGGACCGGGGTCCACAGTTCACTAGTGGTGTCTCTCCAATAAGATAAATAGCATGTTGGGTGAACAAATTACAGTTGGGAAATTGACAAATAGAGAGGGAATAACAATGCACATACATATCATGATGACTAATATGAGATTTACTTAGGGCGTTACGACAAAGAACATAGACCGCTATCCAGCATGCATCTATGCCTAAAAAGTCCACCTTCGGGTTAGCATCCGCACCCCTTCCAGTATTAAGGTGCAAACAACAGACAATTGCATTAAGTACTGTGCGTAATGTAATCAACACAAATATCCTTAGACAAAGCATTGATGTTTTATCCCTAGTGGCAACAGCACATCCATAACCTTAGAACTTTTTGTCACTGTCCCAAATTCAATGGAGGCATGAACCCACTATCGAGCATAAATACTCCCTCTTGGAGTTACAAGTATCAACTTGGCCAGAGCCTCTACTAGCAACGGAGAGCATGCAAGATCATAAACAACACATATATGATAGATCAATAATCAACTTGACATAGTATTCCATATTCATCGGATCCCAACAAACACAACATGTAGCATTACAAATAGACGATCTTGATCATGACAGGTGATGACCCACAAGTATAGGGGATCGCAACAGTCTTCGAGGGAAGTAAAACCCAATTTATTGATTCGACACAAGGGGAGACAAAGAATACTTGAAATCCTTAACATCGGAGTTGTCAATTCAGCTGCACCTGGAAACAGACTTGCTCGCAAGAGTTTATCG
>NC_061509.1:112303527-112369530 GCF_022539505.1 Lolium rigidum | reverse complement strand
TAATAATTGTTCGTGTTTGCAACTTAATATCGAAGGTGCAAAAGCACTCAAGGTGTTTTTTAGGTCTAAACTTACATAGCAAGTCATCACGATATGTATGTGCATTGTTATGCCCTCTCTATTTTTCAATTGCCCAACTGTAATTTGTTCACCCAACATGCTATTTATCTTATTGGAGAGACACCACTAGTGAACTGTGGACACCGGTCCATTCTTTTACATCTGAAATACAATCAACTGCAATCTATGTTCTCTGTTGTTCTTCACAAGCAAACATCGTTCTCTACACCATACGTTTAATCCTTTGTTTATAGCAAGCCGGTTGATGCATGTAGTTGACACGTCCGTTGGGAACCCCAAGAGGAAGGTGTGATGCACACAGTAGCAAGTTTCCCTCAGTAAGAAACCAAGGTTTAGTCGAACCAGTAGGAGTCAAGAAGCACGTTGAAGGTTGATGTTGGCGGAGTGTAGTGCGGCGCAACACCAGGGATTCCGGCGCCAACGTGGAACCTGCACAACACAATCACAGAACTTTGCCCCAACGTAACAGCGAGGTTATCAATCTCACCGGCTTGCTGTAAACAAAGGGTTAGATGTATAGTGTGGATGATGATGTTTGTTTGCGAAGAACAGTAAAGAACAATTGCAGTAGATTGTATTTCAGATGTAAAGAATAGGACCGGGGTCCACAGATCACTAGTGGTGTCTCCCATAAGATAGCAGATGTTGGGTGAACAAATTACAGTTGGGCAATTGACAAATAAAGAAGGCATAAC
The DNA here is from genome assembly GCF_022539505.1 of Lolium rigidum. NCBI lineage: Eukaryota > Viridiplantae > Streptophyta > Magnoliopsida > Poales > Poaceae > Lolium > Lolium rigidum. The sequence goes on along the minus strand of NC_061509.1, from coordinate 112,368,754 downwards.
AATGCACATACATATATCATGATGAGTACTATGAGATTTAATCGTGGCATTACGACAAAGTACATAGACCGCTATCCAAAGATGCATCTATGCCTAAAAAGTCCACTTTCAGAGTTATCATCCAAACCCCTCCAGCATTAAGTTGTAAACAACGGACAATTGCATTAAGTATGGTGCGTAATGTAATCAACACAAATATCCTTAGACAAAGCATCGATGTTTTATCCCTAGTGGCAACAAGCACATCCACAACCTTAGAACTTTCTATCACTATCCCAGCATTTAATGGAGGCATGAACCCACTATCGAGCATAAATACCCCCTCTTGGAGTCACAAGTATCAACTTGGCCAGAGCCTCTACTAGCAACGGAGAGCATGCAAGAACATAAATAACATATATGATAGATTGATAATCAACTTGACATAGTATTCAATATTCATCGGATCCCAACAAACACAACATGTAGGATTACAAATAGATGATCTTGATCATGATAGGCAGCTCACAAGATCTAACATGATAGCACAATGAGGAGAAGACAACCATCTAGCTACTGCTATGGACCCATAGTCCAGGGGTGGACTACTCACACATCGATCCGGAGGCGATCATGGCGATGAAGAGACCTCCGGGAGATGATTCCCCTCTCCGGCAGGGTGCCGGAGGCGATCTCCCGAATCCCCCGAGATGGGATTGGCGGCGGCGGCGTCTCTGGAAGGTTTTCCGTATCGTGGCTCTCGGTACTGGGGGTTTCGCGACGGAGGCTTTAAGTAGGCGGAAGGGCAGAGTCGGGAGAGTCACGGGGGCCCCACACGCTAGGGCCGCGCGGGCCCCCTCTAGGCCGCGCCGCCCTAGTGTGGCGGCGCCCCGTGGCCCCACTTCGTCTCTCCTCCGGTCTTCTGGAAGCTTCGTGTAAAAATAGGCCCCTGGGCGTTGATTTCGTCCAATTCCGAGAATATTTCCTTACTAGGATTTCTGAAACCAAAAACAGCAGAAAACAGCAACTGGCTCTTCGACATCTCGTCAATAGGTTAGTGCCGGAAAATGCATAATAATGACATATAATGTGTATAAAACATGTGAGTATCATCATAAAAGTAGCATGGAACATAAGAAATTATAGATACGTTTGGGACGTATCAAGCATCCCCAAGCTTAGTTCCTACTCGCCCTCGAGTAGGTAAACGATAACAAAGATAATTTCTGAAGTGACATGCTATCATAATCTTGATCATACTATTGTAAAGCATATGAGATGAATGCAGCGATTCGAAGCAATGATGAAGATAATGAGTAAACTAATGAATCATATAGCAAAGACTTTTCATGAATAATACTTTCAAGACAAGCATCAATAAGACTTGCATAAGAGTTACTCATAAAGCAATAAATTCGAAGTAAAAGCATTGAAGCAACACAAAGGAGATATAAGTTTCAGCGGTTGCTTTCAACTTCAACATATTTATCTCATGGATAATTGTCAACACAAAGCAATATAACAAGTGCAATAAGTAAACATGTAAGAATCAATGCACACAGCTTGATACAAGTGTTTGCTTCGGGATAGAAAGAATAGGCAAACTGACTCAACAATAAAGTAAAAGATAGGCCCTTCGCAGAGGGAAGCATTGATTACTATATTTGTGCTAGAGCTTTTCATTTTGAAAACAAGAAACAATTTTGTCAACGGTAGTAATAAAGAATATGTGTTATGTATAAGACATCTTATAAGTTGCAAGCCTCATGCATAGTATACTAATAGTGCTCGCACCTTGTCCTAATTAGCTTGGATTAACACAGATTATCATTGCATAGCATATGTTTCAACCAAGTGTCACAAAGGGGTACCTCTATGCCGCCTGTACAAAGGTCTAAGGAGAAAGCTCGCATTGGATTTCTCGCTTTTAATTATTCTCAACTTAGACATCCATACCGGGACAACATAGACAACAAATAATGGACTCCTCTTTAATGCATAAGCATTCAACAACAGTTAATATTCTCATAAGAGATTGAGGATTAGTTGTCCACACTGAAACTTCCACCATGAATCATGGCTTTAGTTAGCGGCCCAATGTTCTTCTCTAACAGTATGCATACTCAAACCATTTGATTGTGAGAACCGCCCTTACTTCGGACAAGACGAACATGCATAGCAACTCACATGATATTCAACAAAGGTAAAAGAGTTGATGGCGTCCCCAGAAACATGGTTACCGCTCAACAAGCAACTTATTAAGAAATAAGACACATAAGTACATATTCTTCACCACGATAGTTTTTAAGCTATTTGTCCCATGAGCTATATATTGCAAAGGCAAAGAATGGAAATTTTTTAAAGGTAGGACTCAAGTAATTTACTTTGGAATGGCGGAGAAATACCATGTAGTAGGTAGGTATGGTGGACACAAATGGCATGGTTATTGGCTCAAGGATTTGGATGCACGAGAAGAATTCCTCTCAATACAAGGCTAGGCTAGCAAGGTTGTTTGAAGCAAACTCAAGTATTAAAGGTGCAGCAAAGCTCACATATGAACATATTGTAACTATTATAAGACTTTACATTGTCTCCTTGTTGTTCAAACACCTCAACCAGAAAATATCTAGACTCTAGAGATCAATCATGCAAACCAAATTTTAACAAGCTCTATGTAGTTATTCATTAATGAGTACAAGGTACATGATGCAAGAGCTTAAACAAGATCTATATGAGCACAAAAATTGCAAAGTATCACATTATTCAAGACATTAAACCATTTACCACATGCGGCATTTTCCGTTTCCAACCGTATAACAATGAATGAAATAGTCCAACTTTCGCAATGAACATTAAAGATAAAGCTAAGAACACATGTGTTCATACGAAACAGCGGAGCGTGTCTCTCTCCCAAACAAAGAATGCTAGGATCCGAATTTATTCAAAACAAATACAAAAATAAAAACAAACAGACGCTCCAAGTAAAGCACATAAGATGTGACGGAATAAAAATATAGTTTCACTAGAGGAACCTGATAAGTTGTCGATGAAGAAGGGATGCCTTGGGCATCCCCAAGCTTAGACGCTTGAGTCTTCTCAAAATATGCAGGGATGAACCACGGGGGCATCCCCAAGCTTTGACTTTTCACTCTTCTTGATCATATTGTATCATCCTCCTCTCTTGACCGAAAACTTCCTCCACACCAAACTCGAAACAAACTCATTAGAGGGTCAGTGCATAATTCATATATTCAGAGGTGACATAATCATTCTTAACACTTCTGGACATTGAGAACAAAGAAATCCATCAAACATAGCAAAACAGGCAATGCGAAATAAAAGGCAGAATCTGTCAAAACAGAACAGTTCGTAAAGACGAATTTTAAAGTGGCACCAGACTTGCTCAGATGAAAATGCCCAAATTTAATGAAAGTTGCGTACATATCTGAGGATCACGCACGTAACCTGGCAGATTTTTATGATTTTTCTACAGAGACTACTGCTCAAATTCGTGACAGCAAGAAATCTGTTCCTGCGCAGTAATCCAAATCTAGTATTGGCTTTACTATCGAAGACTTTACTTGGCACAACAATGCAATAAAATAAAGATAAGGAGAGGTTGCTACAGTAGTAAAAAACTTCCAAGACTCAAATATAAAATAAAGTGCAGAAGTAAAATAATGGGTTGTCTCCCATAAGCGCTTTTCTTTAACGCCTGTCAGCTAGGCGCATAAAGTGTGAATCAAGTATTATCGAGAGATGAAGCATCAACATCATAATTTGTTCTAATAATAGAATCATAAGGTAACTTCATTCTCTTTCTAGGGAAGTGTTCCATACCTTTCTTGAGAGGAAATTGATATTTAATATTACCTTCCTTCATATCAATGGTGGCACCAACAGTTCGAAGAAAAGGTCTTCCCAATATAATGGGACAACATGCATTGCATTCAATATCCAAGACAACAAAATCAACGGGGACAAGGTTATTGTTAACCATAATACGAACATTATCAATCCTCCCCAAAGGTTTTTTGTTAGCATTATCAACAAGATTAACATCCAAATAACAATTTTTCAATGGTGGCAAGTCAAGCATATCATAAATTTTCTTAGGCATAACAGAAATACTTGCACCAAGATCACATAAAGCATTACAATCAAAATCATTGACCCTCATCTTAATGATGGGCTCCCAACCATCTTCTAACTTTCTAGGAATAGACGTTTCAAGTTTTAGTTTCTCTTCTCTAGCTTTTATGAGAGCATTTGTAATATGTTTTGTAAAGGCCAAATTTATAGCACTAGCATTGGGACTTTTAGCAAGCTTTTGTAAGAACTTTATAACTTCAGAGATGTGACAATCATCAAAATCTAAACCATTATGATCTACAGCAATGGGATCATTATCCCCAATATTTTGAAAAATTTCAGCAGTTTTATCAATTTCAGCAGTTTCAGGCAATTTTGCACGCTTTGCACTAGGAGTAGTAACATTGCCAACACCAATTATTTTACCATTGATAGTAGGAGGTGTAGCAAAATGTGAATCATTAACATTACTAGTGGTGGTAATAGTCCAAACTTTAGCTACGTTATTCTCTTTAGCTAGGTTTTCATTTTCTTCTCTTACCCACCTAGCATGCAATTCAGCCATCAATCTAATATTCTCATTAATTCGAACTTGGATAGCATTTGCTGTAGTGACAATCTTATTATCAATATCCTTATTAGGCATAACTTTCAATTTTAAAAGATCAACATCAGAGGCAAGACTATCAACCTTAGAAGCGAGAATATCAATTTTATCGAGCTTTTCCTCAACAGATTTGTTAAAAGCAGTTTGTGTACTAATAAATTCTTTAAGCATAGCTTCAAGACCAGGGGGTGCACTACTATTATTGTTGTAAGAATTCCCATAAGAATTACCATAACTATTACCATTAGCAGCAGGATATGGCCTATAGTTGTTACCAGCATTATTCCTATAAGCATTGTTGTTGAAATTATTATTTTTAATGAAGTTTACATCAACATGTTTTTCTTGGGCAACCAATGAAGCTAAAGGAACATTATTAGGATCAACATTAGATCTACCATTCACAAGCATAGACATAATAGCATCAATCTTATCACTCAAGGAGGAGGTTTCTTCAACAGAATTTACCTTCTTACCTTGTGGAGCTCTTTCCGTGTGCCATTCAGAGTAATTCACCATCATATCATCAAGAAGCTTTGTTGCCGCCCCCAAAGTGATGGACATAAAGGTACCTCCAGTAGCTGAATCCAATAGGTTCCGCGAAGAAAAATTCAATCCTGCATAAAAGGTTTGGATGATTATCCAAGTAGTCAGTCCATGGGTTGGGCAATTCTTTACCAAAGATTTCATTCTCTCCCATGCTTGAGCAACATGTTCATTATCTAATTGCTTGAAATTCATTATGCTACTTCTCAAAGATATAATTTTAGCGGGAGGATAATATCTACCAATAAAAGCATCCTTACATTTAGTCCATGAATCAATACTATTTCTAGGCAGAGATAGCAACCAATCTTTATCTCTTCCTCTTAAGGAGAAAGGAAACAATTTTAATTTTATAATGTCACCATCTACATCCTTATACTTTTGCATTTCACATAGTTCAACAAAGTTATTAAGATGGGCAGCAGCATCATCATAACTAACACCAGAAAATTGCTCTCTCATAACAAGATTCAGTAAAGCGGGTTTAATTTCAAAGAATTCTGCTGTAGTAGCAGGTGGAGCAATAGGTGTGCATAGGAAATCATTATTATTTGTGCTAGTGAAGTCACACAACTTAGTATTCTCAACAGTACCCATTTTAGCAGTAGTAAATAAAGCAAACTAAATAAAGTAAATGCAAGTAACTAATTTTTTTGTGTTTTTGATATGGAGAACAAGACAGTAAATAAAGTAAAACTAGCAACTATTTTTTTTGTGTTTTGATATAATGCAGCAAACAAAGCAGTAAATAAAGTAAAGCAAGACAAAAACAAAGTTAAGAGATTGGAAGTGGAGACTCCCCTTGCAGCGTGTCTTGATCTCCCCGGCAACGGCGCCAGAAATTTGCTTGATGCGTGTAGTTGACACGTCCGTTGGGAACCCCAAGAGGAAGGTGTGATGCGCACAGTAGCAAGTTTCCCTCAGTAAGAAACCAAGGTTTAATCGAACCAGTAGGAGTCAAGAAGCACGTTGAAGGTCGATGGTGGCGGAGTGTAGTGCGGCGCAACACCAGGGATTTCGGCGCCAACGTGGAACCTGCACAACACAATCACAGAACTTTGCCCCAACGTAACAGCGAGGTTATCAATCTCACCGGCTTGCTGTAAACAAAGGGTTAGATGTATAGTGTGGATGATGATGTTTGTTTGCGAAGAACAAGTAAAGAACAATTGCAGTAGATTGTATTTCGGATGTAAAGAATAGGACCGGGGTCCACAGATCACTAGTGGTGTCTCTCCCATAAGATAGCAGATGTTGGGTGAACAAATTACGGTTGGGCAATTGACAAATAAAGAAGGCATAACAATGCACATACATATATCATGATGAGTACTATGAGATTTAATCGGGGCATTACGACAAAGTACATAGACCGCTATCCAAGCATGCATCTATGCCTAAAAAGTCCACTTTCGAGGTTATCATCCGAACCCCTCCGGTATTAAGTTGTAAACAACGGACAATTGCATTAAGTATGGTGCGTAATGTAATCAACACAAATATCCTTAGACAAAGCATCGATGTTTTATCCCTAGTGGCAACAAGACATCCACAACCTTAGAACTTTCTCGTCACTGTCCCGGATTTAATGGAGGCATGAACCCACTATCGAGCATAAATACCCCCTCTTGGAGTCACAAGTATCAACTTGGCCGAGCCTCTACTAGCAACGGAGAGCATGCAAGAACATAAATAACATATATGATAGATTGATAATCAACTTGACATAGTATTCAATATTCATCGGATCCCAACAAACACAACATGTAGGATTACAAATAGATGATCTTGATCATGATAGGCAGCTCACAAGATCTAACATGATAGCACAATGAGGAGAAGACAACCATCTAGCTATCGCTATGGACCCATAGTCCAGGGGTGGACTACTCACACATCGATCCGGAGGCGATCATGGCGATGAAGAGACCTCCGGGAGATGATTCCCCTCTCCGGCAGGGTGCCGGAGGCGATCTCCCGAATCCCCGAGATGGGATTGGCGGCGGCGTCTCTGGAAGGTTTTCCGTATCGTGGCTCTCGGTACTGGGGGTTTCGCGATGGAGGCTTTAAGTAGGCGGAAGGGCAGAGTCGGGAGAGTCACGGGGGCCCCACACGCTAGGGCCGCGCGGCCCCCTCTAGGCCGCGCCGCCCTATTGTGGCGGCGCCCCGTGGCCCCACTTCGTCTGTGACGCCCCAGAATCGGTACCATGAGGATCCCAGCGAACCCGCCGAAATCCGCACGATATCGATTCAGAGACGCCCTCCGACATGACGTGCGCGACGAATCACACACGTGATGCCAGAGGAATTAACACGAGCGGTAACATTACAACAGGATTACAATAGAGCCCACAAGAAACATATATTACAACAACAACTCCAACGAGTCAAGATACAAATATACAATACAAAGATCCAAATCATACAGAAGATCGAATATGTCCGAGTACGGACAAGATACAAATTGGACTAAGAGTCCCGAAGATAACCGATGGCGTCCATAACCCCGCCCGAGCCAAGCCGGAAGGGTAACCTTGCTAACGTCGTCATCTTGTACCTGTCAAAGTCGGGCCATCGGTTGCCGACAAAAGGGAGGAAGCAAAAGAGAAAGAGGAAAGGCGAGAGTAAGTACCAAGGAACGAACTCCGACACGTACTTAGCGAGACTAGAAATGGCTATGCTCGCCGAGCGAATATATATATCGCCTGGGGCTATATGGTGGGTTTAGCGGCAGCAAAACTATAACCAATAGAGACGCGCTACAACATCCGTCTACTCAGAGAAGATAAGAGAGCGCATAAGGTAACAGATAAATACTACACAAACATAACCTGACCAAATACACATATCCCCTTCAACAAAGCGAAGAGGCAATGTAAAAGGCACTCAACGGTGGACAAGTTTTATTAGGTATCGGTTGTAGTAATGCTATATTACTACGCAAGTTATTATCAGATTATTAACAACAAGTATAAGGTGTAAGTTGTTCTATGATCAAGCCATACAATTCCAAGTCGTCCATAACCGCGGACACGGCTTATCGATAAGATGTACACCCTGCAGGGTTTGCCCAAATGTAACCATACGCATGCTCGAACCCACTTACTACAGGTGGAGTCTCACATCAAGACCGTTCCCAATGCAAGAGAAAGTTTAATGGGAGCCACCCAACTAAGCTACCCGTGATGAAGTTCGGCCGTACTCCGATACGGACCCAGAGGTTTGCGACATAGTCCAGGCGGGCACTTACGACCAGGCACAAGATAAGTCTATCCGCGTTATGAGTACAGTATAGAAATAAACACCCGAAGGCAACAGGAAGTAAATCGTGCATCGTGCATATGTGCAAATAAAACCAAGGTTGTGGCTCCCAATAAACAGACTCGAGGAAAGGTAGTGGGTGATGGGGGTCCCACTCCCCCACGTACGGGTAGAGCGCTCAATCTCGGAACAGATAACAAGAAATCGGGTCCTGGGGGACATTAGAAAGTCAAAGTTCCGATGCTTTCGCAAAAGGGCTCACAGATGCCTCCGCTTACAATTTAGTTGTTAACAATTAAGTAAAGCATGTGTATCTCCAACAACCGATATAGCATGTGATAACCTCCCAACAACCCAACATATCCCGATAACAAATCGAGATAAACAACAGAGCCTAAACACGCCTACGACTCGCAAGGCTCAAACATCAAGCAACGGCTATGGATAAGGAATGGTGCATATAGGATTATTATGGTAAACAAGTGGATAAGACACGTGACTCGATAAAGAATCGCAACATAAGGATAGCAGTGCGAGGGAGAGAGTAAATAGGTGAAGAGAGAGGGCTCGCCTGTGAAAAGCTGCAGAAGAACTTGTCGGAGAACTCGTCGTATCTCACATCAACACTTCGTGATCCTATCCGGGAAGAAGCGAATGCTGGACAAACAACGGGTGCAAATCTTACAACTACGGAATAAGAACCAGCATGATTAAGATGATATGCTTGACATGGCAAGGATGATGCGGTGCAACTTATCCATATTAATCGGAGTCAGAACCCCGGACAATCAAATTAAGGTTTGAGTTGCATTTCTACCGACAATATTAAATGTTGATTAGCATGAAAACACATGGCATGGGTGAGCTACTTCAATATTAATCGGAGCGAGGAACCGTAGCCGGTAATTCTCAAATACTCCGCGTTTAATTATTATGTGTGATGCAAACTATAACGGGAGGACATGATGCGAGATGCAAACAATTATATGGATGGCATATTCATGTTCTTCACATTTTTCTGATCGAAAAACATATGAAATACATTTTATTTCGAGTTACAGTTTAGAACATATGAATTTTACAAGTTTGCATATTTAATTAGCTCAAAATAAAACTTGTCAAATTTTAATTGTTCAAAAGTTGGAACAAAATTTATAAATAGATATATTAGATTGTTCTAATACTCTTGGATATCAAGTTTGTTTGAAAAGAAGTTTAAAAGCTGATTTTAAAATCAACACAGATTTGTGCTGAGAGCAAGAAGATAAAAGAAAAGGGAACCAAGAAGGATTCCTGGAAATTGCACCGTGTCAAAGAGTAACAAAAAGGTTGGCTTGAGCCAGAACTGGAAATCGAACACGAGTCACGCTGGCCATTGACAAGGAACAAAACCAGTGCAGTGCGCCTGGTGATTTGATATGAAAAGAATCTGGACCAAGATGAAGTGCTCGAGGCGTTAACTGAAACTTGACACTACGAACTGAAGAACGTGACAGCGGTGTTCCTGTAGACAGATTTTTGCACGGATTTTAATGTGTCGCCCGCATCGAATCTAGGCACCGATTTGAGTGAAACAAAGCAGTTTGAGCAAGATGGGAGTATCAAGATTCGAATGGGATCAACTAGGCTGGAAACGGTCCACAGAGTCGCCGGAGAAACTCGCCGGAATTCGGGCCGACGAAACAGCAAAACTGAAACTGGAAACCATCTGTTTCTGGAGCCAACTTTGGAGGAAGATGGCGTCGTCGATACTGCACCGTTTTTGCCGATTCAAAGACCAACAGAAAGAGGGTGACGTTGTGCATCTATCGGTACAAGAATCTTGTGTTGGGATGACCTGTGCCGTCGAGGATCTACACCGAAAGTTGAGACCGTGAAACAGACGAAACTGGAACATTTTGATTTCGTTTTCGCTCAGATCCTTCTCACGTCGACGATGCAGAGGTGTTGGGGCATGCAGGGGAGAGGAGAGGGGAGGCTGCTCACCCTGGGGTGGTCGGTGACGGGAAGGAAGCGGCGGAGGTTGCCGGCGACGAGGAAGAAGGGGGATGTCGGGGTAGACGAAGCAGACGGTGGAGGAGCTCGAGCAGGTGCAGGCCTTCTGTTCCTGGAAGAAGACTACGTTGCAGAGGAGGCCACCGTGGTGCTTTCCACGCTCAGGTGACGGAAGGGTCGGCCATGGCGACGTGCGGTGGACGTGGTAGACGGTGAGGTGGTCACGGTGGTGGTGAAGAGAAACAGAGAGGAGGAGAGGAACGGCGGCGCGAGGGAGGTAGATGAGCTAGGGTTCGAGCTCAGCAACAAGAGGATTTTATAGGGAGGAGGGAGCTGCATGGTGGCCGTCCCATCGATCAGGTGCTGGACATGGCACCGCTCGGATTGCGTCCGTACAGAGGGAGAAGAAGATGCCAGGCAAGGTTTGTTGGAGTTGGGCTGGGCTGGAGAGAAAAGAAGGAGATGGGCTTGGTGGAATCATGCACGATTACTGCTGGTTGTGGTTGGATCACAAGTGCTGCAAGGTGGAAAGAAGCAAAAGGCTAGGTGGCTGAAACGGGATGGTTCCTTCTCTCTCTCAAACATATTTGTGGAGATTACTTCGGTAGAGATGAAAGCCAAGACTTGAGAGAAAGAAAGCAAGGCATAAAAGATAGAGAAAATAAGTGGACATTTGTCAAAACTTTTAAACTGCGTTTGGAAATAATTTGAAAACTTTTCACAAAGAAAATTAGTTTTAGGGGTTGTTAAATGAAAAGACATAGGGGAGGTTTATTATATAAACCATATAAGAGGGAAAAGAAAATAATTAGAGTTTATAAAATAATTTTTATTTGTTAAAAACATGATGTGATGATGCATGATGCCATGATGCCATGATGATGCATAAAAAGGAAATCACATACAAATCTAATATGGGATACTACCCGGGGCCGTTACATCGTCTCTCCTCCGGTCTTCTGGAAGCTTCGTGTAAAAATAGGCCCCTGGGCGTTGATTTCGTCCAATTCCGAGAATATTTCCTTACTAGGATTTCTGAAACCAAAAACAGCAGAAAACAACGAATCGGCTCTTCGGCATCTCGTCAATAGGTTAGTGCCGGAAAATGCATAATAATGACATATAATGTGTATAAAACATGTGAGTATCATCATAAAAGTAGCATGGAACATAAGAAATTATAGATACGTTTGGGACGTATCACCGGTGAGATTGACAACCTCACTGTTAAGTTGGGGCAAAGTATTTTGGTTGTGTTGTGCAGGTTCCACGTTGGCGCCGGAATCCCTGGTGTTGCGCCGCACTACACTTCTCCACCAACAACCTTCATGTGGCCTTCATCTCCTACTGGTTCGATAACCTTGGTTTCTTTCTGAGGGAAAACTTACTGCTGTGCGCATCACACCTTCCTCTTGGGGTTTCCAACGGACGTGTGCATCACGCGCCATCAAGACTATTTTCTGGCGCCGTTGCCGGGGAGATCAAGACACGCTGCAAGGGGAGTCTCTCACATCCAATCTCTTTACTTTATTACTGTCTTGCTTTACTTTATTTTATTTCCTGTCTTGTTTGCTTTCCTTATATCAAAAACACAAAAAAATTAGTTACCTGCTTTACTTTATTTTGTTTGTCTCGTTTGCTTTCTTTATATTAAAAACACAAAAATATTAGTTACTAGTTTTACTTTATTTAATTATGTTCTGCTTAGTTTATTTTTATTACTGTTAAAATGAATACTCCTGAGAACACTAAGTTGTGTGATTTCACTAGCACCAATATAATGATTTTATATGCACTCCTATTGCTCCACCTGCTACTACAGCAGAATTTTATAAAATTAAACCTGCTTTACTAAATCTTGTTATGAGAGAGCAATTTTCTGGTGTTAGTTCTGATGATGCTGCTGCCCATCTTAATAATTTTGTTGAACTTTGTGAAATGCAAAAGTATAAGGATGTAGATGGAGACATTATAAAACTGAAATTGTTTCCTTTCTCCTTAAGAGGAAGAGCTAAAGATTGGTTGCTATCTTTGCCTAAGAATAGTATTGATTCATGGACTAAATGTAAAGATGCTTTCATTGGTAGATATTATCCTCCTGCTAAAATTATATCTTTGAGAAGTAGCATAATGAATTTTAAGCAATTGGATAATGAACATGTTGCTCAAGCATGGGAAAGAATGAAATCTTTGGTAAAGAATTGCCCTACCCATGGACTGACTACTTGGATGATCATCCAAACCTTCTATGCAGGATTGAATTTTTCTTCACGAAACCTATTGGATTCAGCTGCTGGAGTTACTTTTATGTCCATTACTTTGGGGGCGGCAACGAAGCTTCTTGATAATATGATGATCAATTACTCTGAATGGCACACTGAAAGGACTCTGCAAGGTAAGAAGGTAAATTCGGTTGAAGAAACATCCTCCTTGAGTGATAAGATTGATGTGATTATGTCTATGCTTGTTAATGGTAGATCTAATGTTGATCCTAATAATGTTCATTTAGCTTCATTGGTTGCTCAAGAAGAGCATGTTGATGTGAACTTCATTAAAAATAGTAATTTCAACAACAATGCTTATAGGAATAATTCGGTAACAACTATAGGCCATATCCTTCTAATAATGGTAATGGTTATGGTAATTCTTACAACAATAGTAGGAGTGTACCCTCTGGTCTTGAAGTCATGCTTAAAGAATTCATTAGTACACAAACTGCTTTTAACAAATCTGTTGAGGAAAAGCTTGGTAAAATTGATATTCTTGCTTCTAAGGTTGATAGTCTTGCTGCTGATGTTGATCTTTTAAAATTGAAAGTTATGCCCAATGAAGATAAATATATTAAGTCATTTGCTACAGCAAACACTATTCAAGTTTGAATTAATGACAATATTAGATTGATGGCTGAATTGCATGCTAGGTGGGATAGAGAAGAAAAACTAGCTAAAGAGAATAATGTAGCTAAAATTTGGACTATTACCACCACTAGTAATGATGATGCTTCACATGTTGCTAAACCTCCTACTATCAATGGTAAAGTAATTGGTGTTGGCAATGTTTCTACTCCTAGTGCAAAGCGTGCAAAATTGCCTGAAACTGCTGAAACTGCTTGTGATAAAAGTGCTGAAATTTTTCAGAATATTGGGGACATCGATCCCATTGCTTTAGATCATAATGGTTTAGATTTTTATGATTGTCTTATCTCTGAAGTTATTATGTTCTTGCAAAAACTTGCTTGAAGTCCTAATGCTAGTGCTATAAATTTAGCCTTTACAAAACATATTACAAATGCTCTCATTAAAGCTAGAGAAGAGAAATTAAAACTTGAAACTTCTATTCCTAGGAAGTTAGAAGATGGTTGGGAGCCCATCATTAAAATGAGGGTCAATGATTTTGATTGTAATGCTTTATTTGATCTTGGTGCAAGTATTTCTGTTATGCCTAAGAAATTCTATGATATGCTTGACTTGCCACCATTGAAAAATTGTTATTTGGAAGTTAATCTCGCTGATAATTCTATAAAGAAACCTTTTGGGAGGATTAATAATGTTCACATTACGGTTAACAATAACCTTGTCCCCGTTGATTTTGTTGTCTTGGATATTGAATGCAATGCATCTTGTCCCATTATTTTGGGAAGACCCTTTCTTCGAACTGTTGGTGCTATTATTGATATGAAGGAAAGAAATATTAAATATCAATTCCCGCTCAAGAAAGGTATGGAACACTTCCCTAGAAAGAGAATAAGGTTACCTTTTGATTCTATTATTAGAACAAATTATGATGTTGATGCTTCGTCTCTTGATAATACTTGAGTTACACTTTCTGCGCCTAGCTGAAAGGCGTTAAATAAAAGCGCTTATGGGAGACAACCCATCATTTTATTTCTGCAATTTTTGTTTTATATTTGTGTCTTGGAAGTTGTTACTACTGTAGCAACCTCTTCTTATCTTTACTTTATTGCATTGTTGTGCCAAGTAAAGTCTTTGATAGTAAGGTTCATACTAGATTTGGATTTCTGCGCAGAAACAGATTTCTTGCTGTCACGAATTTGAGTAGATCTCTCTGTAGGTAACTCAGAAAAATCTGCGAAAAATCATGAGTGATCCTCAGATAAGTACGCAACTTTTATTCAACTAGGAAATTTGCCCGTGCGTTGCGACGGGTTATTTTTTATTGGATGTTGAAGTTGGGTACCTTATCGATTGATGCAACAGTATTATTATCGTCTTCGTTGCGCATGTTACCTGCTGCGTTCGCTGTCGCCACCTCCTTTTGTCTCGAGCTATGGCTTCCTCCTTTACATGCCGTTTGTAACTATTGAGTTTTTTAAAAGGCATCATGGTATTATATATGTACATATAATATGAAAAAAGAAATTGTGCGCTGAGACGGATTTTCCTTGCCACGATTAATAAATGAAACACATTAAGACATTGATTGATAAAATGATCAGTTGAGTTTTATATTTGTGCATATGCACATATCTTCAATATCTTTTTTTACGTGTATCTTCAATATCTTTTAGTCTATGAAGAATTTGTATTTCCTATAAAAATACCACGTGATAATAAAAGACAAATCTAGTAAATTTGCAAATTATTTAGCAACAAAAAAAATAAAGGCATGTGAGCATTAGAAATTAACCTGCTCCTGTCTCGTTTCATCAGCTTATAAAATTTAGAGTGAAACACATCGTCTTGCTAAGGCAAAAAAAAGGGGAAAATCACACCTTGGCCTACACATTCACGAGAGGCCCAAGCCCAATCCAGCCGGCAGCCCCCCAGGTCGTTATAGTTATCCTCTTCCCGTCTCCCACGACCACACATAGCACGCGCCGCCGTCCATGGCTCCGGCTGCGCGCGCCTACCCTGCCCCCCGTCACACTCCATCCCCAGCCTGGCCCTGTCGGCCACGTCCGCTTCTGTCTGTCGCTCTGCATCACTTTTTTCCGATCTCACCGCTCGACTGCCCCAGCATGTCTCCTCACCTTGGGCCAAGTGCTGGTGGAGGCAGAGCCTCCTTCTCGCCTCATTCCGTGTACGATCGGCAGCAGCCCCGGCCGACCAACTCGCCTTCCCGCACGCGCGCGTTGCCGCCAGCACCAGCTAGCCCGGTCAGCACGCGACCCCCGGGTCTGCTCGCGCGACCTCGCTCCGGAATAGAGGTCTCGACTCCCGTGGGGCGCTGGCGCGTGGCAAGTGAGGTCGCCGTGAGAGAGAGCAACGGGGCCGTCAAGGTCGGGGTCTCACGGGGCGAGAGCGAGGAGAAAAACGGAAAGGACGAAACGCCACGGAGCCAATACGAACCGTTTTTTACTCAGCGGTGGCAGAGCACGTAATTTTGATTGAAAATCAGGGGTAATTAAAGACGGACGAACAAGAAGCCTTATTTTCTTTATTATTAGGTATAGATTTGATCTTCTTCATCTGAGCACGTTAAGTGCCTCTAAAAAATTCGTCTTTACGGACTGTTCTGTTTTGACAAATTCTGCCTTTTATTTCACATTGCCTCTTTTACTGTGTTGTATGGATTTCTTTGTTTCATTAACTTTCAGTAGCTTTGAGTGATGTCCAGAAGTGTTAGGAATTATGGTGTTCTCTCTTAACATGTGAATTTTTGATTATGCACTAACCCTCTAATGAGTTTGTTTTGAGTTTGGTGTGGAGGAAGTTTTCAAGGGTCAAGAGAGGAGGATGATACAATATGATCAAGAAGAGTGAAAAGTCTAAGCTTGGGGATGCCCCCGTGGTTCATCCCTGCATATTTCAAGAAGACTGAAGCATCTAAGCTTGGGGATGCCCAAGGCATCCCCTTCTTCATCGACAACTTATCAGGTCACCTCTAGTGAAACTATATTTTTATTCCGTCACATCTTATGTGGTTTACTTGGAGCGTCTGTATGCTTTTATTTTTGTTTTTGTTTGAATAAACTCGGATCCTAGCATTCTTTGTGTGGGAGAAAGACACGCTCCGCTGTTTCATATGAACACTGGTGTTCTTAGCTTTACTTTTAATGTTCATGGCGAAGGTTGAAAACTGCTTCGTTCATTGCTATTTGGTTGGAAACAGAAAATGCTCCATGTGGTAATTGGTATATTGTCTTGAATAATTTGATACTTGGCAACTGTTTTGAGTTCTCAAAAAGATCATGTTTAAGCTCTTGCATCATGTAGATTGAACCTATTAGTGGAGAACTACCATAGAGCTTGTTGAAATTTGGTTTGCATGATTGGTCCCTCTAAAAGTCTAGATATTTTCTGGTTAAGGTGTTTGAACAACAAGGAGACAGTGTGGAGTCTTATAATGCTTGCAATATGTTCTTATGTAAGTTTTGCTGTACCGGTTCATACTTGAGTTTGCTTCAAACAACCTTGCTAGCCAAAAGCCTTGTACTGAGAGGGAATGCTTCTCGTGCATCCAAAACCTTGAGCCAAAACCTACGCCATTTGTGTCCACCATAACTACCTACTACATGGTATTTCGTTGCCATTCCAAGTAAATTGCTTGCGTGCTACCTTTGACGAGGCAGTTCCTCGGCAATGCCCACCATGAGGGGCTTGGGTTTTAGAGAAAGGCGACGACAGAAGTTCCGGGAGCGAGGCGGTACACGACGTACCCAGGTTCACGCCCCCGCGGTGGAGGGTCGCTACGTCCTGCTAGCAATCCACTATATGAATATATGTATACAGGGGGGCGCCATAGGCGGAGTTGTTGGTTCTAGTCTAGTTCTAATCCGCGGGTTGTGGTGTCTAGACGTGTCGCCTCTATGATTATGTTTCTGAATATGCCTGTCCCTAAGGGGTGCCCCTGCCTGGCTTTATATATCAGCCAAGCTAGGGTTTACAAGAGTCCTAGTAGGAGTCATATTGGAGTCTTCTTTCCTTGTAGCCCAAGTTGAGGCGCGTGCAGGTCCATCTTGTTGAGTCCTTGTGCTGGTCCAGCTTCATAGTTTGCACCAGGTATGGCAATGTCGAGTACCCGAAGGGTTATGCCCACGTCTGTAGCCCCCGAGTGCTTGGCCGAAGTGAAGCTTCGGGCAAGGACTAAAGTTGTCTTCGCCGAATGTCTTGATCATCTGTTGAATCTTGTGCTTGATGTAGAGTCGAAGTTGCTTTCTGTCGGGTGCGCGAAGCGCTCCCGATGGGAGTAGCCCCGAGTCTATGGGCGGGTGCTTGCGATCACGCATAGACTCAAGTTGTACTACTCGAAGATCTTGATTGTTGATGCCGATATCTTCAACTTTATTCTTCTTTGTTGGCGAGGTTGCCATATTTTTTTTATCGGGTGCGCGACTAGCGCTCCTGATGGGAGTAGCCCCCGAGCCTGTAGATAAATATGAAATAGTTATGTATAGGGTGTTAAAAAATGCTAAATCAAATACCGTACATGTCCTCGCGTTCCGAGAACATGATGCCGATAACTCTGATGATTTCACTGATAGAGGAGTTGATGATTCAGATGATATCCCAGAGGAGCCGATGATTGAGATGATGGCCCTGAGGAGACGATGATTGAGATGATGGCCCAGAGGAGCCGATGATTGAGATGATGGCCCTGAGGAGACGATGATTGAGATGATGGCCCAGAGGAGCCGATGATTCGGATGATGGCCCTGAGGAGCCGATGATTTAGATGATGGCCCTAAGGAGCCGATGATTTAGATGATGGCCCTAAGGAGCCGATGATTTAGATGATGGCCCTAAGGAGCCGATGATTGGGGTGATATCCCGGAGGAGCCGATAATTTATCGGGTGCGCATCCAGCGCTCCCGATGGAAGTAGCCCCCGAGTTTGGCACTGATGCTTGCAACCGTGAGTAGACTCAAGTCGAGCAACCCGATGTTTACAGTTTTCTTCAGGTGCCGTTGACACATTGTTGTTTATTTCAAGGGGAAAAATGCACTTCGAGCATCGTTGATGCCATTGGTTGTAAGTTTTTTGGTAGGTACATGTATATGCACTTTTACCGTGTCAATGCCGTTGGCAAATTTTGAAGGAGCAAATCTTAATTGCCCGTTTAAGCGTATGTGTATTCGTTGGTCAGCAAATTGTTTGAGTGATCAGCTCGTGTTGCAGGTCTTGCTAAACCCGTTGTATGTGCAACTTTGCTTTCAACCGATGCATGTCTTGACCGTGGGTCGTTTTCGTACGTGTTTCATGATCCTTGCTATCTGCGGCACTCTTTGAGGTATCTATAGCAAAGGAAAAGAGCAAGGTCCCCGTTGCTTCATAATCCTTGCTATTTGCGGCACTCTTTGAGGCATCTATAGCAAAGGAAAAGAACAAGGTCTCCGTTGATTTTGCATCATAGCATTCGTAATTTCAGAGGCTTTTTCATTATCCTTGCTATCTGCGGCACTCTTTGAGGCATCTATAGCAAAGGAAAAGAGCAAGGTCCCCGTTGCTTCATGATCCTTGCTATTTGCGGCACTCTTTGAGGCATCTATAGCAAAGGAAAAGAGCAAGGTCCCCGTTGCTTCATGATCCTTGCTATTTGCGGCACTCTTTGAGGCATCTATAGCAAAGGAAAAGAGCAATGTCCCCGTTGATTATGCATCATAGCACTCGTAGTTTCAGAGGCTTTTTTTAGAGTGCAATCTCTGGGCGTATTTTCCATCGCACCGACGTTCGTTGAAATATACGAACAAGGTTCCTGACGATGTAGTTCGGGTGTCCCGAATTACTGCAATTCTTTAAAACTTGAGTCATCATATCTTCTTGAACCGGCTCTCCCGATGGGAGTAATAGTCTTCAAATCTTCTTGGGTTCCAGCGAACCGGCGCTCCCGATGGGAGTAATAGTCTTCATATCTTCTTGTGTTCCAGCGAACCGGCGCCGCGCTCCCGATGGAGTAACCGCAATAGCTCGAAGATATTCCAGGAGCCCCCGAGTAATTCCAGCGCTCCCGATGGGATCGCATCGGGTCGATATTAAATAAGATGACATCCATTGAATGTTCCAGATGATGAATCCACCAACCCGAGAGTGCATCGGGAGAAGATATATCCGAGCCGAAGAAGATAAGTCCATCGAGTAATCATAGATGATGGAGAAAATAAATCCACTGATTCGGGGAAAATAAATCCACCGAGTAATCGAGAGTACTGGAGGTAACGATGTAATGGCGCCTCCCCAATCATCGGGTGTGGCGAAAGAAAGAGGAACACTTAGTTCTGCAGGCGCAGTCGAAATAGTTGCACGGCCAAAGATAGTCCGTGTGGCGGGCACAGCCGAAAGAATTGCGCCATCCAAGATAATTCACGCGGCAGGCGCAGCCGAGATAATCCCGCCATCCAAGATAGTTCATGCCGGCGGGCGCAGCCGAAATAATCCTGCCATCCAAGATAGTTCATGCCGGCGGGCGCAGCCGAAATAATCCCGCCATCCAAGATAGTTCATGCCGGCGGGCGCAGCCGAGATAATTCCGCGGCCAGAGATAGCCCGTGCGGCAGGCGCAGTCGAAGAAATTCCGCGGCCAGAGATAGTCCATGCGGCAGGCGCAGCCGAAATAATTCCGCGGCCAGAAATAGCCCATGCGGTAGGCGCAGTCGAAATAATTCCGCGGACAGAGATAGTCCATGCGGCAGTCGCAGTCTTCCGCCACCTAAGGTAGTCCAGCGGCGGGCGCAGCCGAAATAATTAATGAAGAGGTCGGGTGAACACCCGAATATATCGGGTCTGTAATGTCGGGTCCGCGACACGCAGGTCCCCGAGTCGGCAATTGCACAACAGCTGGAGCAGTGGCAGGGCGCAGTCGACCAGGCAGAGCAGTCGACGGGCAAGCTCCCGAACATATCAAGTCTTCGATGCAACAAGCAAGCCCCGAGCGTGGCGACTGTGCCCGGTGAAGCAGTCGAATCTTGTTCCGATCTGCAGTCATATTACAGCGCAAAAACTGTGCACAAATAATAGTACGAGCCAAAAATATTTGGCTAAAAATAAATTTTGCATGTAGTAATTAACCGGAAGTATAGCACCTGATGTTTTTTTTATGTCGGCTGAAATCGGAGCGACAACTTCTGCATTGATATTTTTGTCAGTCGCCAGTAATTTTGTATAACCATAGATGGTGTTGGCGACTTGAGCGTTGAATCCTTCGGCTGCAACTTTGTTTACGCCGAGCGGCTAAAACTTGATCCGATCTTGCAAGCAATAGGGAACAAGATCACGTGGAGACGTGATCCGTTTTGGCCATCAAGTAGTACTCGCTTTTGCAAGGACTTGGGCCAGTGAAAACGATCAAACGGTATATTAGATGACGACCTTGTTTCGGTACGGTCGTATGATCCGTCGAGTCCGTGGAAGAAACTCGACATGCCCAAACCAATGCGATCTTGTCGAGTGCAGCCGCCGCCCAGAAGCTTTCTTCCGATCGATCTTCAGGGCGCGTATCTGACTGATGGTGTTGATGATTGATCCCGCCCGGATGACAAGATCCAGCGTCGCGCTTCCCACAGACGGCACCAATTGACGAGGCGGTTCCTCGGCAATGCCCACCATGAGGGGCTTGGGTTTTAGAGAAAGGCGACGACGGAAGTTACGGGAGCGAGGCGGTACACGACGTACCCAGGTTCACGCCCCCGCGGTGGAGGGTCGCTACGTCCTGCTAGCAATCCACTATATGAATATATGTATACAGGGGGCCACCATAGGCGGAGTTGTTGGTTCTAGACTTCTAGTCTAGTTCTAATCCGCGGGTTGCGGTGTCTAGACGTGTCGCCTCTATGATTATGTTTCTGAATATGCCTGTCCCTAAGGGGTGCCCCTGCCTGGCTTTATATATCAGCCAAGCTAGGGTTTACAAGAGTCCTAGTAGGAGTCATATTGGAGTCTTCTTTCCTTGTAGCCCAAGTTGAGGCGCGTGCAGGGTCCATCTTGTTGAGTCCTTGTGCTGGTCCAGCTTCATAGTTTCCACCGGGTATGGCAATATCGAGTACCCGAAGGGTTATGCCCACGTCAACCTTTAAAATTTCATTCCTTGTCTTTGCAATACATAGCTCATGGGAAAATAGCTTAAAAAACTATTGTGGTATTGAATATGTTGCTTATGTATCTTATTTCTTATAAGTTGCTTGGTGAGCGGTAACCATGTTTCTGGGGATGCCATCAAATTTTACACCTTTGTTGAATATCATGTGAGTTGCTATGCATGTTCGTCTTGTCTGAAGTAAGGGTGATTTATCATGATTAAATGGTTTGAGTATGCATATTGTTAGAGAAGAACATTGGGCCGCCAACTAAAGCCATGTATCATGGTGAAAGTTTCAGTTTGGACATTAATCCTCAAATCTCTTATGAGAATATTATCTGTTGTTGAATGCTTAAGCATTAAAGAGGAGTCCATTATCTGTTTTCTATGTTTTCCGGGTACGGATGTCCTTAAGTTGAGATCTATCAAAAACGAGAAATCAAATGCGATCTATCTCCTTGGACCTTTGTACAGGTGACATAGAGGTACCCCTTTGTGACACTTGGTTGAAACATATGTAATGCAATGATAATCCATGGAAATCCAAGCTAATTAGGACAAGGTGCGAGCACTATTGGTATTCTATGCATGAGGCTTGCAACTTATAGGATGTCTTATGCATAACACATATGAATTATTACTACCGTTGACAAAATTGTTTCTATGTTTCCAAAATAAAAAGCTCTAGCACAAGAGTAATCCTTGCTTCCCTCTGCGAAGGGGCCTTTCTTTTACTTTATGTTGAGTCGGTTTACCTACTTCTTTCTATCTTAGAAGCAAACACTTGAGACAACTGTGTGCATTGATTCTTACATACTTGCTTATTTGCATTCATCATATTACTTTGTGTTGACAATTATCCATGAGATATATCCATGAGATAAACATGTTGAAGTTGAAAGCAAGCTCGCTGAAACTTATATCTTCCTTTGTGTTGCTTCAAAACCTTCTACTAAGAATTTATTGCTTTATGAGTTAACTCTTATGCAAGACTTATTGATGCTTGTCTTGAAAGTACTATTCATGAAAAGTCTTTGCTATATGATCAGTTGTTTAGTCATTATCTTTACCATTTCTTTGAATCACTTCATTCATCTCATATGCTTTACAATAGTATTGATCAAGATTATGATAGCAGCATGTCACTTCAGAAATTATCCTTGTTATCGTTTACCTACTCGAGGGCGAGTAGGAACTAAGCTTGGGATGCTTGATACGTCTCAAACGTATCTATAATTTCTTATGTTCCATGCTAGTTTTATGATAATACTCACATGTTTTATATACACTTAATATCATTTTGATGCATTTTCCGGCACTAACCTATTAACAAGATGCCAAAGCGCCAGTTCCTGTTTTCTGCTGTTTTTGGTTTCAGAAATCTTACACAGGAAATATTCTCGGAATTGGACGAAACAAAAGCCCACGGTCTTATTTTGCACGGAGCCTTCCAGAAGTCCGAAGAGGAGATGAAGAGGGGCCGCGAGGCGGCCACACCATAGGGCGGCGCGGTGGGGCCCCTGGCCGCGCCGGCCTATGGGGTGGGCCCCTCGGCCGCCTCCCGACTCTGCCCCTTCGCCTATTTATTCACTCCATCGCGAAAACCCTAGTACCGAGAGCCACGATACGAGAAAACATACTATGACGCCATCGCCGCCAATCCCATCTCGGGGGATTCAGGAGATCGCCTCCGGCACCCTGCCGGAGAGGGGAATCATCACCGGAGGACTCTACATCATCATGCCCGCCTCCGGATTGATGCGTGAGTAGTTCATCCTTGGACTATGGGTCCATAGCAGTAGCTAGATGGTTGTCTTCTCCTCTTGGGCTATCATGTTTAGATCTTGTGAGCTGCCTATCATGATCAAGATCATCTATTTGTAATGCTACATGTTGTGTTTGTTGGGATCCGATGAATATGGAATACTATGTCAAGTTGATTATTGATCTATCATATATGTGTTGTTTATGATCTGGCATGCTCTCCGTTGCTAGTAGAGGCTCTGGCCAAGTTGATACTTGTAACTCCAAGAGGGGGTATTTATGCTCGATAGTGGGTTCATGCCTCCATTGAATGCGGGACGAGTGACGGAAAGTTCTAAGGTTGTGGATGTGATGTTGCCACTAGGGATAAAACATCGATGCTTTGTCTAAGGATATTTGTGTTGATTACATTACGCACCATACTTAATGCAATTGTCCGTTGTTTGCAACTTAATGTCGGAAGGGGTGCGGATGCTAACCCGAAGGTGGACTTTTTAGGCATAGATGCATGCTGGATGGCGGTCTATGTACTTTGTCGTAATGCCCTAAGTAAATCTCATAGTAGTCATCATGATATGTATGTGCATTGTTATGCCCTCTCTATTTGTCAATTGCCCAACTGTAATTTTTTCACCCAACATGCTATTTATCTTATTGGAGAGACACCACTAGTGAACTGTGGACCCCGGTCCATTCTTTTACATCTGAAATACAATCAACTGCAATCTCTGTTCTCTGTTGTTCTTCACAAGCAAACATCATTCTCTACACCATATGTTTAATCCTTTGTTTACAGCAAGCCGATGAGATTGACAACCTCACTGTTAAGTTGGGGCAAAGTATTTTAGTTGTGTTGTGCAGGTTCCACGTTGGCGCAGGAATCCCTGGTGTTGCGCTGCACTACACTCCTCCACCAACAACCTTCTTGTGGCCTTCATCTCCTACTGGTTCGATAACCTTGGTTTCTTTCTGAGGGAAAACTTACTGTTGTGTGCATCACACCTTCCTCTTGGGGTTCCCAACGGACGTGTGCATCACGCGCCATCATGGGGCCCCCTTGGCCCCTCTCCGTCTCTCCTTCGGTGTTCTGGAAGGCTCCGTGGAAAATAAGACCGTGGACTTTTGTTTCGTCCAATTCCGAGAATATTTCCTGTGTAAGATTTCTGAAACCAAAAACAGCGAGAAAACGAGAACCGGCGCTTCGGCATCTTGTTAATAGGTTAGTGCCGGAAAATGCATCAAAATGATATAAAGTGTATATAAAACATGTGAGTATTGTCATAAAACTAGCATGGAACATAAGAAATTATAGATACGTTTGAGACGTATCAGACGCCGTCGTCGTACTCATCATCGGACAGGCAGGACGAGGAATGGCCCGTGCTGTTCGAGTTCATCGTCGTCCTCAAGGGCGACGCACACGACATCCAGAGGCTGTCGGACGACTTCGCCGACTTCGTAGCCGACGATGAGCGCCCGGGCTCGCTGCATCTGTGGGAGGATGGCTGCCACTGCTGCCGGTGGATCGTCAACGTGATCTACGACGCACGCAGCAACATGTACCTCCACATCGGCTGGGAGAAGTTCGCGCGTGATACGTCCATTTTGCATCACTATTTTGTATCATAATTTACTATTATTCCTTGATATATTTCATATTTAGAGATGATACTTATGTTATTTCACCTATTTTGCATGTTTCATGATTATTGGAGAATTACTCACCGGAGTCAGGATTCTGCTGGAAAAAGCACCATCAGGATACAGTATTTCTGAAGATCAACAATTGACGGAAAATATACCGAAGCTCCTATTTTCGCAGAAGACGGAGCCAGCCAAAAGGGGAGGCCGAGGAGGGCCGCCATGGCCCCCCATAGGCCGGCGCGGGCTCCACCCTGGCCGCGCCGCCATGTGGGGAGGGGGCCCACGACCCCCTCGGCCATCTCTCCTCCGCGTACTTCATCCCCCGAAAACCCTAAGGCGAGGGGGAACATCGAGAATAGACACAGCCGCCTCTGCGGGGCGGAAAACACCAGAGAGAAAAGAGCTCTCCGGCAGGCTGAAATCCGCCGGGGAAATTCCCTCCCGGAGGGGGAAATCGTCGCCATCGTCACCACCATCGAGCTGGACTTCATTGGAATCATCATCACCATCATCTCCACCACCGACACCGTCATCTCCACCGCTGCACCTCGTCTCTGTTGTAACATCTAGGGTTGAATCTTGATTATTTCATAGGGGAAACTCTCCCGGTATTGATTACTCCTTGTTATTGATGCTATTGAGTGAAACCATTGAACCAAGGTTTATGTTCAGATTGTTATTCATCATCATATCACCTATGATCATGTTCCATATGATGTCTTGTGAGTAGTTCGTTTAGTTCTTGAGGACATGGGTGAAGTCTAAATGTTAGTAGTGAACTATGTTGAGTAATATTTAATGGTTTGATATTTAAGTTGTGGTGTTATTCTTCTAGTGGTGTCATGTGAACGTCGACTACATGATACTTCACCTTTATGGGCCTAGGGGAGTGCATCTTGTATTTGTTTGCTAATTGCGGGGTTGCCGGAGTGACAGCAACCTGAATCCCCGTTGGTATATCGATGCAAGAGGGATAGCAGGATCTCAGAGTTTAAGGCTGTGGTTAGATTTATCTTAATTACTTTCTTGTATTTGCGGATGCTTGCAAGGGGTTTAATCACAAGTATGTATTAGTCCTAGGAAGGGCGGTGCATTAGCATAGGTTCACCCACACAACACTTATCAAAACAATGAGGATTAATCAACTATATGAAGCGAAAGGACTAGACTAAATCCTGTGTGTCCTCAAGAACGTTTGGTCATCATAAGTAAACAAACCGGCTTGTCCTTTGTGCTAAAAAGGATTGGGCCACTCGCTGCAATTATTACTCTCGTATTTTACTTACTTGTACTTTATTTATCTGCTATATCAAAACCCCCTGAATACTTGTCTGTGAGCATTTACAGTGAATCCGTCATCGAAACTGCTTGTCAACACCTTCTGCTCCTCGTTGGGTTCGACACTCTTATTTATCGAAAGTACTACGATACACCCCCTATACTTGTGGGTCATTAAGACTATTTTCTGGCGCCGTTGCCGGGGAGTGAAGCGCTATTGGTAAGTGGAACTGGTAAGGAAAACTTTTACTATCCGTGCTATTTTTATTTCTGCCTGCTGCTATAATTCATTATGGAGAGATCTTCTCTTGAATACCTATTTGGTAAGTCTACTACTACTGCAACGGTAGTGGATGAGGCGCCAGGTGAGAAAGAGATTCCATATAAAATTCCTATGAAAATTATTGAACGTGTTGTGGATAACCGCTATGAAGGGGATGGAACTGTTCATCCTGGAGATCATTTATTGTTTCTACATGAATTATGCGGGTTATTCAAGTGTGCAGGTATTTCAATGGATGAAGTTAGGAAGAAACTATTCTCTATGTCGCTATCTGGTAAAGCGGCGCATTGGTATAAATTGCTGAATAATGGGAACTCTCTTGATTGGAAGGATATTGTGCCTCTATTTTATTCTAAATTCTATCCTCCAAGTGAAATTCACAAAGACCGGAGCCGCATATATAATTTCTGGCCTCATGATGGAGAGAGTATTGCCCAAGCATGGGGGAGATTGAAGTCTTTAATGCTCAAATGCCCCATTCATGAGCTTCCTGGTAATATCATCATTGATAACTTCTATGCAAGACTTTCTTTTCAAGATAAAACCTTGCTGGATACTTCTTGTTCTGGATCATTCACACGCAACAAAGAAGAGTTTAAATGGGACTTTCTTGATCGGATTCAGGAGAATACTGAAGGATGGGATAACGACAAAGGTAGAGAGTCAGGTATAAATTATGATTATGAATGCATTGAAACTTTTATGGATACTGATAAATTTCGAAATATGAGTGCTACTTATGGTCTTGATTCTCAAGTTGTTGCAAATTTTTATAAAGCCTTTGCCTCTCATTTTGAATTGCCTAGGAAGAATTTTGATAAGTATCATGAACTTTATAAAGATAAAACTGATTCACCGATAGGTAAATGTGTTGAAATTAAAACTATGGATCATATTCTTCCTGAAGCTTATATTGAAAAACTCCTTTCCCTGCTAAGATGAAGGAGTATTCTGTTATAACTAGTGTGGTTAATAAAAGTGCAAACAAACCTATAGAACCTGAGGAGCAAATAAATGTTGAACCTGCTATTGCAATAGTTAAAGATCTTGTGACTGAAAATGTAGAAGATGGTCACATCATTTTCTGTGAAGATGATTCTAATATTGTTTCACATCCTAGTAAGTCTAGGAAAGCTAGTGTTCCTATGCTCTCTGTTAGAATTGGTGATCATTGTTATTATGGGTTATGCGATATTGGTGCAAGTATTAGTGCCATTCCTTATGAGCTTTACAAGGAAATCATGCATGAAATTGGTTCTTGTGAACTTGAAGATATTGATGTGGTTATTCGGCTAGCTAATAGAGAAACTATCTCTCCTATTGGTATTGTTCGAGATGTGGAAGTTCTACGTGGTAAGATTAAATATCCTGCTGACTTTTTGGTACTTGGTTCTGCTGCTAGTAAGACTTGTCCTATCATTTTTGGTAGACCTTTTCTAAATACTTGTGGAGCTATAATAGATTGCAAGAAGGATAAAATTGTGACTAAATTTGCTGGTGAATCTTATGAGTTTAATTTCTCTAAATTTGCCAAAGTTCCTTATGAAGTTGAATTGCCTAATAATGATTTTAGAGTTGAACAATGTGCATCTATTGCTCTTGCTCCTAATAATCCTTTGCAGCAATATTTGGAGGATCATGAGAGTGAAGTCTTTAGGGAAGAAAGGAATGAGCTTGATGAAATTTTCCTTCGTCAACCTATTCTTAAACATGACTTACCGGTTGAAGATCTAGGTACAACACCACCACCAAAGGAAGATCCTGTTTTTGATTTGAAACCATTGCCTGATAATCTTAAGTATGCTTATATTGATGATAAGAAAATATATCCTGTTATTATTAGTGCTAAGCTTTCAGATTTTGAGGAAGAAAGATTATTGGAAATATTGAAGAAACACCGAGGAGCTATTGGTTACACTCTTGATGACTTGAAGGGGATTTCTCCCTCTATTTGCCAACATGCCATCAACATGGAAGATGATGCAAAGCCTGTTGTTGAACATCAGCGTCGTCTAATTCCTAAGATGAAGGATGTGATAAGAAATGAGGTATTAAAACTTCTTGAAGCTGGTATTATATATCCTATTGCTGATGGTAGATGGGTTAGTCCTGTGCATTGTGTTCCTAAGAAAGGAGGAATAACTGTTGTACCTAATGATAATGATGAGCTCATCCCTCAAAGAGTAGTTGTAGGGTATAGAATGTGCATTGATTATCAAAAAGTTAATAAAGTTACTAAGAAGGATCATTACCCTTTACCTTTTATTGACCAAATGCTAGAAAGGTTATCTAAAAATACTCATTTCTGCTTTCTTGATGGTTATTCTGGGTTTTCACAAATTGTCTGTCGAACTAAAGATCAAGAGAAAACCACTTTCACTTGTCCCTATGGAACTTATGCTTATAGGCGTATGCCTTTTGGTTTATGTAATGCTCCTGCTACTTTTCAAAGATGCATGTCTGCTATTTTTCATGGCTTTGTGAAAAGATTGTGGAGGTGTTCATGGATGATTTTTCTGTCTATGGGAATTCTTTTGATAATTGTTTGCGAAACCTTGATAAAGTTTTGCAGAGATGTGAAGAAACTAACCTTGTTCTTAATTGGGAGAAATGCCACTTTATGGTTAATGAAGGAATTGTATCGGGACATAAAATTTCTGAGAGAGGTATTGAAGTTGATAGAGCTAAAGTTGAAGCAATTGAGAAGATGCCCTATCCCAGGGATGTTAAAGGTATTCGTAGTGTTCTGGGTCATGCTGGTTTTTATCGGAGATTTATTAAAGATTTCTCTAAAATTTCAAAGCCGCTTACTAATCTTCTTCAAAAAGATGTACCTTTTGTTTTTGATGATGATTGTAAGGAAGCTTTTGAAACTCTAAAGAAAGCCTTAACAACTTCTCCTATAGTTGAACCTCCTGATTGGAATTTACCTTTTGAAACTATGTGTGATGCTAGTGATTTTGCTGTTGGTGCTGTTCTTGGACAGCGAGTCGATAAAAAATTGAAAGTTATTCATTATGCCAGTAAAACTCTTGATGCTGCTTGATACGTCTCCGACGTATCGATAATTTCTTATGTTCCATGCCACATTATTGATGATATCTACATGTTTTATGCATACTTTATGTCATTATTATGCGTTTTTCGGAACTAACCTATTGACGAGATGCCGAAGGGCCAGTTCCCGTTTTCTGCTGTTTTTGGTTCCAGAAATCCTAGTAAGGAAATATTCTCGGAATCGGACGAAATCAAGGCCCAGCATCCTATTTTTCCACGAAGCTTCCAGAACACCCGAGAGTCGCAAGAGGGGGGCCACTGTGACATGGGCATCCCTAATGGGCCTGCCGAAGATAGTACCCGGGGTTTATTGAAGGCCTACTACTCGAAGAATAAGAAGATTCGGAAGCCCAAGATATTATTAAGGAAAGTTAGAGTTGTAATAGAAAGTCTTATTTGTAATCTTACGGGATGAGTTTGAAACCTTCCCGGACTTTGTAACTTGTACGGCACGAATCCCTCGGCTCCGCCTCCTATATAAGGGGGAGTCGAGGGACGCAGAGATCATCGAATCATTGTTTTACAAACCCTAGTTTTCATAATCGTCGAGTACTTTTCGGCTGAAACCTTCGAGATCTACTTGCCCTCTACTTCCACCTAAACCCTAGCCTACAATCCATAGGCATTGACAAGTTGATACCTTGTCAATTGGCGCCGTCTGTGGGGATTAGAGGCGACAAGGAGCTGATCTCGATGGCACGTTCAAGATCGTCGACTTCATCAGTAGCAAGCAACATCATGGACAGAGGTAAACAGATCGAAACTGGTCTTGTTGATTTTGTTCCTCACCCGCCCTCCCGTTTGGATGCATATGCGTATCTGGAGGAGCCAATGAAGATGACGTTTGGAAAATTCTATTTCCGCGTCGAGAAAGAAGGAGTGTATCGTCTCGAAGTTCCGATCTCGTCGGGATTATCGTCGGGTGGTCCTGATCTCTCAAACTCAGTATCATCCGTCGAGTCAAGCGATAAGGAGATTTCGTCGCCACGCTTCATCGACAACAGGGAAAGTGAAAAACTCGCCAGAATCTTCAGCGACATGTCCTTCGAATCATCGGCGGACTCTTATATAAGCGATGATTCGAACGACATTGACAGCTTCGACTTCATCGACAAATCCACCTCTATTGGGAAGGTCTTCACCAAACTCTATGATGGTGTCACCGAACCAAGCAAAGTGAAAACTCCAAAATATCACCAAGTTTATGCCATTGGAGATACAAGTCGCGATCAAGAGGAAACATCGGAGGCTTTCGACGATTTGGGCAATCCCTATGTCGATCCCTCAGATCTAAGGAGAGGTATGGGCACTAAATATGTCGGGCCCACACCACGCGTCGAGTTCAACTTCCACAAACAGCCCGGGATAGAGCTGCGAAAGCTTTAGATGGCTCGGAACCAATGACGACAACCGCTACAGTCCAAGAACCGCAAGCTTATCAATATAGACTCGCCCGAGCTGGAAGAGAACTGGAAAAACAGACGTAAGCTTTAAACGAAGAAAGGAGGCAGCCTCGCGCGTCAAGCAGACGAAGGGCAGAGTTAAGTCGACAATCTGGAACCTCGGGAGATAGCCATAGAGAAGCTCGGAACAGAGCAAGGTCAAGATTGCAACACATACCTGAAGGAGAAAGAGAGTACTTGGTTCAAAATCTCGACATGTCTTTTATGTCGATAGACACAAGGGGGAATATTATGCCCAAGACACCAGAAGCTGGGTATATGGCGACACAAGCTTTTATCCTTGCATCTAGGCCACCTCCAGGAGATCCAAGGGAGGCTTTGTACAACATGGCAGTGGCAGGAGCTGAAGCCATGGGAACGGCGTTTGCACCAACACCGCCAGAAGGAGCAGCAAGGCAAAATAGTCCACGACCTACGGCAGCAGCAGCAGCAAATGTCGAAGGAACAAGTGGAGCAAGAGACACGGCAGCACAAGCAAGGGTAGACAGAGCACGGCAAAGCAGAAGGGAACATCGGTATTCCCCAGAATTAAACGACGAGGATATGTGCGGTTTACCGTGCTTCACAAGGAGAGTACGAAAAACTCGAGTCCCTTCGGGATTTAAGTTGCCTGATCATTTCAAAAAATTCGACGGCCTGCAAGATCCGGAGGATTGGCTAGTTGATTACCTCGAGACGGTGAAGTTAATCGGAGGGACCAGGGCAACAGCCATGCAAAGTATTCAGGTGCATTTAAGTGGAGCCGCACGATCTTGGATCAAAAAGCTTCCTCCAGGGTCTATCGACAGCTGGGATAGCTTTGAGGACATATTCGTCAAGAATTTCCGATCCACCTGCAAGAAACCCGCGTCTCTGGAGGAGTTACGGGCGTGTCGACAGAAGCCAGACGAGCCAATGAGAAAATATATTCAAAGGTGGAACATCATAAAAAACTCGGCAGAAAATATATCTGACGAGAGGGCAATAGATGCATTTGTCGCAGGGATCAGGCGTGGAGATTTTGTCGAAGACTTGGGAAGAACCAACCCAAAGACAGTATCTGCATTAATGGAAATAGCAAACAGATGGGCAGATGGAGAAGATGCTGTCCACAACAAACGGCATAGGTCGCCAGAGGAGGACCGCGGTCGAAATTATCAATCAAGGCGATGATTTCCTCGGCAGTACTCGAATTATGATGCTCCAGGTCAAATTTCGGCTGGTTTCCGAGCCAGTGCAGGAGGAAATAATCGAGATGATTACCAGAGAAGTAATGAGCAACGAAGTGACAATAGAGACGAATTTCGACAAAATAGGCGAAACAGCGGGCCAAGGTTCCAGAGGCCTTTTGTGTCTCCCGAAGAAATGATGAACGGGCCGTGTCAGATGCACTTTTTCCTCGACAAAGAACGGAAAAAGACAGTCGGGACATCTGCAGAAGGATTGTCAAAATTTCCAGGCAATGCTGAGATATGCAGGGCATGCTAATGCTCAGGCAGCGCAAAGAAATCCTCGAGAACCCAGAAGTGAGGTTCACCTGCCACCTCCTCCCGCGATAATAGATGACAATCGACATCAGCTAAGAATAGCGGCGGCACCTGCACCACCACCTTACGTTGATCCCAATTCTAATGGAGCGGTCTCGATGATTCAGAAGGGAAGGCCATCCAATAGAACTCAGAAAGTAATCTCGCGACAGGTGTTCATGGCAGAGAAAATGCCTCCACCAACAGTTGAGTACCTTAATTGGTCAGGGCAAGACATTGGCTTCACTATAGCAGATCATCCGCAGCAAGTTCCTCGACCAGGGCAGTCAGCACTCATACTACCAGCGGTCATCGCAGGATTCGACGTGTCTCGCGTGTTTATAGATGGTGGCAGCAGCTTGAACCTTATGTACGCAGATACATTAAGGAAGATGAATATATCCCTAGCAAACTTGAAACCAACAGACACGAGATTCCACGGCATCACACCAGAGAAGCCAAGCTATCCGTTGGGGAAGATTAATCTCGACGTTCAGTTTGGAACCCGAGAAAATTACAGAATCGAGAAATTGGAGTTTGAAGTCGTAGATTTCCCGTCACAATACCACGCTCTGTTGGGACGACCAGCGTATGCTAGATTTATGGCGGTACCACATTACACGTACCTATTGTGGAGGATGCCCGGACCTAAGGGACCAATCACAATTAAAGGAAGCTTCGCCCTAGCCGATAAATGTGACAAGGATTTTCATCGAATATCAGAAACTTTCGGGATGCAAGCTGAGTATTTGGCATCAAGGCTCATGACTGACTACGACGTGCTGCCAGACGTTGCAAGGCCAAATAAAGAATCAACTTTTAACACTGAGAAAAATTCTAAGGAGGTGCAGATTCACCCGACGGATCCAAAAAAGACGACATCTATCGCAAATGACATGGACCTCGCATAGGAAAGCGCGCTCGTCAAGTTCCTCCGTGAGAACTGGAAAATCTTCGCATGGTGTCCAGCCGACATGCCAGGAGTACCCGTGGAACTTGCCGAGCACCACCTAAACTTGGATCCACTAGCGAGACCAATCAAACAACCTTTGCGACGTTTTTCGGAACCAAACCGCAAAGCTATGCTCGTCGAAATCGATCGACTAAGAGAAGCTGGTTTTATCAAAGAGCTGCATACAGAGGCCACATGGGTAGCAAATCCAAGTGTTGGTGCCGAAGAAAAACACTAAAGTCTTTCGCATGTGCGTCGATTTTACGTGTCTCAATAAACATTGTCCAAAGGATCACTTTCCCCTCCCGAGGATCGACCAAATTATCGACTCCACGGCAGGATGCGAACGTCTTTCCTTCCTGGACGCGTATTCTGGTTATAACCAGATTAGATTAAAAGAAGAAGATGAAGTAAAAAACAGCGTTCATCACACCTTATGGAGTGTTTTGCTACAAAACAATGCCTTTTGGTTTGAAAAACGCGGGAGCAACGTATCAAAGGATGATGCAGAAGTGTTTGGCAACACAGATTGGAAAAAATGTGCAAGTATACATTGATGATGTAGTCATAACATCAAAAAAGGGGACGACGTTGATCGAAGATCTCAAGGAAACTTTTGATAACCTCGACAAATTCTGCCTCAAGCTAAACCCGACGAAATGCTCTTTTGGCGTCCCAGCAGGAGAACTTCTTGGGTTCTTAGTTTCAGCAAGAGGGATTGAAGCAAATCCCGACAAAATACAAGCCATCGTAACGATGAGGAAGCCAACCAAGTTAAAAGAAATACAAGCAATTAACTGGGCGAGTCGCAGCTTTGAGTAGATTCGTCGCCAGGCTGGGAGAAAAAGCACTACCATTCTACGCTTTGATAAAACAAGGGGAGAAATTCCGGTGGAACGAAGAAGCCGATAGAGCTTTCGAGGATCCGAAACGCAAAATCTCGACACCACCAGTCTTGGTGGCGCCGAAGGAAAAGGAACCTCTCTCGCTGTACATCGCAGCCACACCACAAGTGGTTAGCACGGTGCTAGTTGTCGAAAGAGAAGAAGAAGGAAAACTCCATGGAGTGCAAAGGCCGGTATATTTCATTAGTGAAGTTTTATCGCCGTCCAAACAGCGGTACCCGCAGTACCAGAAACTAGCATATGGAGTGATTACAACAGCAAGAAAGTTGCGCCACTATTTTTCGGCACACCCGATAATAGTAGTCAATGAAGCACCTCTCTCAAATATACTGAACAATCCAGAAGCTACATGGCGTGTCACCCTTTGGGGAATAGAACTTTCCCCTCGGGACATCACGTATGAAAAAAGAAAGGCAATCAAGTCGCAAGTCTTGCCAGATTTCATCGCAGAGTGGATGGAGCTGCAAAACACGGGACCCCCAGATTTGTTGAGAACTTGGACAATGAACTTCGACGGATCCAAGAGAGTAGAAGGAGCTAGCGCAGGAGTGATACTCATATCACCTGAAGGCGACAAGTTGAAATATGTCCTACGGATGACGTTCCCAAACGCATCCAACAATGAAGCGGAATATGAAGCCCTTATACACGGGATGAAGATGGCGAAAGCTTGCGGTGCAACTCGACTAAAAATCTTTGGCGACTCACAATTGGTGGCTCAGCAAGTTATGAACCAATGTGATGCAGTCAATGATAGCATGATAGCATACAAGGAGGTGTACAATGAGCTTGAGAAGCTGTTTGATGGATGCGAGGTAAATCATATCAGTAGACTGAGCAATGATGAAGCCGACGTCCTCGCAAACATCGGGTCACAGTGCCTCCCAATCCCGCCAGGCGTGTTTTGGGAAGAAATAGCGGAGAGATCAACGAAGCCGAAGAAGATGCAGAAAAAAGCAAAAGAAGGAAAAACGTCGGCGTCTCCCAAAGAAACCATGGAAGACGACGAGGACCAAGAACTTGTGATGATGATAGAAGTTCCTTGGATGCAAGCGTACATATCGTATATCCTCAGGAAGGAAATACCCGACGATCCAGTTGAAGCAAGGCGAGTTATTCGACGATCCAAAGCTTTCACAGTGGTCAAAGGGGAGTTATACAAGAGAAGTATTTCAGGCGTCTTGCAAAGGTGTGTCACACCAGAAGAAGGAAGAATAATCCTAAAGGATGTGCATGAGGGAATATGTGGTCACCACGCAAGCAGTCGAGCTATTGCAGCCAAAGTCTTTCGGGCAGGATTCTACTGGTTGACAGCAATCGAGGACGCAAAAGAGATAGTACGAACTTGCGACGCGTGCCAGAGATTTGCCGCAAAACCACACTCTCCGGCGGCAGAACTAATGCCAATACCACTGTCATGGCCCTTCGCACAGTGGGGACTCGACATGGTAGGCAAGTTGCACAAAGCTTCGCCAGGAGGATACGAGTACCTGTTGGTTGCTGTCGACAAATTCACCAAATGGATAGAAGCGAAGCCAATAAATTCACCAGATGCACAATCAGCAATAAAGTTTGTAAAGGGCACCGTTTTTCGATTTGGAGTACCTCACAGCATCGTCACAGATAATGGCAGCAACTTTACGTTGAAGGAGTTCAAGGCGTATTGCGCAGAAGTGGGCATCAAATTGCACTTCGCGTCAGTTGCACATCCCCAAACTAATGGTCAAGTCGAGAAAGCCAATGGCATCATCTGCAATGGCATTAAAAACGCCTGCTAGGACCGCTTGAAAAGGCTCGACACACCTGGCCAGAAGAACTGCCAAGTGTTTTGTGGAGTATCCGAACAACACCAAACACGGCGACACAAGAAACCCCGTTCTTCCTCGTCCACGGAGCTGAAGCCGTACTACCAATTGAAATAGAGCACGATTCTCCAAGAGTAACAGAGTACGACGAAGAAACATCACGAAAAGTTCGGGAGGATGATATGGATGCACTCGATGAAGCTAAAGATGCAGTACTGTCACGGGTTACCAAGTACCAGCAAGACTTGAAGAACTACCACAATCGACGATTGCGGCCGAGATCTTTTCAGGTCGGTGATTTGGTCCTACGCCTCAACCAGCAAAGTACAGAGAAACTCGAGTCACCATGGTTGGGGCCTTACATCGTCACGGAAGTCATTGACGGAAGAGCGTACAGGATCAAGGACAAGAAGACAGGGGTTCCCGAGAAAAACCCCTGGAACGTGGCGCAGCTCAGGCGGTTCTACGCCTAGAGCTGAAATATAGTCCTTCTCTGTAAAAATACAATGTACTGAAACGCCCGCGAGTTTTCGGACGCACTCTTTTCCTTTTCGGGGCACCGAGTGGGGCCGGAAAGGTTTTTAATGAGGCGGGCTCGCGGTGCTGCAATATAATAAAGATAGTGGAGATATATTTCTTATTCTTCGACACGCTCGGGGGCTCAACGCCTTTAAGTCTCAAAATACGCACAATATAGATTTACCGAAATATTTCGCCTTGGTACACTAATACCTCGCCAAATATAAAAATCGGAAGCCAACAACTATAAATATAGTGTACACGTCAAAAAACTTAATTGCTTTGGTCCAAGAACCTCACAATAAAAATATAGAACTTCGATATTAAGATACTCGAAGACTTGCAATCCATCAATGAAAAAACAAGGATGTCTTATTACAACAGAAGGAAAAATCTTCAAGATGGAAAAAACAGTGCAAACTCTAGCCAGAAGGCTCGGGGGCTCCAACAATATAGAGCACTTTGCAATATACAACAAATTTCTTCGGAAATAAAAAAGAAATCAAAAAAGATAGAGACACAAGGTTTCCAATATGGTACAAATCAGTTAAAGCCCAAAATACTATCTACGGACAAGCCTCTGGTTGTTTTATGTTCAGCATAGGACCCCTTGATGAAGAATTCTGAGTCCATCCGAAGAAGCTCATCTATCATCGACTCGGCCACAGGAGCCACCATCTCATCAATTGCGTCAATATCATTTTTTCGTCGCGTTTTCTTGGCCAGGCAATCAGCAACAATCTTCGTCAGGTCTAATTTTGGATGACAAATATTTATCATAATCATGGCGAACCTCGCTCCAGCAGTTAGTTGAGCTCGCACAAAATTATGAATGCGGGGAGCATCTCTGAATATCTCCAGCAATTCAGGACGAGTTTTGGGAACCTCATTTCGAGGAAACAAAGTCCTGTAAACAAGGGTTAATGTCGTCGTGCAAAAATTGAGAAATTCGCGCACTTGGCAAGCACGATCTTGGAACCTGACAATTTGTTGGGTTCGTTCAGGAGTGGCCCAGAATAAACAGCCATGGTTAAGGGAAAGATTGACAAGGAGATTCGTTCTCTCGTTCACTCTTCGATCTTCGGCAGCAGCATCAAGAACAGAGCCTATTAAGCGACAAGGCAAGAAATTTGAAGGAAGGCATAGCAACATAAAGAGGAGGCATTGTGAGGTTGGAAAAACATACCTAACATATCTGTGCTAGCTTCCAACATTAGCTCGAGCATGCTATTTTCTCGGGTCGTGGCTTCCTTTGCTTCCAAAACAGTAGCATCCTTGGCAGCCATAGCCTCTTTGGCTTGTTGGAGAGCAAGTTTTTCTTGTTCGGACGCTTTCCGAGATTGTTCCATCATTGCCAGAGTTTGTTTCTTCATGGATTGAAGTTTTTGACGAAGTTCTTGCAAATCTTCCGACAAATGTTTGCTTGAAGAACCTTCGAGGGGATTATCATCGACTAGTATTTTCTTCGAGAAGGAAGACGCAGGTGAA
Source organism: Lolium rigidum (assembly GCF_022539505.1). Taxonomy (NCBI): domain Eukaryota; kingdom Viridiplantae; phylum Streptophyta; class Magnoliopsida; order Poales; family Poaceae; genus Lolium; species Lolium rigidum. The sequence continues at coordinate 112,330,640 of NC_061509.1, read as the reverse complement.
GCAGCGGCAGAGCAAGGGTTGGTCGAATAATTATCAAATATTAACCGGAAAAGAAAGTCCCAGGATCAATGATAAGTACGAAGAGGAATTTCATTAATTTCTAGAAAATTTACACGGACATTACAAAAGAAGTTCTCCAAAGGGACTAACAGGGTAATTGTCGCCAAGGCTAATATGGCGACAACAGCAAAAGAAATAGAGAAAGCAAAGGAAAGAAAAAGCAAAGGCATTCAACTAGACCTCCGGCCTTGATGAGCTAGGAGTGGAAGATGGCTTGATCCCGAGATAGGCCAGGATTTTCTTCGTGTTGGGCTTGGCTACCTTGATCAACGACCTCCATCTTGATTGTTCTATCTGCTCGGTGTCGCCTACTTTCATCCAGTCAACAGTTTATTGACTGTCAGCGACCAAGGCAATAGTGTTCTCAACAGCAACCTTCATGTTCTCCTGGCGCATCTTCAGTCCAAGATCCTCTGGCGGATTGAAGTCCTTGGCAAGGGCGAGGAAAGTCTTGGGCTCCTCTTTCTTCGGGAAGAAGTAAGGGAACAACTTCGACAATCCTGCGTCAGCATTCACCACGCCTTCGCGAATTTCTTGGCCGTGAAACTCCAGATAAGACAGTGCGTCAAGCAGAGGATCATTGGTTGGATTCTCAAGGTCAAAATCTTGGCTTGTTTGACCTGCCATAGAAATTATATGTTAGTTGACAGTAAGTAAAAACAAAAGAAAGCAAGCCTTACGAAAAATAGAAGGGATCAACAAAGTTACCGAGGAAGCGACGATTTTGGGTGTTCACGCGCTTGAGGATTCCCTTTTCACGGGCAGCTTGTGCGGCTTTGTGCTCATCTAGAGCAGCTTCAGCATCTTCAAGTTTCTTTTGCAGTTCTTCGACACTAGCAGCTTTTGCTTTGGCCTCATCAGCCTCCACTTTTGCTTGGCTAGCATCAAGTTCGGCTTTCTGGCGGGCCGTTTCACTTTGCTCCAATTTCTGAGCAAGAGTGTCGGCAAGCCTGTTGGCCTCTGCAAGTTTCTCTGCCAAAATAGAAGAAGAACAATCAAAATTGCGACAAAAATAGGAGCAAGAAAATTAGAAACAATGACAGCAAAAAGTTGTTACCTTCAGTCCTCGTCGGCGTATTCACGGTACCCAATGAATTGGGACCCAATGCGAACAAGCTCTTTGATCATGGGCTGTCAAAGAAGAATAGAAAAGGAAAATATCGGTACGAGGAAAAAAATGAAAGCACAAAAAGAAGTAAACCGAGGAAATATAGATACTAGCAGGAAAGTCAAAAACTTACATCATCCAAGAGCGCCTGAGAAGAGCTACCCAATTGAGGGGCAGGCTCGATGATCGTTTCAACCCTTGTCCTTTTTGGTGAAGGAGCAAGGGGGCTTGAAGGAGGAGTGGTGGTGACGACGTTTTGTTGAGGAGGCGAGGATTCTTCTCCTTCAACTAGCGTCTCCGACACAAGTAAAGTATGTGACGCGCTCGTCCGAGGAGCCACGTCACGAGTTGGTACTTCTTCCTCATCATCACTGTGATTAAAGATCGAGAGCATAAAAAGCAAGATGAGACAAAAAAACTTCGACTACAGAAATAAGGGGAAATAAGGTGACTTACGAGCTGACGAGGGATGCGAGATATGGATCATAAGTTGCCTTCTGATGTGAAGGATCAACTTCTTCGGCTTTGGAAGTGCCGGAATCTTCGACGTTACTCCTCTTCCTTTTCCCTTTTGGAGAAACAGCGGGAGGAGGAGATTGGGCCGACGCAGTGCCTTCGGAAGATCCCGCAGATTTTCGAGAATCCACGGGTTCATTCACAAAAGACGGAGCTTCTTGATTGTCATCAGTGACAATGGCCCTTTCTTCGACTTCTCCACCTTCAGGAAGAGGAGGAAGCGAGACAAGGTTTGGATGATTCTGTACAAAATAAAACAGGGAGAGATGTCAAGAAAGAAGTTACAAAAAGATAGCAAAGCAACAACAAGACAATAGACAAAGATTACCTTGGGAAGTGGATTGGCGGCGCTAAACAGCGTCACACGGCAAGAAGAAGGGACAGCATCTCTTTTGCTGAGAGATGAAATTTTTCGGACAAGTTTTTCTAAATCCTTGACCTCCAAATTCACCGACAGCCGATCTACGTCTTCGTCGCCAGCATATTTCCAGAGAGGATATTTGCGAGCTTGAAGTGGCTGCACTCTAGTCCTAAGAAAGTATGCAGTGATTTGGATACCCGATAATTCTTCGCCGCGAGTATTTTGCAACTCGTGGATACGAGTCATCAAACTTTCTGTCGACGCCCTTTCTTCTTCGGTGGCCTCCGCGTCCCAGGAGCGGCGGCGAAAGATTTTTTCGGCGCCATCAAAAGGAGGAATGTTGTCCTCCGCACATCCATGGTTCTCCTCCCGAATGTACAACCACTTCTTGCGCCATCCTTGAACTGAGTCAGGAAGCTTGACGTCGAAGTAGTCAACAGTGGGCCGAACAGAAATTACAACGCCGCCTATATTATAGGCGACATTGGGCGAGCCATTACGGCGGCAGAAGAAAATGCGCTTCCATAGCGCCCAGTTAGGCTGGACGCCAAGGAAGGCCTCGCAAAGAGTGATGAAAATGGAGATGTGAAGAATGGAGTTGGGCGTGAGGTGGTGGAGTTGCAGACCGTAGATAAAAAGCAGTCCACGAAGAAAAGGATGAATGGGGGCGGACAGACCGCGGATGAGGTGATCGACAAAACTTACCCGGTACCCCATTGGAGGGGTTGGGTAGCTCTCCTCACTGGGGAAGCACAGTGCCTTGGATTTCTTGCTGATCCCCAGCTTCTTCAGCATGTTGATGTCTTGAGTGGAAATCTTCGATCTTTCCCACTCCACCGCCCCAAGATCCGCGGCGGCCATGGAGGATTCCGGCGTGCTGTGCCTTGTCAATCGACGCGGTGGCATCAACAATGGCGCAGGGTTTGCAGTTTGGAGGCGAGGAGCTTAAGAGGTTGTGGATCGCAAGAGGAAATTTGCGAGATGAGAGAAGGAGGACGGCGTGAGCGGAAGTGTTCAAGGAGGAAGAAGACGATCTTATATAGGGGTGCGGTGAAACGACGAACCGTTGGATAAGGAAAATGTGTGACAGATGATAGCCACGTGGCAACAAGGGTAAAAAAGTAATTCAATGTTGGGGAAGTTACGGTGCGTGCGCTAGAAAAAGCGGAGGACGTGTGTCCCCCACTTGCACGACGTGTCAAGATAGTGGATCAATTGGGCCCGCATGGCAGCGAGAAAAGACTTGTCGCAAAATTTTGACTAGCAATCGTGGCTATCGTCAGCAATAACGTCACCTTGGCAGAAGAAAAATTCGACTCAACAGCTGCATCAAAAGGCGACATGCAAAAGTATTGGCGAGCCTTTGATCAAATACAAGTTTTTGAACAAATGCTCGGGGGCTACTTTGGAAAAATGAAGAGATCAAGAAAGACAAAATAGAAATGGTGTGAGCCTATGATCAAATACAAATATTTGTTCATAGCCTCGGGGGCTACTCCCATCGGGAGCGCTGTTCGCGCACCCGAGAAATTTTAAAAACCTCGGGAGAGAAAGAAAATATAGCGGCATATAGCGTGGAGCCTACAACCAAGCACAAGTCCTTGGCTGTAGCCTCGGGGGCTACTCCCATCGGGAACGCTGTTCGCGTGCCCGATGAAATTATAAAAAAAAGAAAGAAAGTCAGAATGAAAAGAAGAAACATAGAAAAGCAAAAGAGTATATTTCGAGTTCTAAATAACTCTGCATATACTCCCATCGGGAGAGCAATATAAGTCATCCGTGACTCGATAAAATGTGCTATTCCATCAGCCGAATAAGCACTCGACAATATATTCTCGAACGCCGAAGTTGCGATCAATTTCCGAATGCCGCAAAACTTTGCGAAGGTAAGACCCCGGATCTATTCACGTGAGGCGTGGCGCCGTCTCCGACGTCGGTTTGCTACTTTTATCCGTACCAACGGATACGAAGAAAAATCCTAACGGACGCGTTAGGTACCCGATAAATATGACTGGGACTCGACGGAATGGTAAGACCTTAAGCGGCACCTGTCGAAGTTTACACCGGTATCCCGAAATCATGTCCAGGGACGTGATTTTGAAGTAGGTTTTTGCGGATTGCCACTAGAGCAGTTAACTAGTACCTGATCCGTCAGATGAACTAGCCCCAACTACCATTATCCCTGTACAATATAGAAATTTATATGAAGAAATATATAAAAGTTTAAGTTGTCGAGTAAAAATAAACAGTGGAGATTTTCCCTGACTCTACGATTCAAGCAAAATCTCGGGGGTATCGACATGGGCATCCCTAATGGGCCTGCCGAAGATAGTACCCGGGGTTTATTGAAGGCCTACTACTCGAAGAATAAGAAGATTCGGAAGCCCAAGATATTATTAAGGAAAGTTAGAGTTGTAATAGAAAGTCTTATTTGTAATCTTATGGGATGAGTTTGAAACCTTCCCGGACTTTGTAACTTGTACGGCACGAATCCCTCGGCTCCGCCTCCTATATAAGGGGGAGTCGAGGGACGCGAGATCATCGAATCATTGTTTTACAAACCCTAGTTTTCATAATCGTCGAGTACTTTTCGGCTGAAACCTTCGAGATCTACTTGCCCTCTACTTCCACCTAAACCCTAGCCTACAATCCATAGGCATTGACAAGTTGATACCTTGTCACACTGGGCCCCCAGACGATAGCCCGGCGCGGCCTAGGGGGGGGGCCCCTAGCGTGTCGTCGCCCCGTTGACCTTCTGACGCCGCCTCTTCGCCTATATAAAGGTCCCTGACCTAAAACTTCGAGACGAAAAAAGCCACGGTACGAGAAACCTTCCAGAGCCGCCGCCATCGCGAAGCCAAGATCTGGGGGACAGGAGTCTCTGTTCTGGCACGCCGCCGGGACGGGGAAGTGCCCCGGAAGGCTCCTCCATCAACACCACCGCCATCTCCATCAACGCTGCTGTCTCCCATGAGGAGGGAGTAGTTCTCCATCGAGGCTCGGGGCTGTACCGGTAGCTATGTGGTTCATCTCTCTCCTATGTACTTCAATACAATAATCTCATGAGCTGCCTTACATGATTGAGATTCATATGATGATGCTTGTAATCTAGATGTCATTATGCTAGTCAAGTGGGTTTTACTTATGTGATCTCCGGAGACTCCTTGTCCCACGTGTGTAAAGGTGACGAGTGTGTGCACCGTGTGGGTCTCTTAGGCTATATTTCACAGAATACTTATTCACCGTTATGAATGGCATAGTGAAGTGCTTATTTATATCTCTTTATGATTGCAATGTGTTTTGTATCACAATTTATCTGTGTGCTACTCTAGTGATGTTATTAAAGTAGTTTATTCCTCCTGCACGGTGTAATGGTGACAGTGTGTGCATCCGTGTTAGTACTTGGCGTAGGCTATGATTATGATCTCTTGTAGATTATGAAGTTAACTATTGCTGTGATGGTATTGATGTGATCTATTCCTCCTACATAGTGTGAAGGTGACAGTGTGCATGCTATGTTAGTACTTGGTTTAGTTGTGTTGATCTGTCATGCACTCTAAGGTTATTTAAATATGAACATTGAATATTGTGGAGCTTGTTAACTCCGGCATTGAGGGTTCGTGTAATCCTACGCAATTAGTGGTGTTCATCATCCAACAAGAGAGTGTAGAGTATGCATTTATCTATTCTGTTATGTGATCAAAGTTGAGAGTGTCCACTAGTGAAAGTCTAATCCCTAGGCCTTGTTCCTAAATATCGCTATCGCTGCTTGTTTCTCGTTTTACTTGCGTTACTACTGCTTGTTTACTCGTCTCGGGCAAAGCACTTTTCCGGTGTCGTTGCCACAGCTCATACTTATTTATACCACCTGTATTTCACTATCTCTTCGCCGAACTAGTGCACCTATTAGGTGTGTTGGGGACACAAGAGACTTCTTGCTTTGTGGTTGCGGGGTTGCATGAGAGGGATATCTTTGACCTCTTCCTCCCCGAGTTCGATAAACCTTGGGTGATCCACTTAAGGGAAACTTGCTGCTATTCTACAAACCTCTCGCTCTTGGAGGCCCAACACCGTCTACAAGAATAGAAGCACCCGTAGACATCAAGCTATTTTCCGGCGCCGTTGCCGGGGAGGAAAGGTAAAAGGTACTCACACTCCGGATCTCGGCTACTAAGCTATTTTCGCCGTTGTAAGTACTCGAAGCTATTTCCTTTAGATCCTGCAATTGCATCTTTTTGTTTCTTGTTTACACTAGTTTGGCATAATGGACAACAATGAGCTTCTTATTCTATTTCCTGATTTAAGACATGGATGGTTTGATGCGAAAATTAAAAAACCTATGGAACCTTATTTGCATGCTTGGTAGTAATATTAGTATGAACGCTTTGAACACCATTGTTGATAATGATATAGAAAGTTCTAAGCTTGGGGAAGCTGGTTTTCATGATCTTTTTAGTCCCCCAAGCATTGAGGAGAAAATTTTCTTTGATGATACTTTGCCTCCTATTTATGATGATTATAATGATAGTGGTCTTTTGGTGCCACCTACTATGGAGAGTGGATTTTATTATGATTACAATATGCCTCCTATATTTGATGATGAAAATAATAATGATAGCTACTTTGTTGAATTTGCTCCCACTATTACTAATAAAATTGATTATGTCTATGTGGAGAGTAATAATTTTATGCATGAGACTCATGATAAGAATGCTTTATGTGATAGTTATATTGTTGAGTTTGCTCATGATGCTACTGAAAGTTATTATGAGAGAGGAAAATATGGTTGTAGAAATTTTCATGTTACTAAAACACCTCTCTATGTGCTGAAATTTTTGAAGCTACACTTGTTCTATCTTCCCATGCTTGTTACTTTGCTCTTCATGAACTTGTTTATTTACAAGATTCCTTTTCATAGGAAGCATGTTATACTTAAATTTGTTTTGAATTTTCCTCTTGATGCTCTCTTTTGCTTCAAATACTATCACTTGCGAGTGCATCATTAAAACAGCTGAGCCCATCTTAATGGCTATAAAGAAAGCACTTCTTGGGAGATAACCCATGTGTTTATTTTGCTACAGTACTTTGTTTTATATTTGTGTCTTGGAAGTTGTTACTACTGTAGCAACCTCTCCTTATCTTAGTTTTGTGTTTTGTTGTGCCAAGTAAAGTCTTTGATAGTAAAGTTCATACTAGATTTGGATTACTGCGTAGTTACAAATTTCTTTGCTGTCACGAATTTCGACCTGCCTCCCTGTAGGTAGCTCAGAAAATTAAGCCAATTTACGTGCGTGATCCTCAGATATGTACGCAACTTTCATTCAATTTGGGCATTTTCATTTGAGCAAGTCTGGTGCCTCAATAAAATCCATCTTTACGGACTGTTCTGTTTTGACAGATTCTGCCTTTTTATTTCGCATTGCCTCTTTTGCTATGTTGGATGAATTTCTTTGATCCATTAATGTGCAGTAGCTTTGTGCAATGTCCATAAGTGTTAAGAATGATTGTGTCACCTCTGAACATGTTAATTTTTATTATGCACTAACCCTCTAATGAGTTGTTTCGAGTTTGGTGTGGAGGAAGTTTTCAAGGGTCAAGAGAAGAGGATGATATACTATGATCAAGAAGAGTGAAAAGTCTAAGCTTGGGGATGCCCCCGTGGTTCACCCCTGCATATTTTAAGAAGAGTCAAGCGTCTAAGCTTGGGGATGCCCAAGGCATTCCCTTCTTCATCGACAACATTATCAGGTTCCTCCCCTGAAACTATATTTTTATTCAGTCACATCTTATGTACTTTGCTTGGAGCGTCGGTTTGTTTTTGTTTTTGTTTTTGTTTTTGTTTGAATAAATGCTTTTGTGGGAGAGAGACACGCTCCGCTGGTTCATATGAACACATGTGTTCTTAGCTTTTAATGTTCATGGCGAAGGTTGAAACTGCTTCGTTCATTGTTATATGGTTGGAAACGGAAAATGCTACATGTAGTAATTGGTAAAATGTCTTGAATAATTTGATACTTGGCAATTGTTGTGCTCATGTTTAAGCTCTTGCATCATATAGTTTGCACCCATTAATGAAGAAACACCTAGAGCTTGCTAAAATTTGGTTTGCATATTTGGTCTCTCTAAAGTCTAGATAATTTCTAGTATTGAGTTTTGAACAACAAGGAAGACGGTGTAGAGTCTTATAATGTTTACAATATGTCTTTTATGTGAGTTTTGTTGCACCGGTTCAGCCTTGTGTTTGTTTCAAATAACCTTGCTAGCCTAAAACTTGTATCGAGAGGGAATACTTCTCATGCATCCAAAATCCTTGAGCCAACCACTATGCCATTTGTGTCCACCATACCTACCTACTACATGGTATTTCTCCGCCATTCCAAAGTAAATTGCTTGAGTGCTACCTTTAAAATTTCCATTCTTTACCTTTACAATATATAGCTCATGGGACAAATAGCTTAAAAACTATTGTGGTATTGAATACGTACTTATGCACTTTATCTCTTATTAAGTTGCTTGTTGTGCGATAACCATGTTCCTGGGGACGCCATCAACTACTCTTTGTTGAATATCATGTGAGTTGCTATGCATGTCCGTCTTGTCCGAAGTAAGAGAGATCTACCACCTTAATGGTTGGAGCATGCATATTGTTAGAGAAGAACATTGGGCCGCTAACTAAAGCCATGAATCATGGTGGAAGTTTCAGTTTTGGACATATATCCTCAATCTCATATGAGAATACTAATTGTTGCCACATGCTTATGCATTAAAGAGGAGTCCATTATCCGTTATCCATGTTGTCCCGGTATGGATGTCTAAGTTGAGAATAATCAAAAGCGAGAAATCCAAAATGCGAGCTTTCTCCTTAGACCTTTGTACGAGGCGGCATGGAGGTACCCCTTTGTGACACTTGGTTAAAACATGTGTATTGCGATGATCCGGTAGTCCAAGCTAATTAGGACAAGGTGCGGGCACTATTAGTATACTATGCATGAGGCTTGCAACTTGTAAGATATAATTTACATAACTCATATGCTTTATTACTACCGTTGAAAAAATTGTTTCATGTTTTCAAAACCAAAGCTCTAGCACAAATATAGCAATCGATGCTTTCCTCTTTGAAGGACCTTTCTTTTACTTTGAGTCAGTTCACCTATCTCTCTCCACCTCAAGAAGCAAACACTTGTGTGAACTGTGCATTGATTCCTACATACTTGCATATTGCACTTGTTATATTACCTTACATTGACACTATCCATGAGATATACATGTTATAAGTTGAAAGCAACCGCTGAAACTTAATGTTCCTTTGTGTTGCTTCAATACCTTTACTTTGATTTATTGCTTTATGAGTTAACTCTTATGCAAGACTTATTGATGCTTGTCTTGAAGTACTATTCATGAAAAGTCTTTGCTTTATGATTCATTTGTTTACTCATGTCATTACCATTGTTTTGATCGCTGCATTCATTACATATGTTTACAAATAGTATGATCAAGGTTATGATGGCATGTCACTCCGGAAATTATCTTTGTTATCGTTTACTCGCTCGGGACGAGCGAGAACTAAGCTTGGGGATGCTGATACGTCTCCGACGTATCGATAATTTCTTATGTTCCATGCCACATTATTGATGATATCTACATGTTTTATGCATACTTTATGTCATTATTATGCGTTTTCCGGAACTAACCTATTGACGAGATGCCGAAGGGCCGGTTCCTATTTTCTGCTGTTTTTGGTTCCGAAATCCTAGTAAGGAAATATTCTCGGAATCGGACGAAATCAAGGCCCGAGCATCCTATTTTTCCACGAAGCTTCCAGAACACCCGAGAGTCGCCAGAGGGGGGCCACTGGGCCCCCAGACGATAGCCTGGCGCGGCCTAGGGGGGGGCGCGCCCCCCTAGCGTGTCGTCGCCCTGTTGACCTTCTGACGCCGCCTCTTCGCCTATATAAAGGTCCCTGACCTAAAACTTCGAGACGAAAAAAGCCACGGTACGAGAAACCTTTCAGAGCCGCCGCCATCGCGAAGCCAAGATCTGGGGGACAGGAGTCTCTGTTCCGGCACGCCGCCGGGACGGGGAAGTGCCCCCGGAAGGCTCCTCCATCAACACCACCGCCATCTCCATCAACGCTGATGTCTCCCATGAGGAGGGAGTAGTTCTCCATCGAGGCTCGGGGCTGTACCGGTAGCTATGTGGTTCATCTCTCTCCTATGTACTTCAATACAATAATCTCATGAGCTACCTTACATGATTGAGATTCATATGATGATGCTTGTAATCTAGATGTCATTATGCTAGTCAAGTGGGTTTTACTTATGTGATCTCCGGAGACTCCTTGTCCCACGTGTGTAAAGGTGACAGTGTGTGCACCGTGTGGGTCTCTTAGGCTATATTTCACAGAATACTTATTCACTTATTATGAATGGCATAGTGAAGTGCTTATTTATATCTCTTTATGATTGCAATGTGTTTTGTATCACAATTTATCTGTGTGCTACTCTAGTGATGTTATTAAAGTAGTTTATTCCTCCTGCACGGTGTAATGGTGACAGTGTGTGCATCCGTGTTAGTACTTGGCGTAGGCTATGATTATGATCTCTTGTAGATTATTGTTGTGATGGTATTGATGTGATCTATTCCTCCTACATAGTGTGAAGGTGACAGTGTGCATGCTATGTTAGTACTTGGTTTAGTTGTGTTGATCTGTCATGCACTCTAAGGTTATTTAAATATGAACATTGAATATTGTGGAGCTTGTTAACTCCGGCATTGAGGGTTCGTGTAATCCTACGCAATTAGTGGTGTTCATCATCCAACAAGAGAGTGTAGAGTATGCATTTATCTATTCCGTTATGTGATCAAAGTTGAGAGTGTCCACTAGTGAAAGTCTAATCCCTAGGCCTTGTTCCTAAATACTGCTATCGCTGCTTGTTTACTGTTTTACTGCGTTACTACTGCTGCGTTACTACTGCTTGTTTACTGTCCTGGGCAAAGCACTTTTCTGGTGCCGTTGCCACTGCTCATACTTATTGATGGCGTGTATTTCACACGTTCGTTGGGGAACCCCAAGAGGAAGGTATGATGCGCACAGCAGCAAGTTTTCCCTCAGAAAGAAACCAAGGTTTATCGAACCAGGAGGAGCCAAGAAGCACGTTGAAGGTTGATGGCGGCGGGATGTAGTGCGGCGCAACACCAGAGATCCTGGCGCCAACGTGGAACCTGCACAACACAACCAAAGTATTTTGCCCCAACGAAACAGTGAGGTTGTCAATCTCACCGGCTTGCTGTAACAAAGGATTAACCGTATTGTGTGGAAGATGATTGTTTGCAGAGAAAATAATAAAACAAGTATTGCAGCAGATTTGTATTTCAGTATTAAAGAATGGACCGGGGTCCACAGTTCACTAGAGGTGTCTCTCCCATAAGATAAAAGCATGTTGGGTGAACAAATTACGGTCGGGCAATTGACAAATAGAGAGGGCATAACAATGCACATACATGTCATGATAAGTATAGTGAGATTTAATTGGGCATTACGACAAAGTACATAGACCGCCATCCAACTGCATCTATGCCTAAAAAGTCCACCTTCGAGGTTATCGTCCGAACCCCCTCCAGTATTAAGTTGCAAAGCAACGGACAATTGCATTAAGTATGGTGCGTAATGTAATCAATAACTACATCCTCGGACATAGCATCAATGTTTTATCCCTAGTGGCAACAAGCACAACACAACCTTAGAACTTTACGTCACTCGTCCCGGTGTCAATGCGGGCATGAACCCACTATCGAGCATAAATACTCCCTCTTGGAGTTACTAGCATCAACTTGGCCAGAGCCTCTACTAATAACGGAGAGCATGCAAGATCATAAACAACACATATGCAATAACTTGATAATTAACATAACATGGTATTCTCTATCCATCGGATCCCGACAAACACAACATAGAGTATTACAGATAGATGATCTTGATCATGTTAGGTAGCTCACAAGATCCAACAATGAAGCACAAAGAGGAGAAGACAACCATCTAGCTACTGCTATGGACCCATAGTCCAGGGGTGAACTACTCACTCATCACTCCGGAGGCGACCATGGTGGCGTAGAGTCCTCCGGGAGATGAATCCCCTCTCCGGCAGGGTGCCGGAGGAGATCTCCAGAATCCCCCGAGATGGGATTGGCGGCGGCGGCGTCTCTGGAAGGTTTTCCGTATCGTGGTTTTTCGTATCAGGGTTTTCGCGACGGAGGCTTTAAATAGGCGGAAGGGCAGCCTCGGAGGGGGCCTGGATCTTTGTTTCGTCCAATTCCGAGAATATTTCGTTACTAGGATTTCTGAAACCAAAAACAGCAGAAAACAGCAACTGGCACTTCAGCATCTTGTTAATAGGTTAGTTCCAGAAAATGCACGAATATGACATAAAGTGTGCATAAAACATGTAGGTATCATCAATAATATGGCATAGAACATAAGAAATTATCGATACGTCGGAGACGTATCAAGCATCCCCAAGCTTAGTTCCGCTCGTCCCGAGCAGGTAAAACGATAACAAAGATAATTTCTGAAGTGACATGCCATCATAACCTTGATCATACTATTTGTAAACATATGTAATGAATGCAGCGATCAAAACAATGGTAATGACATGAGTAAACAAGTGAATCATAAAGCAAAGACTTTTCATGAATAGTACTTCAAGACAAGTATTAATAAGTCTTGCATAAGAGTTAACTCATAAAGCAATAAATCAAAGTAAAGGTATTGAAGCAACACAAAGGAAGATTAAGTTTCAGCGGTTGCTTTCAACTTGTAACATGTATATCTCATGGATAATTGTCAACATAGAGTAATATAACAAGTGCAATATGCAAGTATGTAGGAATCAATGCACAGTTCACACAAGTGTTTGCTTCTTGAGGTGGAGAGAGATAGGTGAACTGACTCAACATAAAAGTAAAAAGAATGGTCCTTCAAAGAGGAAAGCATCGATTGCTATATTTGTGCTAGAGCTTTTATTTTGAAAACATGAAACAATTTTGTCAACGGTAGTAATAAAGCATATGAGTTATGTAAATTATATCTTACAAGTTGCAAGCCTCATGCATAGTATACTAATAGTGCCCGCACCTTGTCCTAATTAGCTTGGACTACCGGATCTTTGCAATGCACATGTTTTAACCAAGTGTCACAATGGGGTACCTCCATGCCGCCTGTACAAAGGTCTAAGGAGAAAGCTCGCATTTTGGATTTCTCGCTTTTGATTATTCTCAACTTAGACATCCATACCGGGACAACATGGACAACAGATAATGGACTCCTCTTTAATGCATAAGCATGTGGCAACAATTATTATTCTCATATGAGATTGAGGATATATGTCCAAAACTGAAACTTCCACCATGATTCATGGCTTTAGTTAGCGGCCCAATGTTCTTCTCTAACAATATGCATGCTCCAACCATTAAGGTGGTAGATCTCTCTTACTTCGGACAAGACGGACATGCATAGCAACTCACATGATATTCAACAAAGAATAGTTGATGGCGTCCCCGAAGCATGGTTATCGCACAACAAGCAACTTAATAAGAGATAAAGTGCATAAGTACATATTCAATACCACGAGTAGTTTTTAAGCTATTTGTCCCATGAGCTATATATTGCAAAGGTGAATGATGGAATTTTAAAGGTAGCACTCAAGCAATTTACTTTGGAATGGCGGATAAATACCATGTAGTAGGTAGGTATGGTGGACACAAATGGCATAGTGGTTGGCTCAAGTATTTTGGATGCATGAGAAGTATTCCCTCTCGATACAAGGTTTAGGCTAGCAAGGTTATTTGAAACAAACACAAGGATGAACGGTGCAGCAAAACTCACATAAAAGACATATTGTAAACATTATAAGACTCTACACCGTCTTCCTTGTTGTTCAAAACTCAATACTAGATATTATCTAGACTCTAGAGAAACCAAATATGCAAACCAAATTAGCAAGCTCTAAGTGTTTCTTCATTAATGGGTGCAAAGTATATGATGCAAGAGCTTAAACATGAGCACAACAATTGCCAAGTATCAAATTATCCAAGACATTTTAGAATTACTACATGTAGCATTTTCCAATTCCAACCATATAACAAATTAACGAAGAAGAAACTTCGCCATGAATACTATGAGTAGAGCCTAAGGACATACTTGTCCATATGCTACAGCGGAGCGTGTCTCTCTCCCATAAAGTGAATGCTAGGATCCATTTTATTCAAACAAAACAAAAAACAAAAACAAACCGACGCTCCAAGCAAAGTGCATAAGATGTGACGGAATAAAAATATAGTTTCGGGGAGGAACCTGATAATGTTGTCGATGAAGAAGGGGATGCCTTGGGCATCCCCAAGCTTAGACGCTTGAGTCTTCTTAGAATATGCAGGGGTGAACCACCGGTGCATCCCCAAGCTTAGAGCTTTCACTCTCCTTGATCATATTGCATCATACTCCTCTCTTGATCCTTGAAAACTTCCTCCACACCAAACTCGAAACAACTCATTAGAGGGTTAGTGCACAATAAAAGTTAACATGTTCAGAGGTGACACAATCATTCTTAACACTTCTGGACATTGCATAAAGCTACTGGACATTAATGGATCAAAGAAATTCATCCAACATAGCGAAAGAGGCAATGCGAAATAAAAGGCAGAATCTGTCAAAACAGAACAGTCCGTAAAGATGGATTTTATTAGGCCACCAGACTTGCTCAAATGAAAATGCTCAAATTGAATGAAAGTTGCGTACATATCTGAGGATCATGCACGTAAATTGGCTTAATTTTCTGAGCTACCTACAGGGAGGTAGACCCAGATTCGTGACAGCAAAGAAATCTGGAACTGCGCAGTAATCCAAATCTAGTACTTACTTTACTATCAAAGACTTTACTTGGCACAACAAAACTCAAAACTAAGATAAGGAGAGGTTGCTACAGTAGTAAACAACTTCCAAGACTCAAATATAAAACAAAAATACTGTAGTAAAAACATGGGTTGTCTCCCATAAGCGCTTTTCTTTAACGCCTTTCAGCTAGGCGCAGAAAGTGTAAATCAAGTAACATCGAGAGATGAAGCATCAACATCATAATTTGTTCTAATAATAGAATCATAAGGTAACTTCATTCTCTTTGTAGGGAAGTGTTCCATACCTTTCCTGAGAGGAAATTGATATTTAATATTACCTTCCTTCATATCAATAGTAGCACCAACGGTTCGAAGAAAAGGTCTTCCCAATATAATGGGGCAAGATGCATTGCATTAAATATCCAAGACAACAAAATCAACGGGGACAAGGTTATTGTTAACCATAATATGAACATTATCAACTTTCCCCAAAGGTTTCTTTTTAGCATTATCAGCGAGATTAACATCCAGATAACAGTTTTTCAATGGTGGCAAGTCAAGCATATCATAGACTTTTTTAGGCATAACGGAAATACTTGCACCAAGATCACATAAAGCATTACAATCAAAATCTTTGACTCTCATTTTAATGATGGGCTACCAACCATCCTCTAGCTTTCTAGGAATAGAAGTTTCAAGTTTTAGTTTCTCTTCTCTAGCTTTTATGAGAGCATTTGTAATATGTTTTGTGAAAGCCAAGTTTACAGCGCTAGCATTGGGACTCTTAGCAAGTTTTTGTAAGAACTTTATAACTTCAGAGATGTGGCAATCATCAAAATCTAAATCATTACAATCTAAAGCAATGGGATTATCATCCCCAAGGTTGGAAAAAATTTCAGCAGTTTTATCACAAGCAGTTTCAGCAGTTTTAGCAGTTTCAGGTAATTTTGCGCGCTTTGCACTAGGAGTAGAAGCATTGCCAACACCAATTATTTTACCATTGATAGGAGGTGCAGCAACATGTGAATCATTAGCATTGCTAGTGGTGGTAATAGTCCAAACTTTAGCTACATTTTCCTCTTTAGCTAGTTTTTCATTTTCTTCTCTATCCCACCTAGCACGCAGTTCAGCCATTAATCTTATATTCTCATTAATTCTAACTTGGATGGCATTTGCTGTAGTAACAATTTTATTTTCAATATCCCTATTAGGCATAACTTTCGATTTCAAAAGATCAACATCAGAGGCAAGACTATCAACCTTAGAAGCAAGAATATCAATTTTATTGAGCTTTTCCTCAACAGATTTGTTAAAGGCAGTTTGCGTACTAATAAATTCTTTAAGCATGGCTTCAAGTCCAGGGGGTGTATTCCTATTATTGTTGTAAGAATTCCCATAAGAATTAGCATAACCGTTACCATTATTATAAGGATATGGCCTATAGTTATTACTAGAATTGTTCCGATAAGCATTGTTGTTGAAATTATTATTTTTATTGAAGTTTACATCAACATGTTCTTCTTGGGCAACCAATGAAGCTAATGGAACATTATTAGGATCAACATTAGTCCTATCATTCGCAAGCATAGATATAATAGCATCAACCTTATCACTCAAGGTAGAGGATTCTTCAACAGAATTTACCTTCTTACCTTGTGGAGCTCTTTCCGTGTGCCATTCAGAGTAATTAACCATCATATTATCAAGAAGCTTTGTTGCTTCACCAAGAGTGATGGACATAAAGGTACCTCCAGCAGCTGAATCCAATAAATTCCGCGAAGAAAAATTTAGTCCCGCATAGAAGGTTTGCATGATCATCCAAGTAGTCGATCCATGGGTTGGGCAATTTTTAACCGAGAGATTTCATTCTTTCCCAAGCTTGAGCAACATGTTCATTATCCAATTGTTTAAAATTCATTATGCTACTCCTCAAATATATAATTTTAGCAGGGGGATAATATCTACCAATAAAAGCATCCTTGCATTTAGTCCAGGAATCAATACTATTCTTAGGCGAGAGATAGCAACCAATCTTTAGCTCTTCCTCTTAATGAGAAAGGAAACAATTTTAATTTTATAATGTCACCATCTACATCTTTATACTTTTGCATTTCACATAGTTCAACAAAATTATAGAGATGGGCAGCAGCATCACCAGAAAATTGCTCTCGCATAACAAGATTAAGTAAAGCAGGTTTAATTTCAAAGAATTCTGCTGTAGTAGCAGGTGGAGCAATAGGTGTTCATAGGAAATCATTATTATTTGTGCTAGTGAAGTCACACAACTTAGTATTTTCAGGGGTAGCCATTTTAGCAGTAGTAAATAAAGCAAACTAGATAAAGTAAATGCAAGTATACTAATTTTTTTGTGTTTTTGATATAGCAAACAAGACAGTAAATAAAGTAAAACTAGCAACTAATTTTTTTGTGTTTTGATATATTGCAGCAAACAAAGTAGTAAATAAAATAAAGCAAGACAAAAACAAAGTAAAGAGATTGAGAAGTGGAGACTCCCTTGCAGCGTGTCTTGATCTCCCCGGCAACGGTGCCAGAAAATATGCTTGATGGCGTGTATTTCACACGTTCGTTGGGGAAACCCAAGAGGAAGGTATGATGCGCACAGCAGCAAGTTTTCCCTCAGAAAGAAACCAAGGTTTATCGAACCAGGAGGAGCCAAGAAGCACGTTGAAGGTTGATGGCGGCGGGATGTAGTGCGGCGCAACACCGGAGATCCCGGCGCCAACGTGGAACCTGCACAACACAACCAAAGTACTTTGCCCCAACGAAACAGTGAGGTTGTCAATCTCACCGGCTTGCTGTAACAAAGGATTAACCGTATTGTGTGGAAGATGATTGTTTGCAGAGAAAATAATAAAACAAGTATTGCAGCAGATTTGTATTTCAGTATTAAAGAATGGACCGGGGTCCACAGTTCACTAGAGGTGTCTCTCCCATAAGATAAAAGCATGTTGGGTGAACAAATTACAGTCGGGCAATTGACAAATAGAGAGGGCATAACAATGCACATACATGTCATGATAAGTATAGTGAGATTTAATTGGGCATTACGACAAAGTACATAGACCGCCATCCAACCGCATCTATGCCTAAAAAGTCCACCTTCAGGTTATCGTCCGAACCCCTCCAGTATTAAGTTGCAAAGCAACGGACAATTGCATTAAGTATGGTGCGTAATGTAATCAATAACTACATCCTCGGACATAGCATCAATGTTTTATCCCTAGTGGCAACAGCACAACACAACCTTAGAACTTTCTCGTCATCGTCCCGGTGTCAATGCGGGCATGAACCCACTATCGAGCATAAATACTCCCTCTTGGAGTTACTAGCATCAACTTGGCCAGAGCCTCTACTAATAACGGAGAGCATGCAAGATCATAAACAACACATATGCAATAACTTGATAATTAACATAACATGGTATTCTCTATCCATCGGATCCCGACAAACACAACATAGAGTATTACAGATAGATGATCTTGATCATGTTAGGCAGCTCACAAGATCCAACAATGAAGCACAAAGAGGAGAAGACAACCATCTATCTACTGCTATGGACCCATAGTCCAGGGGTGAACTACTCACTCATCACTCCGGAGGCGACCATGGCGGCGTAGAGTCCTCCGGGAGATGAATCCCCTCTCCGGCAGGGTGCCGGAGGAGATCTCCAGAATCCCCCAAGATGGGATTGGCGGCGGCGGCGTCTCTGGAAGGTTTTCCGTATCGTGGTTTTTCGTATCAGGGTTTTCACGATGGAGGCTTTAAATAGGCGGAAGGGCAGCCTCGGAGGGGGCCTGGGTCTTTGTTTCGTCCAATTCCGAGAATATTTCGTTACTAGGATTTCTGAAACCAAAAACAGCGAAAACAACGACTGGCACTTCGGCATCTTGTTAATAGGTTAGTTCCAGAAAATGCACGAATATGACATAAAGTGTGCATAAAACATGTAGGTATCATCAATAATATGGCATAGAACATAAGAAATTATCGATACGTCGGAGACGTATCACTTATTTATACCACCTGTATTTCACTATCTCTTCGCCGAACTAGTGCACCTATTAGGTGTGTTGGGGACACAAGAGACTTCTTGCTTTGTGGTTGCAGGGTTGCATGAGAGGGATATCTTTGACCTCTTCCTCCCTGAGTTCGATAAACCTTGGGTGATCCACTTAAGGGAAACTTGCTGCTGTTCTACAAACCTTTGCTCTTGGAGGCCCAACACTGTCTACAAGAATAGAAGCACCCGTAGACATCACTGCTCAAAGAAAATATGCAACAACTGAAAAAGAATTATTAGTTGTAGTTTTTGCTTGTGATAAGTTTAGACCCTATATTGTTGATTCAAAAGTTACAATTCATACTGATCATGCTGCAATTAGGTACCTTATGGAAAAGAAAGATGCTAAGCCAAGGCTTATTAGATGGGTGCTTCTTTTGCAAGAATTTGATTTACATATTATAGATAGGAAAGGTGCTGATAATCCTGTTGCTGATAATTTGTCTAGATTGGAAAATATTGCTTATGATCCTGTTCCTGTTAATGATAGTTTTCCAAATGAACAATTGGCTATAATAAAGGTGAGCCCACGAGATAGTCCTTGGTATGCTGATTATGCTAACTTTATTGTCTCCAAGTACTTGCCTCCAACCTTTTCAGCTCAGCAAAGGAGGAAATTCTTTTATGACTTGAGGCATTATTTTTGGGATGACCCACACTTACATAAAGAAGGAGTGGATGGTGTTATGCGAAGATGTGTCCCCGAATATGAACAACAAGAGATCTTGAGTAAGTGTCATGGTAGTGTTTATGGAGGACATCACGCCGGAGATAGAACCGCACAAAAGGTTCTACAGTCAGGTTTTTATTGGCCAACTCACTTTAAAGATGCAAGGAAGTTTATCTTATCTTGTGATGAATGTCAAAGAGTTGGTAATATCTCTAGACGCAATGAAATGCCTATGAATTATACTCTTGTTATTGAACCATTTGATTGTTGGGGATTTGACTTCATGGGTCCATTCCCTTCTTCAGAAGGTAACACTCATATACTTGTTGTTGTTGATTATTTTACTAAATGGGTGGAAGCCATACCCACGAAAAGTGCTGATGGTGAGACCTCTTTAAGAATGCTTTTAGATGTTATTTTTCCTAGGTTCGGAGTACCTAGATATCTTATGACCGATGGAGGTTCTCATTTTATTCATGGTGGTTTTAGAAAAACTCTTGCTAAATATGGTATTAATCATAGAATTGCTTCCGCTTATCATCCTCAAACTAGTGGGCAAGTAGAATTATCAAATAGAGAAATTAAATCTATCTTGGAAAAGACCGTTAATAAATCTAGAAAAAATTGGGCTAGTAAGTTGAAGGAAGCACTTTGGGCTTATAGAACTGCTTATAAAAATCCTATGGGTATGTCTCCTTATAAAATGGTTTATGGAAAAGCTTGCCATTTACCTTTAGAACTAGAGCACAAAGCTTATTGGGCTGTAAGAGAACTAAATAAAGATCCTAAACTTGCCGGTAAGAAAAGGTTGCTACAATTGAGTTCTTTAGATGAATGGAGAAGTGAAGCTTATGAAAATGCTAAGCTTTTTAAGGAGAAAGTTAAGAAATGGCATGATAGAAGAATTATTAAAAGAGAATTTAATGTTGGAGATAAAGTCCTATTGTATCGGTCTCGTCTCAGATTTTTTGCAGGGAAATTACTCTCAAAATGGGAAGGACCATATGTCATTGTGGAGGTGTATCGTTCAGGGGCAATAAAAATTGATTCTCTGAAAGGTGATGCCACACAAGTGGTGAATTGACAAAGACTCAAGCATTATATTTCTGGAGATTCTTATAATGAAGATATTGATGTTATTCAAGTGGTGACTCCGGAAGCTTTCATCAAAGATCAAATTGATAGTTCTGCAGAGTTCGACTTCGAATAGGTAACAGTTCTGGTAATAAAAAGTCCGCGTTTAACTTTCCGAACAATGTTTCTGCTACTTTTAGAAAATACGAAAAATTACGAGATCGAATCGGAGCAGAGGAGACGCACGAGGGCGTGTCCCCATAGGCCGGCGCGGGCCCCACCCTGGCCGCGCCGCCCTATGAGGACAGCCCCTCGGAGTCCCTTTTCCACTCCGGTTCGACCTGGTAGTTTCCTTGTGTCGTGAAATTTTTTGCTATATAATCCCCCGGATCCCCCGAGGTCCGTATATCGTTTTCTCGTCGTGTTTTGTTTCGAGCTGTTTTCTGCCAGATATTGTTTTCAGATCTAGAGCCACCATGTCTTCGTCGGGAACTCCGAAGGACATCTTCTTTGAGAATGTCGTCAACCCGTATATGAACGAGTTGAAGATGCATCCCAAGGAATTGCTGCTCGTAGATGGAGAGTTGCAGATTGAAGATGTCCGGGGCCCTAAAGAAGAAGGAAGCTTGGAGGACAGGATGGAGAAGCTAGAACAAGAGGTCTTCACCTACAAGGAGATGGCTGAACGTGAAGTGGACATCTTCCACAAGATTGTGTCCGAACTTATTGATGGACACAAGAAGGAGACTGCAAAGCTGTGGGACGATATCCTCTCGCTTCACAATACTACCAACAAACTCCAAGCGCAACTTTATGATGTTCAGAATCAAAACTGTGAGTATGAAAATAGGTTTAAACACATAAGCTATGTTGCCAGTTTCAGGATCCCTGAGACCAAGATGTCGTTTGTTGATGGGGAGCCTCTTCCTTGGAAGTCTGATGACGGGAAGAATTCACCATCACCACCGAAGGAGTAATTCATCATTGGGCACCCCCTTGGGTTGTTCCAAGCTTGGGGGGAGTGCCGCGGTATCACATTATCACTATCTTTTACCTTTTTACTAGCAAGTAGTGTCATATCATGAGTAGGGAAGTGATACGTCTCAAACGTATCTATAATTTCTTATGTTCCATGCTACTTTTATGATGATACTCACATGTTTTATACACATTATATGTCATATTTATGCATTTTCCGGCACTAACCTATTGACGAGATGCCGAAGAGCTAGTTGCTGTTTTCTGCTGTTTTTGGTTTCAGAAAATCCTAGTAAGGAAATATTCTCGGAATTGGACGAAATTAACGCCCAGGGGCCTATTTTTCCATGAAGCTTCCAGAAGACCAAGGGAGATACGAAGTGGGGCCCGGGGCGCCGCCACACTAGGGCGGCGCGGCCTAAGGGGGGCCCGCGCGGCCCTAGCGTGTGGGGCCCCCGTGACGCCTCCTGACCTGCCCTTCCGCCTACTTAAAGCCTTCGTCGCGAAACCTCCAGTACCGAGAGCCACGATACGGAAAACCTTCCAGAGACGCCGCCGCCAATCCCATCTCGGGGGATTCAGGAGATCACCTCCGGCACCCTGCCGGAGAGGGGAATCATCTCCCGGAGGTCTCTTCATCGCCATGATCGCCTCCGGATCGATGTGTGAGTAGTCCACCCCCGGACTATGGGTCCATAGCAGTAGCTAGATGGTTGTCTTCTCCTCATTGTGCTATCATGTTAGATCTTGTGAGCTTCCTATCATGATCAAGATCATCTATTTGTAATGCTACATGTTGTGTTTGTTGGGATCCGATGAATATTGAATACTATGTCAAGTTGATTATCAATCTATCATATATGTTGTTTATGTTCTTGCATGCTCTCCGTTGCTAGTAGAGGCTCGGCCAAGTTGATACTTGTGACTCCAAGAGGGAGTATTTATGCTCGATAGTGGGTTCATGCCTCCATTGAATCCGGGACGATGACGTGAAAGTTCTAAGGTTGTGGATGTGCTGTTGCCACTAGGGATAAAACATCGATGCTTTGTCTAAGGATATTTGTGTTGATTACATTACGCACCATACTTAATGCAATTGTCTCGTTGTTTGCAACTTAATACTGGAGGGGTTCGGATGATAACCTCGAAGGTGGACTTTTTAGGCATAGATGCATGTCTGTATAGCGGTCTATGTACTTTGTCGTAATGCCCTGATTAAATCTCATAGTACTCATCATGATATATGTATGTGCATTGTTATGCCTTCTTTATTTGTCAATTGCCCAAATGTAATTTGTTCACCCAACATCTGTTTATCTTATGGGAGAGACACCACTAGTGAACTGTGGACCCCGGTCCAATTCTTTACATGTGAAATACAATCTACTGCAATACTTGTTCTTTACTGTTCTTTGCAAACAATCATCATCATCCACACTATACATCTAATCCTTTGTTTACAGCAAGCCGGTGAGATTGACAACCTCACTGTTACGTTGGGGCAAAGTACTTTGATTGTGTTGTGCAGGTTCCACGTTGGCGCCGGAATCCCCGGTGTTGCGCCGCACTACACTCCGCCACCAACAACCTTCACGTGCTCCTTGACTCCTACTGGTTCGATAACCTTGGTTTCTTACTGAGGGAAACTTACTGCTGTGCGCATCACACCTTCCTCTTGGGGTTCCCAACGGACGTGTCAACTACACGCAGCAAAGTAAATTTCTGGCGCCGTTGCCGGGGAGATCAAAACACGCTACAAGGGGAGTCTCCCACATCCAACCTCTTTACTTTGTTTTTGTCTTACTTTACTTTATTTTATTTACTGCTTTGATTGCTCTCTATATCAAAAATACAAAAAAAATAGTCTCTAGTTTTACTTTATTTACTGTCTTGTTCTCCATATCAAAAACACAAAAAATTTAGTTGCTAGCTTTTGTTTATTTACTGTCTTGTTCTCTATATTGAAAACACACAAAAAATTAGCTACTTGCATTTAGTTTATTTTGTTATCATGTCTAGCTCTGAACATGTTACTTCTCCACCCCATGAATTAATCTTTACTTTCAAACAAGGGGATGAGGAGAGTTTTAAAGATGCTTTGTCTAGAATTTTTGATTCTTATCGTAAAGCTGAACCTCAAATGACTCTAAGTTTGCTCCTTAGTAACTTTTATTTTGGGCTTATGATTCGCTATAGATATGCCTTGGATGCTGTAGTGGGAGGAGATTTCCTTCATTGCGATGGGGATCGAGCTTTTAATGCCATAAAGAAATTGGTTGCATCACATAGTTCAGCTAATAATTTTGATTCATCTCTTATTAGTATTTATAATAGATTAAACACTCTTGAAACAAATACATCTTGCTTGAAAGAAAGGTATGGTCAGATTCGTGAGCGTCTTGATCATGTTTTAGTAAACTCTGAACCTTCAATGTGGGACCCCACCTTTAAAATTGCTATTGGTGGTGAAACTTTTTATGCTCATTGTGATATTATGTCTGAATTTTGCCTTATGCCTAAGAGTATTTATGAATCTTTGACACTCTGGGGACTTACTGAAGGTGGAGAAGGAATAACTCTTACCGATAACTCTGTTATAATTCCTAAGGGAATAGCCGAGGGTGTGTTCACAACCATTCTTGGAAGAACGATATCCACTGATTATCTTGTTATTGAATGTGTAGGAACAGGACATATCAAACTTGGAAGATCCCAGCTGAAACTATTGGCAGCAATCATAGATGTGGGAAAAGGCACCCTAAAATTCACCTCTACACCGGGAGGCGGCCATGTATTCCCTAAATCAAAGAGTAAGAAGGGTAGGCGTAAAGCCCGAGGTAATAATGTTGATGCTTCATCTCTTGATAATACTTGATACACACTTTCTGCGCCTAACTGAAAGGCGTTAAAGAAAAGCGCTTATGGGAGACAACCCATTATTTTACTTCTGCACTTTGTTTTATATTTGAGTCTTGGAAGTTGTTACTACTGTAGCAACCTCTCCTTATCTTAATTTTATTGCATTGTTGTGCCAAGTAAAGTCTTTGATAGTAAAGTCAATACTAGATTTGGATTACTGCGCAGGAACAGATTTCTTGCTGTCACGAAATTGAGCCACCCCTGCTGTAGAAAATTTATTAAAATCTGCCAATTTACGTGCATGATCCTTAGATATGTACGCAACTTTCATTCAATTTTGGCATTTTCATCTGAGCAAGTCTGGTGCCTCTAAAAAATTCGTCTTTACGGACTGTTCTGTTTTGGCAGATTCTGCCTTTTATTTCGCATTGCCTGTTTTGCTATGCTTGATGGATTTCTTTGTTCCATTAACTTTCAGTAGCTTTGTGCAATGTCCGAAGTGTTAAGAATGATTATGTCACCTCTGAATATATGAATTATGCACTGACCCTCTAATGAGTTTGTTTCGAGTTTGGTGTGGAGGAAGTTTTCAAGGGTCAAGAGAGGAGGATGATACAATATGATCAAGAAGAGTGAAAAGTCTAAGCTTGGGGATGCCCCCGTGGTTCATCCCTGCATATTTTAAGAAGACTCAAGCATCTAAGCTTGGGGATGCCCAAGGCATCCCTTCTTCATCGACAACTTATCGGGTCACCTCTAGTGAAACTATATTTTTATTCCGTCACATCTTATGTGCTTTACTTGGAGCGTCTGTTTGTTTTTGTTTTTGTTTTTGTTTGAATAAATTCGGATCCTAGCATTCTTTGTTTGGGAGAGAGACACGCTCCGCTGTTTCGTATGAACATATATGTTCTTAGCTTTATCTTTAATGTTCATTGCGAAAGTTGAACTACTTCATTCATTGTTATATGGTTGGAAACGGAAATGCCGCATGTGGTAAATGGTATAATGTCTTGAATAACTTGATACTTGGCAATTTTTGTGCTCATATAGATCATGTTTAAGCTCTTGCATCATGTACTTTGCACCCATTAATGAAGAACTACATAGAGCTTGTTAAAATTTGGTTTGCATGATTGATCTCTAGAGTCTAGATATTTTCTGGTTAAGGTGTTTGAACAACAAGGAGACAATGTAAAGTCTTATAATACTTACAATATGTTCATATGTGAGTCTTGCTGCACCGTTTTATACTTGAGTTTGCTTCAAACAACCTTGCTAGCCTAGCCTTGTATTGAGAGGAATTCTTCTCGTGCATCCAAATCCTTGAGCCAATAACTATGCCATTTGTGTCCACCATACCTACCTACCACATGGTATTTCTCTGCCATTCCAAAGTATATTACTTGAGTGCTACCTTTAAAAATTCTATTCCTTTGTCTTTGCAATATATAGCTCATGGGAAAATAGCCTTAAAAACTATTGTGGTGAAGAATATGTACTTATGTGTCTTATTTCTTAATAAGTTGCTTGTTGAGCGGTAACCATGTTTCTGGGGACGTCATCAACTATTACACCTTTGTTGAATATCATGTGAGTTTCTATGCATGTTCGTCTTGTCTGAAGTAAGAGCGATTTTCATGATCAAATGGTTTGAGTATGCATATTGTTAGAGAAGAACATTGGGCCGCTAACTAAAGCCATGATCTATGGTGGAAGTTTCAGTTTGGACAAATTAATCCTCAATCTCTTATGAGAATTTTAACTGTTGTTGAATGCTTATGCATTAAAGAGGAGTCCATTATCTGTTGTCTATGTTGTCCCGGTATGGATGTCTAAGTTGAGAATAATCAAAAGCGAGAAATCCAATGCGAGCTTTCTCCTTAGACCTTTGTACAGGCGGCATAGGGGTACCCCTTTGTGACACTTGGTTCAAACATATGCTATGCAATGATAATCCATGTTAATCCAAGCTAATTAGGACAAGGTGCGAGCACTATTGGTATACTATGCATGAGGCTTGCAACTTATAGGATGTCTTATACATAACACATATGCTTTATTACTACCGTTGACAAAATTGTTTCTTGTTTTCAAAATGAAAAGCTCTAGCACAAAAATAGTAATCCATGCTTCCCTCTACGAAGGGCCTATCTTCTACTTTATTGTTGAGTCAGTTTACCTATTCTTTCTATCTCATAAGCAAACACTTGTGTAAACTGTGTGCATTGATTCTTACATGTTTACCTATTGCACTTGTTATATTACTTTGTGTTGACAATTATCCATGAGATATACATGTTGAAGTTGAAAGCAACTGCTGAAACTTATATCTTCCTTTGTGTTGCTTCAATGCGTATACTTTGAATTTATTTCTTTATGAGTAACTCTTATGCAAGTATTATTGATGCTTGTCTTGAAAATATTATTCATGAAAAGTCTTTGCTATATGATTCATTTGTTTACTCATTATCTTTGCCATTGCTTCGAATCGCTGCATTCATCACATATGCTTTACAAT
>NC_061509.1:112269057-112303427 GCF_022539505.1 Lolium rigidum | reverse complement strand
CGATAGCGCTCCCCAAAAACCTTATCGCCCTTCTCCCGTACGGGACTCGAAGAAGCGGGGTTTCGGAGACCCTATCGTCCCGGATCGCGGTGCACGCCGCAAGACGGGATGGAGAAGTACCTGTAGCAGCGCAGTGCTATGGAAAGCGTTTAAAAGAACCTGTACATGAGGTGAGGAGCGACCTCCCTTTTATAGGCACGGGCAGGCAGGCGAACAGACGGCGACGGGAGATGAAACGAACAATCAGTGGGAGGCGAACTGAGGAGACAGCAGCCGGAGCCGAGCCGAACGGCCCTAATAAAAACCCACTAGCAAAAATTCGTTTCAGCTTTGTGCAACCGTTCAGATTATTTCCCATTCACGCGCGGCAAAAAAGATAGAGAAGCTCTCGGCTCGAGGCATTCCCGCAACCCGCGGCGTGTCGTGACGAACGAACGAGGAGGAGGAGTGCGCGAGGATTCCCTCTTGTTCTCACTCACATACAAGTGCTAGAACAGCTCTCCTTATAAACCACTCCAGCTCTCTCTCAACTAGCAATGTGGGACTAAACATTTGTCCCACCTCTTGCCATGCATGAATGGGCTACATGGGCCTCTAGGATTTTCAGGAATTATTGGAATGGAAAAATTGGACTGGGCTATTTTGGGCCAAAATTCCAACAGCAGATTGTGTGGCTTCCCTCTGATCGCGTGCCTGTAAAGAGAAACTAGATGACCCGTTGCGCTATCGCGCAATGACGGAGGCTAACCATAGGGTTTCGTTTATTTTAGTACCGAAGGTTGGAGCAGAGCTCTTCCATCGAGTACAATAGTATCCGACGTGCGTGTTATCGCATTGCTCGACGACCCTTGTACTTTCATGTGGGTAATGCTCTCGATATCTCTTCCACTTTACTTTGCGTAATCCACTTGCTATCACGGGAATATTATGGTTAAGTGGCTGCGATTTCTTATTTCATCACTTGCACATTTGTCTTTCATCGCAATGTTTAAGTGTACCTATGCACGGCGTTTTAATAACTTTCAAATAATACGCGTTGCGCTATCGCGCAAATGGCGGAGGCTAACCATAGGGTTTGGCTTATTTTTTGTACCGAGGGTTGGAGCAGAGCTCTTGCATCGAGTACAATAGTATCCGACGGGGCTTGTTACCGCGTTGCTCATCGTAACCGTTGGTTTATTTCAATACCGGAGGCTCGGGAGCGTGTAGCTCTTTCGATGGCCGTCCCATGGTGAGCTGTAGTAGTATTCAATGTGTCTCGTTGGAGGAAACGCCCTCAACGGCCCTTGTACTCTCATTTGGGTAATGCTCTCGGTGTCTCTTCCACTTTTCTTTGGGCAATGCAGTTGCCATCACCGGAAAGTGGCTGCGATTTCTTATTTCGTTACTTGCACATTTGTCTCTCATCGCAATGTTTAAGTGTACCTATGCACGGCGTTTTAATAAGTTTGAAATAATTTCTAGGAAGACGCCGCTTTAACAAGTTGCCCAACTAATAAGTTGCCCACGTACTCTCGGAAAAAAAAATCGCTTACGCGCACGCAGTTTGGTGTCACTATTCACTCCCTCTAGACAGATAACGGTTCCGAGTTCCTTAACAAGACTGTTGATAATCTCCTCACCACCCACGGCACCGCCCTGCGACTATTATGCCCATGCACTTCCCAGCAGAACGGTAAAGCCGAGCGTGCCATTCGTACCATTAATGATACTATGCACACCATTATGTTCCAGGCTCACATTCCAGCTCCTCTCGGGCCGACGCTGCGGCTACTCGCCACATACCTGCTTAATCGTTGTCCTAGTACAACCATAAAGTCCCAGGTTCCGTACACATGCCTCCACGGTCGTCCTCCCTCATACATTGATCTTCGTGTCTTCGGTTGTCTTTGTTATCCTAAAATCGCGTCCACCGCTCCACATAAGCTTAGTGCTCGTTCCATGGCATGTGTCTTTCTTGGGTATCCCTCTAACCATCGGAGTTACCGCTGCTTTAACCCTCGTCACCGGAAGAATACTCGTCTCGCGACATGTTGTCTTCGATGAGAAGGTTTTTCCTGTTCAGCATGCAGCTTCGTCATCCGCGCTTGCGCCTCCTGCGCCGCGCGGACTCGACGACCTCTTCGGCACGCCGCCCGTGCTGCCAACGCGATCTCTTGCACCGGCCCCGCGCACCCTAGCGCCGGCCCAAGTGCGCCCGCCCGGCCTCGAGCGCCCCCGCCTCAACACCGCCTCGCCCAGCCGGGTCCTCTACCGCGGCAGAGAATTCAGCGTTTTCTCTGCCGCGGCAGGCTGCCACGGCAGGAATTCCGGCAGTTTGTCTGCCGCGGCAGGCAGCCACAACCGGAACTCCTGCCGCACCTCGCGCTCGGGCCGCCGCCGCATGGCCTGCCCCTGCCACAGCTGCGCTATCGCGCAAATGACAGAGGCTAACCATAAGGTTTGCCTTATTTTATTACCGAAGGTTGTAGGGGAGCTCTTCCACTGAATAAAGGGGTATTAAGGTTAAATGGGCATCCAGTTTGAGCTATAGTAGTATCCGACGGGGTGTGTTGGAGCTCTTCTCTGTGTTTTCTCACCATAAGTCTTGGTTTATTTCAATACCGGAGGCTCGGGAGCGTGAAGTGTAGCTCTTTCGACTGCCGCCATCATCGCAATAGCAAAGGGGGAGTATTAGGGTGAAATGGCCATCCATGGTAAGCTATAGTAATATTCAGTGTGTTTCGTTTGAGGAAATGCCCTCAACGACCCTTCTACTCTCATTTGGCTACTCCGTTTGCTTCGGTTGAGTTATAGTATAATCGATGGGGTAGGCCGGAGAAAATGCCCTCAGTGTCTCCCTTCGACTCTCCTTTGGATACCACACTTGATATCACTCGAGCGGTATGGTTTAATGGCTGCGATTTCTTCTTCTGTCACATGCACATTTGCCTCTTCCTCTTTCAACTTGTTAGAGACACTCGGGAAGCAGGGCATTGGAGCTACTCGTAGTTGAATTTGGCGTATTGCATAACAAACTTCATTTTTTGGTCACTTGATTGCATTACAACTGAAGACTTTTATGAACGGATGGCAACGAAATATTAGAATCTCGTCGATCTGTCTAAGTGTACCTATGCAAGGCATTTTAATAACTTTCAAATATTCTTTTGTTGGGAGTGGGCTTACCAGGACTAATACCGGAGGGGTCGGTGACGTGTACATCTACGTGGCGAGGGAGCGGAGGGGTCGGCGCATATAAAACCTTCGTCTCCCACAGCCTCATCCATTCCCCCCATTCCCCAACCACCATTGCCAAAATCACCAAAAACCTCTCTCCCTCTCCCTCACTCCACCGCTAGTGTAGGTTTCTTCTCGCACGGATCTAGTACAATAGGCGGCGATGGAAGCTAGGAGAAGAGCGGGCGGCGTGGAAAATGAGAGTCCACCATGAGCGCGGGTGCTTTGAGGTCCACCGTCGTGGATGCCTCCGTCATCAGCCCGGCCATCATCAACTCAACCAGCATGGCTATGTCATCGAGGAACCAACAGATCTAGCAGCGATTGACTCGGCTATAGTAGGAGGCGAAGGGGATGCGGGAGCATCCAACATCGCCAACATCTCCGTTGGCTTACATACCCATTTATTTGTTTTGGATTAGTCCGGCTTATTTTCTTCCCCTCCCCCACGATCTTACTCAAACCAAAACAAAAATGTCCCCGAAGATGTTCTCAGAACAGAAACAAAGATATGTTACTGAAGCCGTGCACATATTGTTGACAGTCACCATGGTGCATTCACTATATGATGCATAGCTTGTGCATTACACTCGACTTCAACTCTTCCATCTCGATATCCACTGCCTTCAAAGCATCACTCAAAGCTGCCATCTTCGCCTTAGGGACTTTCATCTCCTCCGCAGATGGTCCTTCTCGAGCTTGACCTCTTCGTACCCCTCACGTTCCACCGACGGTTTACCAGGCAGTGATGCCATCAGATTCTACAATACCTAGATCTGGGGATCCCATGTCTTTGGTGGTAACCCATGTATCCTCCTTGGACCTGACATCATCTTCAGTGGTTGTGGACTCATTCTCCATCTTCAATGTTTGTGGACCTGACATACACTAAGTTTTGGTGTTCCATCTTAGCCAAAACTGCAAAAAAGAAAAGGTAGAACTACACATTATTGGTTGTCAACATATTTGTATCGAGAAGGTAGCACCATTTTTTTTCATCAATGAAGGTTTAGTTTGCATAGCTACAGTTGTATCTACTTTTTTTTAGTAAATGTAGTTTGCTAAGGTATGAAAATATGACATGCTTTGTGATCATGTGTTTAGTTGCCAAGGAATTAGTAGGTTAGACACACATTATCTTGTTTAATCAGTAAGATCGCATGATAAAATGCTGGAATCTCAACGCTGTAAACATATAGGAAAATGACTTAAAAGAGAAATTTGTGTGTGTTTTTGTTATTTATGGTTTCCAGCCTCGAATACTATGAGGATAAAAATGTTGTCCAATCGAAATATAAAATCGTCATAACACAATAGTACATAGTATAGTTCATAAAGATGGTGAAAACAGCTCGCAGTTGCATAAGCTGGTGCCACTAAGCCCAAAAGGAAATCAAAACACTTAGAAACATAGATCCAGCTGGTATCAAAGCTCGTAACATCTAAAGCTGCCTCAACGGTCCATGCTCTCAGTCTTGATTTCCCTTCAAGAAGTTTTTTTACTCCCCATGATAACTGACTTCATATCGCCTCGCTTATATGATACGTTAGCAGCTGGGAAAAATTCAAGTAAACAACATACTTCGATGGAGAGGAGGCCACCGAGCCTCGCTTGTAAAAGGGCTCTCCTCCCGTCTGTTTTGCACAGCGCATGGCGCATGTCATACATGGTCTTATACCATGGATAGTATAGAAACAGTGGCAGAAAGAGGCAATGTCGTTACCTGGTGAAACATCTTTCCTTGTTTACCTATATGTGAAGAGCCAGAGAATATTAAGGCTACTATAGAAACATAAAGCATTAAAGCTAGGGGTGCTATATGAAAATCCAAAATAATTGGACCATAGCGTAGCAGTAAGCCAATGATTCTCCTAGGAAGTGAAACATTGTTGCCCAAGACGATGCTGCCAGCAATTTAAGCTAGCAACACGCAAGCCCAGTTTGCACTTTCTAAGTTCAGTTTCATAGATGTCGACAACAAATATGATGTCTGCATTTTCTAAATAAAGGAGAGCATCAAGACGCTGATTAGAGAGCCTCTTCTTCCATCAGTCAATAGCTTCCACGTCAACATGTTGGTGTTTTCTCCGTCTGGTTCAAACCGCTCTAGATTCCGATAGCAACTTATGGATCAGATTTTAATTCTTTATGCGGTCCTCAAGATTTCCACGTGCTTGTGATGTTCTCCGCCGAGTTGTAAGCGTAGAAGCTAGTTAGCACAGTTGTTGGTTTTTAAATTTAGACTCAAAGCACTAAAAGATGTTGAAGTTTCATGATATTTTAGGCTAGCGGTGATGCGTGTCTGCATGCAAACTTGGCTCGTTCTACTGGAATTTTTATTTTCTTATCCTGGGCATCGAGCGAGCTCTGTGTGCGCCAACCAAGCCACCAGGTGACGACTCCTCCGCCCACCACACTGTCACTGCCCTTCCTCCTCCCGATCTCCTGCGGCGCAGCTCCGCGCCTCAAGAAATTAGCGGCGATTCCGGCAGCTCGTGGCGTCCGATAGCAGGGGCCGCGGCAGCAAGGGAGATGTTGGGCGGCGGTGGTGGGGAGATATACTGGCACGCTGCCCAAGGAAGGGGTGAGGAGGATGCACATGAGAGTTAAACCCAGTCGCCGTCTCCACCGATGCGGCTAGCTGAAGGCCAAGATCCTTCTCTTTAGGCTAGCTTGATGCAGCGAAGTTGAAGAAAGATGATTTTATGTTTTATTGTATTAAAAGAGCTTGCTCTCCTGTTGCAACGCACAGGCATTCTTCCTATCTTCATAAGAATACATAACACCCAAGGATATATTCCAACGTAAGCTTCGGATTGCATCAAATACACCAGTGCAAGCAACATACGGGAGAAGTGAAAACAAAAGAAGATCACCCGAAAGGCCAATAGAGACCAAATGTAGGTAGTCCTGAGAGCCTACATATTACGCTTATCGCTGGGGCACCCCAGGGAGAGGAGAGGAAGTCAAATAGGCTAACTTTGCAAGTATATACTAAGTAAATCAACCAGATTATAAAAGAACAATTATGTACTTCGTCTATATTTCAAGCAACTGTTATAACCTATCTGCCTTAACAAATAATACATGTATAATGCAGCAACACCATGTAGTGCACCTAACATCAAGCATGACAGTCACAATGATCATTCCCAACTGCTAATCTCCAGCGCCATGTTCCAAATAAACAATAGTTATTAAGATCAGTCGCGAGAGTCTGAGTATTGAGAAAAGAAAAGCATTCTCTTAGTAAAATTTTCACATTCTGAAAGAACAATTGACATAACATAGAGGATCAAATTAGCAAGCTCCTTAATGGCTTTCTTGACTGGTTCTTCATGAACACGTGCTAACAGAGCATCCTTCCCTGGGGAACATAACATCAAGAGGAGTTAAAGACTCCACCACAAGGAAAAATATGGATAGTACACAACTACATGACAAACCAAGAGCGGGGTACTGTAACTAAATAATTCAGTCAATGAGAAGTTGAGAATCCAAGTTTATCCATGAATGTATGCACTAAATAATGGTACTGTATTGGGATTGAGAATGTCTGCAATTAAGTGATGGATTGTCTTACCATACAAGCAAAAGCTTCAAGTGCGGGAGATCGAAGGTGATAATCTGAAAATAATCTTCCAGAATTTATATATATGCATGCCTCCACGTAAAAGTTCAAGCCAGTTTTCAGAAGAACGACTTTCTATGATCAAAAAATTCCTCCTGCAAATGGTCATATAAAATAACAATAATTATGCCTAGCTAGAATAGATATCTAACAAAGTCACCAGAGAAAGTTTATGCTACCATTTTTAAATGGAGAGATAAACTAAAATATAAAATATAGATAGCGACAAAATAGGCTAGCAGTTTCCAATGCTGACATAAACAAAATGCAAAAAATAGAATGACAAATTCACTCAAAGTAGAAAATGAATCTTAGTCTGAGAAGGCAATACATATTGCAGACCAAGATTAATTTATCAATAGACATAAAGAGAGGTGAGATGGGGATAAGTGAGTAAACCTGTACTACTACACCCAGAATTAGCAAAGGAAATGACATCCTAAGAAAAAAAAAGAACAAAACCACAAAGCACGAGTATGAATCTGTAGTTCCTGACGAACAAAAAATCACGATATTTCACATGAAGGATAAAAATGGAAAGAGGAGCATCTGTACTATATATATTGTATATTTAAAACCGCACATATTCACATTAATAAGTTATGTTCACGCTTGACGGCTTGAGTAAAACTATGTAAGACAAGAGTCAAGAACCTCTGTATTATATGCTTACTTTTTGAAGATGTCCAGAAACTGAAATTCAGGGAAGAGAAAATGACTGAAGGTGGACCCTGTAGCTTTCGATGTATAAAGACATCATATGCACACATTTAACTTCCACTAAGGGTTACCTCACGAATCATGCAAACTATGTAGTTATTAAACAATCTTCTGTTTAATTGGATGGAGTCCCATTAAAACAAGTTTAGGTTAATATATAGTTAGAATCAACCACATTTTGATGGAGGAACAATCTCTACTATATTAAAGCTCTAGAGGTGGTGTCCCATGGTACGTCATTTGGCCCCCACCCCGCGTTTCTTTCCTGCAAATATCCCGAATGGGCCAGGCCCATCAAATTGCTCCTCCGGCCACTCGCCCACGCACATGAGTGCGTGATCAACCTCGCCCACAACTCCCACAAACCACATGTGCACGTTCGCAGCCACAATCCCCACGGATCTGCATCCCTGCTCTCGTTCCCATCGCTTCCCCATACCTCAACACGCTGCCTTCCCCATCCTAGGTCGCGCCATAGACAACCCTCCATGGCCGAGCAGCGACAGGGCATCTCTACCCGACGGCAAGCAACATCTTGACCAGATGGCCAGGAGGGATGAGGACAAACGACATGAGGAGTGAGGACGCACGGGTCTGAACACCCGATGTTGCCGTTATCCGAGATCGCCGGCGGTCGGTAGCCGATTCGCTGTGCCTCATTCCCTCTGCTCTCTTCCCTCCTATCTATCTCTCTGATTATTTGGCTATACAAGATGCAGGTGCAGGACATACGACCATGATAGGAGCTCTTCCGGAGAACTCCAGGCGGTCCTGCTCGCATTCGATGACCTTCAATTTCTTATTTGGGGGCGGTTCATGAGACCTCCAATTTGTCTGAATCTTTGGTTGTAATTGATTATATACATGCATATAGGAGTAGTATTAACCGATATGCATATAGGTTTTGGATCCACGATTGCTTGATCGTACATGTCTTCTTGCACTTGTTTGCCTTCTTACAGCAACATTACTTATCTGAATTAGCTTGAGAAGTTGCCGTTTGCTTTGCAGGAGGTGTGATAGGCATGTGATTTAATCATCTCCTGTGCAACAGCTGTAGAGAATGCAGAGGGTCAAGAAAAGAAATATAAACCATCTACTTCAACGACGAGGCCTCCTGCGTGGGCAATGTTGCCGGCGCGCGAGGCCGTCAACACCTTTGGCACGTTGCTAGCCGAGCTCAAGCAGCGGTTGCTCCAGTCCGCTCCTTGATGAGGACATCAAGGTCAGAGGTTTGGATTATGGGAGAAAATCTGGTAGAGCTTTCGGTTCCTTTCATAATTACTTGATAGTCAGGATTAGGGAATAAAGTTAATCAGGAAGCTCTTGCAATATTTTCTTTTAATGGGAGATTTTGGAGAAAATTTGTAGCGTACTATTTGTACTGAAAATATTGAGCTTTATCTTATGTTTGGAAAGAAAAGATGATTTATGAAGTTGCAGAATCAAATTAGAGGATCTTTTAATTGAGGTTAACAATTAAAAAGAACGGTGACATTTGAATGCTTTATTTGATATTAAATTTCTTATTGTTATGCGGTTGTAGATAACTGATGCAGTGCGGTTGTAGATAAGGGAATTTGTCCTGTCTAATTCACTTCAACTCTTTCAATTTTCTAAGCTACCTATTTCTCCTTTATTTAATTGTTGTAGGGTTAAGGTTCTGCTTCTAATTTCGAACTGCTCTGAACCTTTCTTGTACTGATGGTGCCTTCAAACCTGGACAAAAC
The DNA here is from genome assembly GCF_022539505.1 of Lolium rigidum. Taxonomy (NCBI): domain Eukaryota; kingdom Viridiplantae; phylum Streptophyta; class Magnoliopsida; order Poales; family Poaceae; genus Lolium; species Lolium rigidum. The sequence continues at coordinate 112,294,126 of NC_061509.1, read as the reverse complement.
CATGCTAGCTGGGGTGTCATTGTTAGAGATTACAGGGACAGGGGATCGCGGCAAGTGTTGGACGAAGTGAGCATATTAACAATGCTTTCCATGCTTGAATCGTCTGCAGTCGTGCATGTTATGCGTCTGGAAGATCAGTTGGGTGCCATGCGAGTGGTGTTGGAGACCAATTCACAACTACTTTCTACTGATGATGTCATTGAACAGAATAGAAGCTGATGCTTCTGCTATAGTGGTGATTCTAAATGAACTTAAATTTTCTATTCGTACCAGCCTTTGCTATATGTGTGATGTAGTTGCTTGTAAGTGTAGTCCAGCCCCTGAACTTGCTCAAACGGGGTTGTCCTGTGATGCAAATAGAGCTATCCTGTAGGAATATGAGGTACCAGCATCTATTTACTGGTATTGTGTTGGGCGTTAATAAAGTCCAGACATTTTTTTTCCTAGGATTGCTCCTTAGAACCTGAAAGATGCAAAATCCAAATAGGAAATCACTATAGCTAAATAATTTAAGTTGATGGCCATCAATGTTGTTGAAGTAGTTCGTCTAAGTTTTGCTGGAGGGAAACCTCTTTTAAAACATTGGTGCTATATTAGTGCCAACTATTTTTGGTACAACTAACGTTTATACACATAATTCTCATGCATTATGATTACGTCCATGGCGGAGAAAAACAGGACAGATATGATCTGTTTGGTTATTTTAAGTTTTTCAACAAATCTGTGAGCCATAAGAAACCACACCTTTGTTATTACAATGATTTTTAACCAATAGTTCTATGTTTCTTTTTATTATTCCGTTGCAACGCACGGGCATTCAACTAGTGTTCCATAAACCATGAAAATTAAGTTCTGAACATACCATATGAAACATGGGAGTGCCTTCACTCGCATCATCTCCTGCTTGTCCTGAGGTAAATCGGAACCTAAACCATGGAAAAAAAGCGAAACCTAAACTGAATATCATGTACACTTGCTATAGGATGTAAGAAATCACCGGGTGTAAATCATAAAAAGGTAAATCGTCTCTATTGTATCCATGTGTTTACACCAGCTCACGAAATAGTTACATTGCCGCAAAATCCATGGGCTGAACATATGCTTGCACGTGCCATCCCTCCTCTATTTCTTCCTCAGCAGGCACGTGCTTGCAAATTTATTCCCAAAACTACAGTACTAAGATGTATATGTTGTTACAATTTAACTTGCTTCATTTATCTTAAGAATTTAAGCCGTGTTTATTGAAGCGAGTACTAATATTAGAAACGAAAAATATGGGCTGCATGGTCAAAGCCTCAAAGGCGGGGACGACCTGGGTGTGTTTTGGGGATTGGACGACCAGATTGAAACGCCCCTCAGGATGGTTTTGGGGATTCGTTGCACAACCAAATATTTTAAACCTGTAAAAAATGTATAATCTAAAACGCCCCTCAGGATGGTTTTGGGGATTGGATGACCAGATGGAAACGCCCCTCGGGATAGTTTTGGGGATAGCAATTGGTTCACTGAAGCCACATTTTCTTGGCAAAGTTACATAGTTGAAGAAATTGCTATCCAAATATTTTCAAGTGACCAATAATATATACCTTCCTAAGCCTGGAGCTCTTCCATCTGAACCAAATCCAGTAAACCTGCAAAATAATCAGGAACACAAAAGGTAGTTTATTAGCAAATCGAACAAAAAGGAATAGAAGAGGAAACTGGAAGGTATATAATCTTCACTTTTTGGATCAAATGCACAATTTTTGAAAGTGAAGGTTCTTTTATGGATCAAATGCACAATTTTTCCATGGTAAAGGAAAATCTCAAACTTCAGTGAGAAAGGAAAGACCAAACTTCAGTGAGAAACGTAACATATCAATATACAATTAATCGATCAAAAGCGCACCTTTTACAACACAAACAATAAATAAGATGGCTTAGAATTTACATGGATACATCCATACTATGTCTAGACGAAGGAAAAAATCACCAATACAATAATACAAACAGATAGGCAAAGATAATAAATAGAAGCAAAAAAGTAACAGGGAAAACACAAATTTCCTGGCAGACATTACCATAGACATCAAAAGCTGCTGAAGTAAATCATCATAAGCTGCTGAACCGTAGGCATCTTCAGCAATATAGCTTCTGTGTCAAAAAAAAAATCAGACGACTACATCATTGATCAAATTACACTCCATTACTGGATGTAGCAATTGAACCAAATGCAAAATACAAAAAAGAAATTGGCACACACTCAAGATTTACCTGTCAAATTCCTTATTATTGAAGCTAACATGCCAGATAAATTCTTTATCTTCTGCAATTGTGCATCGACCAAATTAACACGATCTTTCGTATTAAAGCGACCATGCCAGACAACTTCTTTATCTTGATATTAGTGAAAAAAACCTGCAAAGCTAGAGTAAGTAAACAAGTAATAATGAGAAAATATTCCATGGCAAAATATTTCAATACAATAATTGCATATGAACAAGACAATAGTATCTCAGAGGGGAAAATCCAAATAAATTACATAAATGGTAATTACAAATATAAATCGCTTAAAATGAGCCTATGAATTAGTAAATCACCTAGAGGGTGGAGAGGCCTGCTGATTGGCTGACAACCGTCTTGTACTCTAAACCTTCGGCAGCCAGTAGGGACACCGAGATTGCAGCAAACCTGGAGAAAATTGTACATGTGAGTCAGTAGCTTCTCACATATCTGATCAACTTGGCAATGGTTTTTAGGAAAGGGCGGAGTAATGATGAGGTTAAACTCCAATATACTACTCAATGAAGCGACTGAACCAAATGCAGATTAAATTATAATACACAAAATAAAATGGGAAGGCTCAAGATTTACCTGTCCAATTCCTTTCCTGGTCAAGCGGACAGGTGTGATGAAGGTTCATCCGTGCACATCTCTTGACGAGTAAAACGAAGGAAAATATCATATCAAGACCTCGCGTAAGACTGTGATGAAGGATGCAACATTCTGCTCAAAAGTGGTTATTTCTAACAATCTCTACCCGCACAGATTCATGCTCGACAACCACCACAATTATACATACTGTAGAGTAATAGAGAAAGGGATAGGTAAAATACCTTGGCTGAATACGACTGTACCATACATGTGACATAAACGCCATGGCTAAATACATCATCACAGATTATGTCCACTCAAAGCCACCTACATACACAAAATGTTTCGCATTAACATCAAATCTGGATATAAGGGATATGCTTCAGTAGCTTTCAATATAGTAAGCGGATAGAGAATACATGATAATGTTCATCTCTTTTCTCATAACACATTTATTAGTTCATTTAATAGAGATCATAAACCACATCAAATACTAATATTAAAGTGCAGTCTAGAAAAAAATGCAGCGATCAGCAAGCCTCTAGTTTAATTCTACATGTGGCATAGGCACCAACGATGAAAACTCACAGCAATCTCTGCATAGAATGCACCCACTCAATTTCTTGGAAAAAAATAATGCAAAACTCACTCTTACAAATCACATACCTGTACCTCAAGAATTTATTGTATGATAGAAATCATTTCCCTAATAAAACGGTGCTTCTACCATGAACAGAAAACTTCTTTTATTTGGCCCTGATTTGATGCAAGAAAAAAGTCAGTATTTTTTCAGGAGATAAAATACGAATTAGAAACTTGATGATCTTCATCAATGCAAGGCAAACAAAGAGGCAAGAAACAAAGATTCGCTATTGTGTGCAAAATAACCGGAGCGTGAGCTGTGCATTTATTCCTACATGTAGGAACACTATTTTGATATTCAACGAAACACTGAACACAAGAGAAATTGGCACAAAATCAGAGAAGTTGACATTGGCAGCCAGGGCCAAATGAACAAAATGTTCTCCCTCCCAAATAGCACACAAAACTCAACCCAAAGTCCTGAAGCGAAACTCTTCAAGCCTAGATCTGGCAAAAAAATCCAAAGCAAAACATTCTAGAGGCTCCACGAATAGCATATCAGTTTAGTAAATGCAGTGGTAGCTCCTTTTGTTTGCTATAAAGCCTATAATCTTAATTTCGATGAAAACCTAACCAGCACAGGTGAAGAATATATGGCTACATTATATTGGGGAAAATAAATGTAAGTACAGTTGTACAATTCTAGCAGCATGAGAAAGAGCTGCATTGTATCTACTTCATAATATAATATCAACATCAATCTCTCAACAGTTACAGTATACAAAAAGAGAAAAGCAATCATATAAAAGTGAGCACTGAGGACTGGTCAAACTCAAAATAGGATGTACGTCGTGGAAGTACATTAAAAAGGCTAGGCTATCCTTATTTTTGTTTGTTGCATCTGTTATCCACGAACAGTAATAGACAGTACCAAAAGGATCTTTTATTCAATTTGAGTCTCTAGAGAGCGAAATCACATTGCTCCTATTTTTAAAAAATAGTAAAACAGCGCTGAAGAGCCGGTACTCAGAATCTGGGTGCTCACCTAGGATTGGGAGAAGATCCATAGCATCCTCTCAAAGTTTGGGGCTATTCATCTATCCCAGTAACATCTGAACTGATCTCAAAGTTCCAAGCATCATCAAATATGTTACGTCCCATGCTACAAAGTTGCAGGTTAAAGGGAGAAAGAACCGGTCAGAAAGAAGATTCAAATTGCTTGACAATATAATGTGCATGTTAAGTAGAATATTGTTAGTGATATTGCTATAAATGCACTTATAAATTATTAGCCGTAGTATAAATTTAAGTAAGAGATCATCCAGAATACATGGAGCAACATTATCCGACAAAGGATTTAGAGCATCACGAATCTGAACTCGTTTTGACGAATATACAACATATTTGAGAATTTTAAAATTATGGATATTCAGCTACACAATTAACAACAAGAGTATCATGTGAGGTCTCCATACCCAATAGTGTTTGCAAGACATATTTAGATGCAACTCTTGATACTGTTGCATAAGCTCACCTTCATGTGAAATTGTCAAGGGTCAAATTTTCATCTATGTGATCACCCGTAACTCATCAATGCACCAAGACCACCTAAATACCCTTCATGTTGCAGAATGCACCTTGCAATTTACTCTGTGACCTGGATGTCATACCTCAAATAGTAAGATTATTTCCATGGATGATAAAACAAGGTAAAACATTAAATGATAAACCGCAAGGAGGTTTCTTTAAAACCCTCTTGAGGGCCATAAACTGTCCCACTGAAAAAAGCAACCATTGAGAGGAGGAGGAAGGCTGCAACCTTCAAGCTGAAGTCGCTGAGAAAAATCGAGTGACCGACCATGCAACTCAGCAATGAGTCTACGAAAGCCATTGTGTAATTGCCATAAGTCGTTGTACGATCGCAAGTATCCCCAATTTTGGAAAATTGGTTGAAGATTAGCCGGCGATTACATCGACATTCTAATTAGCGACTCAAAAATTACTGGTGCCTTGTTGTTGGCGAGCGAAGAGAGGCCTAGTTGGGAGGTAAAACAGTTTGCTATGGTTAAGGTACTGTCACAGCAGAGTAACTAACTCTCTTGCTACATTGATTTGAGAAATATGTGCAATTTGTAGATGGAGGTGGGGAAACCTGCAAGGGAAAGAGTGAGGATGAGTACCTGCAGCAGCCATGCAGGTCATGAACACAAATGGTAGACCCACCAGAGCTGCGGCGAGAGAAGGAGCTCGCAGTGGCGCTGCTGCTAGCCTCCTCTGTGTTGCTGCTGTGCATCGTGGCCTCCACCCACCTCCGTCCCTCTCCTCTTCACGAGCTTCGAGCCCGGTGCCGTGCTGCCTCCACCCGCCCCTTCTGTAGGGTCTCGCGTGCTACTAGTGGGGAGAGAACTCCACCAAGGATCTTGGCGGGGAAGATGCAGACCACGCCGGGGAGAAACCCCAAGACCAGCGCGGCGGCGTCCTCGTCGGGTGTTGAGGCAGGGGAGGACGAGGCGGGGAAGGCGCCGTTTACCGGAGATCCCAAGCCCCGCCGGCGCGGAGATGGTGGCGGGTCGCCGCTGCCTGCGCCCGTGCGCTCGTGTGCATCGCCTCCTCGAGCATACCACCGTGGCCGGGGAGAGGCGGCGCAAGGCGGTGCGCCGCCGCCGCGCCTCCTCTGGCCCGCCACCGCGGCGCGCGACGTGGTTGGGAAGGAGGAGGGGTGGCGGTGATTGGGGAGGAGAGGAGGAGGGGTGGCGGCGATTGGGGAGGTGAGGAGGAGTTGGGGATTGGACGAGGAGCAGAGGAGGCATGCGAGCCGATTTAGGTTTTCACCCCTTCCCATCGCGCGCTTGGAAGTTCACGCGAACGAGAGCGCCCGGGCTGTCTCACACCTGTCGGTCCCGCAAGCAGTTGGTCCCACACGTCATGGACTCTCTCAGAATACCAACAGGTGAGAAAAGAATGACCACATCCGACGGCTGAGATGAAAAGCGGGTTTCAGAACTTTACTGTGCGGTGAAACGGACGAACGAGATCGTTTTGCCCCTTTCAGACCCCTGGTTGAGAGGGTAGTCTTTGAACATTTATAGAAGGAATGCACATAACAAAAGAACACATCAGTATTATACAAACTAAACAGAGAGACTTGGAGAATTATTCTTTGGAAGTTGTAGGCAGAGGAGATGCTGCAAGGGAAGGACCTGTAGGGTGCGGAGGCTGCTTATAAGACAACGCAACACATCCTCGACAAATCGTCCATAGGTCTTCACATCGTCCATGGAAATAAGGGGAATTCGGAAATTAAGCTCAACGCTAGGAAATGTGAAAGGAGGTACTGTTGTCCAGTCTGGTCGTACACGTGATGATCCTCTTGCCTGAGCATCCAGCACTTAGAATCTAAAAGAAATCCAATCTACGTAGGAGGCACAATCCAATGAAAGACCAGTGAAATTGGGGGAGGCAAACTGTCGAACAGCATTCAAGCGGGTGAGCAATATAAGAAATTGGCAAACATGAGCGAGTAGATAAAAAGAAAGGAAGAAGGAGAAGCTGGAGCGGACAGCTACCAGGGTTGAAACGACTGCAAAAAGTTGGACGCGAGCAGGTGGGCGTGTTGCGGTGTCGGTAGTCCATGGCGAGACGGGGAGCTTTTTAAAACTGGGGGAGACATCAGCCATCGGTTGGCTGCAGCGGCGTAGTCTGGCCGTTTCGTGGGGAATTTTATTTTTTGCCATGCTTTACTTAGGGACTTTACAATTTGCCCTCATTTAGTTTGACCTTTCTTTTTTGCCACTGTCTACTTTGCCAATGTATGATTTGCCCTTTTGAATAATTTTCTTTACTTTAGAAGGTTTAGGGAAAACTTGAAGACAACATTGTCCCTGCGCATACCAACTGAAATCGTATTTGCCCCTCTTTGTCCTTTATCTTTTAGCGGCCATGGCCGCAGCTCAAGGTTGCAGGAGACGGCACCCCGGCGGCCCGGCGCGTCGCCGGCGCCCCCATCCCCGTCCTTCCTCGCATGCCTTGCTCCTCTCCTGCTCGTGCATCTGCGAGAAGGGGAGCGGCTCGAGAGGCGGGCATCGAACGTGGCGGCGGCATACCGACGCCAGCAGCTGCGGTAGTCAAGGTGTCGAAGGGGCCCAAGGGGATCTTCGTCCCGGCAGTAGGATAGCTGCGACTGGATCGCCTGCTCCGCCATCTGTGAGAAGGGGAGTGCTCGCCCTCGTCGCCGACGATGCCCGCCGGCACGTCCTGCACGACGGCGCCGCAGGGGAGGGAGAGGTCGCGCGCGGCGGCGAAGTCGAGGAGGTGTCCAGGGACGTCTTGGCGCAGAAGAGGCGGTGTTCGTCTCTACCACTGGCCGCCGTGAGGATTGCCGCCGCCGCCAAATTTTTCTGTGCGATGCGAGCTCGATTTGATCCACCCAGGAGCCAGGAGTCCAGGACACAACATGTACACGGGGCATTTTGGTCTTTAGCCTTGGGCCCGGTCTGTGAGAGGGCAAATCATATATTGGCAAAGTAGAGAGTGGCAAAAAAGAAAGATCAAACTAAATGAGGGCAAATTGTAAAGTCCCTAAGTAAAGCATGGCAAAAAGTAAAATTCCCCCCGTTTCGTTGTGGGGGCGGATAGCACCATCGTGTGCCTTTAAGACGGCGGCGGCGGACGAAACTTTCCGAGCAGTTTCTACTGCCTTCAAGACAGATTTATTGTGTTTAATGCGAGGAGATTGGCATGAGAGCAGAGGGCGGTGGCGATTGAAGAAGACGAACCGAGGCGTAGTCGTGCGAGCGGCGCCGATGGACGAAGAACCGAGGCAGAGCCGTGGTGGGGGAGAGATCGATGGGGGAGAGACGGAGTCGTGCCGAGGAAGAGGAACTGCATCAGCCGGTTTATGGGCCGGTGTCGGCCCATCTCGTCCAAGCGCGTCGTTCTGGCGAGCGGTGGCTTCAGACGTGTCCGTCTGGGCGAGTAGACTGGTGTGTGAGATCAGTAAAATGGAACTATCTATTAAGAAAGAGAAGATAAAAAAGAAAATGCTTACTTTTGGGCGACAATCGATGGCATGCGGTCGGTTCCTTCGCTTGCTCGTCCGCGCGCCCTGCCAAGTACCTTTCTCCGCACGGCTCATTAGCCCATGCACGCGCTGCCTTGACTTGCGATTTTTTTTAATAATACATTTTCTTCTCTTTCATTTCATGAATAATACATTTGTCACAAATAAAATCGGTCCGGTAAGATTTCCCGACTGCACCTTATCAGGCTAGCCTTTCCCGAGTGGTCGAAATCCCGGGGGCCAGCCTCTGCGCCAGCTGGCTAGGCTCTAAGGCTAGCCATAGTGCTAGTATCATAGCTAGTATCATGCATCATAGCCTCACCAAAAATGCTGATGTGGCAGGTAATTATGGATGAGAGAGAAGATCAGAGTATCATAGGTAGATACTGTATCATAGCGCACATCACGAGAAAAGTTAGTATCAAATAAATCATGTACACAAATTTGTATTGGGATTCTACAAATCAATTAATATAGCAAAACTATGATACTAGTCTGTGATACTATGCATTATGGATCTAGTATCATATAAAAGTATCATATGCATGATACTACTATATGATACTACCCACTATGGCCAGCCTAATCGGGAAAGGTCAGCTTGACTGCAGAATGTTGGGTGTTTTTTTGTTCCCATTTCACTAGTCATTTCCCCGCTAATATCACCCTCCTAAGATTTTCCATCAGTCCTTGTCCCACCACCCCTTTTCCGCCAACCTCTTTCCCACCACCTTTTCTTGCCAATTTTTCTTGTCATCTCTTTATAAAAAATCTGAGCCGCTAGATAACATACCTCAAGGGTCTGTTTGGTAGGCTGGGTTGAATTTTTGCATCATTGCAGAAGAAATGTAGTGCGCGTTGCATACGGGTCATGGGCCAGAAAAGTCACGTTGTTTGGTAGTCCGTGAAGCCATTTTCTGCACCAGCGAGAGAAGACAGTCCCATTGTTTGGTTGCTCGCATGTTTTTTCTAGCCTCACCTATATGGCAACATGGTGACCTTACCTCACCCATCATAAGCATCGACACCTCGTCGACCACGAAGCTAGCCACCACCATGGCGCCGCCGTTCACGCCGGTCACAAGCATCACCACGTTGCTGACCACGAAGACGAACACCACCATGACACCACCGTTCATGCCCGTCACAAGCATCACCATGTCGCCTACCACGAAGCTGAACACCACCATGACACCGCCGGTCACAAACATCACCACGTCGCCGACCACAAAGACGAATACCACCATGACACCGCCGACCACAAAGGCGAATACCACCATGAAAGCACTGGTCACAAGCATCACCACGTCGCCGACCACGAAGACGAACATTACCATGCCGCCATCACCATGGATTATCACCTCTCACTTGTCACCTATCATCACTACGTCGTCGTTCTTGAAGATGGCAGGTGAGAAGTTGAGCAAAAGTACTCCAAAATATACTCACACATACGTACGAATTACAATATACTAGTGAGTCATTTATCTATCCGTCTATATTCACGAAAGCAAAAACCTTTCAACACGAAAGTCATGCGGAATGTTGAGGTGAACCTACTCCTCAAAGGAAATTTCAAACGGTTAGCGTGTGCGACGAATTTGACAAAATTAGCTCAAAACTTTATACACGAAATTAACGATTTACGACTGACGAAACTCGAAACCGATTGTCAAAATTAATTCATATCATCGACACACATGTTTTTTATGTACAACTTATTTTTACTTGGAGTATGGTTGTATTGATTTGAAAACAGAGTGTGTGGAGTAGTGTAAGGGAGTATGAGCATAACCGAGTCCAGGTGAAGAGGTTTGCATCCATCGAGCGAGAAGTGAAGATAACGGGACAGACCCGCTTTTTTATGTACAAATTATTTTTATTTGGAGTATGGTTATATTGATTTGAAAACAGGGTGTGTGAAGTAGTGTAAAGGAGTATGAGCATAACCGAGTCCAGATGAAGATGTTTGTATCCATCGAGCGAGAAGTGAAGATAACGGGACAGACCCGCTAGAAATGCTCATTTTAGGCGTTGCTCCGGGACCTGGCCCGAGGGTCCTTTAAAAATCGGTTCATGCAGCAATTTGAAGAAGGAACCAGCCAACCGCCCATCGCTTTCAAACCCATGCAAAAAAGAGGACTAAAGCCCTGCAGGTTACCAAACAGGCCCAAAGTAACTAGAGCTTGACGCAAATTGGTTGTCTCTAAATTGCCAAATTGTTCATGTTACCTGTAGTGTATATCTGAAGTAACGTTTACCTCAAATAAATTGCATCTTGAACATGTGTTTGAACTAGGAGATAGCTACCCAGGCCAGGAGTCACTACTGTTGCAGGACATTCGAGATTTAACAAACAAGGGGCAAGTAGAGAAGCACCAGGGGGCAACTTTCTTAAAAAAATTCTCAGCCTATGCCCCAAAAAACACACACACAAAAAAGAAAATGAATGCACAACAGGATAGCTCCGTCAAACTGAAAACGCATTACCATATTGATGGTACGATATCTAAAATTCCAGATCAAAGTCTGCATGCTACATCTACCTAGATGGCAATAGCAAGGCCATCCCAAGATATCCAGATTACAGTTTGCAGTCTGCCTGCACCAGACAATTGTCCTAGCTTGAGCGGCTGCTAATCGATAAGGTGTGAGTGCCTTTTGAACAGACATGAGTACATGACTAGTAAGTACTCCCTCCGTTCTCTTTTAATTGACTCAAATTTAGTACAAAGTTGTACTAAATCTGAGTCAATTAAAAAAGAACGGAGGGAGTACTACTCATCATAGACCAAAAACAAAATGACTGACTAGCTCCAGACTTATGCTCAATTGCTGATGTCAGACCCTTGTCCTCCCTTCATACCAGCTTGAGTTAGCTGTAGCACCTGGAAACTGAACAATGCTGCAGAACAATCAAGACCAGGTTAGCCACATCAAGAGTTATTCTAAGTTGCAAAGCAACACCACATCATATCAGAAAGATCATTGTTCAAGAGATTTCAAGGTACCTTGCAGTGATAGCATTTGCCCGGTAAACAGTATGTTACTGCTTTACTCGAGTGGTAGATGGGGGACGAGTTCAGTGGCTAGTCGAGTCGTACTGCGTTCATAAGCAAAAATTAGAGATGTCATCTAAAGGCAGTGTAGCATATCGTAGTTACGCTACTGAACTTCATGTCTATTACGGACATGTTTACTAGAGAGCCGGTCTGCTGGATGGTGGTACTTGCATTTCATCTTAAACATACAGAAGCCATGATTCATGTAGTGCAAACACTCAGGTTCACGAGGCCTTTGGGGATACATTGCTACCTGAAACAGTATAGGGTCCATGAGCACCACAGGTAAAAAATAATCACAGAAAAATGTGTGGATAACAATTGAGCATCTAATTTGTTTCAGTTGGGTGACATGACCTAATTTTACTGCTGATAAACTGAGTATCTGTTTTGTTTCAGAGGTGACATGACACGGTTCTACTTCTGAGAACTGAAATTCAACCAGAACATGATAGCATTGCACTTGAGGATGTAGATAAAAAAAATTGCTACTACACAGATATAACCAATAATTACTATCCGTAAGTCCATAGATAGTACAATCATTTTCCCCCAGTGAGCATTTTTAGTGAATACTTCAAACATTAGCAGTCCATTTGTGCAATAGGAACAGCGACCATTAGCCATCAGTGGTGGGTATCAATTGAGCATCTATTCTCTATCAGGTGGGTGACATGACACAGTTCTACTTCAAAATCCATGGATAGCGCAATCATTTTATTCCCAGTGAGCATGTTTTAGTGAATACTTCAAACACCTGCGGTCCGCTGCAATAGGAACTGAAAAGGTTCAAACTAGACTTCATTCATACAAGGTCGTATATTGCAGACAAAAAAGTGTCTCACAAGCAGAGAGCAATAGTAACATACTCACAGCAAACTGAACACACATAATTCATTCAGTTTCAATTTGCATAAATGTCAACGCTCATAAACATCTCTATCGGTTATAAATGCAACAGGGAGCAGCCAGGCAAAAGGGAATAATTGAAAACTAGCTATGACTGAATCAGTAGTGTTCCTTGCCTTGGACATCAGTAATGATAAAACATACCTCTGTAGTAGAACCTATATCTTTGGGATGACGAAATTCGCATGCTGATCCAAATTGACATTTCCCCCTTTTCATATAGAATGGGCAGTCTGGCATGTCATGTATTGCAGGTCCAATCTGATCAGAGTGAGCTGGACCTGAGGGATTCCGCCCAACAGGAAGTCCATCTCTTGGATGGTGAAATATACATGCAGACAGAAATTTACATTTCCCAAATTGCAGGTAGTACTGGCAGTCTGGCTGACTAGGTCTCTCAGGATACTGCTGTTGCTGGGGCATATAGTCTTCTAGTGTGATTCTGGCAGATTGACGATGTCCATTAGTGGCAACATAAATTTTTGCATTTCTTGGGCTCTGCGCTGTAGGATTTGAATTCTTTGGGTGATTAAACCTACATTGTGCTTCATATTTACAGAACTGGTTTTTCATATAGAAAGGACAGTCTGGTTCCCCAGGTCTCTCAGGATATTCTGTCTGTTCCCCTCCCAGTGATGGAACTTCCAGATTGTCTCTAGTTGAGTATTTGTCTTTCGAGTGGTGATATTTGCATGCTGATGCAAATTTACAATCACCAAATCTCATATAGAAGGGGCATTCTGGTCTGCCAGGCCTCTCAGGGTAATCCACATGCTCTTGCTTGCACAAAGGTCCATCTGTACTACCCACATGCTCCTGCTTACACAAAGGCCCATCTGAACTATCAGCTGAACAACAACCATCAGAATTATCTGAAGTAGATGACCAATTTGAATCCTACATGAAGCAGATAGGATAATAAATTATTTCGCAAAAAAAAAAGATAGGATAAGAAATTATCATGAAGGCACAGACCAGTCATAGTCTAGGAGAAGTACATAGTACGGTGCCACGCAAAGTAGCAATATGCAAACGATATATGCAAATAGAGATTTTTAAAATCACATAATATGGAGAAGATGCAACATGTACCTTTTTCGCCGGTATCACCTTTGCTTCTGTACTGGACGGTATTTTTTGGGGAGGTAAAAGCATTCTTAATATGTTTGGTGGCAGGACCCATGTGCTAGATGATGTGTCATCTAAGGTTGGATGGTCAGAAGACTTCTCTGGGTATGATGTATCATCCAAGGTTGCATCATCAGAAGATTTCTTCAAGTGTGATGTATCATCTACTGTTGTATGGTGGTCAGAAGACTTCTCCAATTGCAAAGCACTATCCTCCGACTCTGTTGGTGCATAGAACTGAGAATCAACGACATGCTCTGGATGGTTAAAATGACAGTGCTTGCCATATCTGCAAGCACCATTCCGCATATAATATGTGCAACTTCTTGCTCCCTGAAAGTAATTTTAGACTAAAATTCAGTTTCATCATTTTCCAACATAAATCAAAAGTACAAACTTTGAAAGAACATCATAATCATACTTCTCGTATGGGGAGGCCAATGCTGTTGAGTTCAAGAATTTCTGCAACGCCAGGATTTCCTTGTTCAGAGGGACACCGTGTACCATCTGACTTGGCTTTAATCTGTAGCAATGACAACATAAACAAAAGAAGGATCATTTACTAGATAGCTTATGAGCAAACTAGCAAATGACGCATATAATCTGGCTTATATTGGGACCAGAAAGGGTGTGATAGACTACATTTGTATACAGAAAAATACATGTTCAAGGGCCTGTCTATGCACACAGATGATATATGTAGAACAAGCTTATAGGGGCTGTAGGCGTCTTAATGTATTGTAATGTATCAGTCTGTTCCGAATTATAAGATATACTGGCTTTTTATGAATCGTATGTATCTAGACGCATTTTAGTGTGGCTGTTCACTCATTTCAGTCCGCATGTAGTCCACATTTAAATATCCAAAACATCTAATAATTCGGAATGGAGGGAGTAGATCACATCACTGTCTACCGAGCTGAAAGACAAATGCCTTGGGTGTGGCAGAAATAATCGACACAACCTATTATGCTAAGCAAATTTGCAGCATTCAACTAAGTAAAGAAACAAACAAAGTTTTCTTGCTGAAAATTGAAGGAACAATATATCAAAGGATAGTAAAGTGACGCAGATTTTACTGGTGGGTGATGGAATTGGCATGAGAACCCGTATGAGCAGCTCCCTTTTGACATGTAAAAGGGGCAGTTGAGTTTCCCAGGCCTTTGCGGATAACTAACGGGAAACTTAACCTTCTCCTTCTTCCCTATACCAACATCACTGCCATTTGCCGTGGATGAAACCACCTCAGAAGATGAAATTGCTCCGATACTCAGAGAAGCTGCCTTGTCCATACCAAGATCATCATCAGGTGCACTCCGTTCATTACAAACACGCCATACTGCATCCTTGTGCTTTTGAACAGTAAAATCAGACTTTTTTGCTCCCTGTTTGTCGCCGGTCCTTTGATCCAAAAAGCTCCTCTTCACGTGAAAAGCATGCATGTCCTTGCGTGCTATCTGTTCATCACCATTGTACAGCCCAGCCTTATTCTTCTGATCTTCTGAATGAGTAGAATCACTGAATGTACCCCAATTAGCATCAATGGTTTGTTCCTTCAGATAGTCATGTTCCTCCACATGAATATCATCCTTGTGTCTGCCATTTTGGTCGATGACACCTTGATTCTCCACCTTATTATGTTCATTCACTGAATGTAGCACTCTTGCTTGATCTTCAACAGAAATGTCATCCATGGTTAAACCGCCCTTGTGAACAATACCTTGGTCCACCACCGCCTGATCTTGGGTAGAATCATCATCCATGGTAAAACCCTCTTTCCCAACAACACCTTGCCCCACCACCTCCCGATCTTGCGCAGCATCACCATTCTCGACAGCTCCCAAGTCATAAGTGGCGTCCAATCCCTTGTGTTGATCCTGGACAGCAATATCATCTACGGTAGCGCGCATTCCAGCCATGACTATTTGCCCCGCGACTTGATGATTTTTGACAGCATTCATGACTGGACCCTCTTTGTCGATGACACCTTGCTCCACCGCCTCCTGATCATCCCTGGCATCACCGTCTTTCTTGGTTGTTCCCAATTCACGAGTGTCACATTGCTGCAGTGCCTTGTCTTGATCTTCGGCAGCAGTGCTATCTGTACATTCACTCGTTCTGACGATGACATCTGGCAGCAGCGCCTCCTGATCTTCCACGGCATGAACATTCTTGGTCTTGGCTGGTCCCAGCTTCTCTTGGTCCTCGGCAGAAGCAATGTCACAACTTGTGCTTCCATCCTTTGGGTGGATTGCATCCCTGGCAGCTCTCGGCGGATCAGCGTTGCACTCTACAAGACCAACCCTGCCAGCATCAACATCTTTGCCTAATGCGCCTTGTTTGTCGGCTGCACCTCGTTGCTCCACCACCTTCTCGTTGTCTCCCACAAGTTTCTCTTCCTGAAGCTCACCGCCCGCGTCCGCCGCCGGCTCGGGGAGGTGGAGCGCCCGCCGACTGAACGTGGTGTTAGCCGGAGCCGACGTGGCAGCACCGTCGCTGAGCCCGTACCGGCCGTTGGCCGTCACGTGCAGCCCCGCGGCGGCGGCAGCAGCATCTTCCTCGAGCTCCTCCGACGCAGACGCAGACGGAGACGGGATGGGGTGGAGCAAAGGGTGGTCGGACCTGAGATGGAGCAAGAGGCCGAGGCCGAGCTTGGGGGCGGCGGCGGGCGAGCGCGCGGGGAGGAGGGCGCGGATGGAGCCGAACAGCCTCCTCCCGAGGCCGGCCCCGTGGAGAGGCGGCGAAGGGGGCGCGATCGGCGGCGAGGGGGAGGAAGGCGGGGTTGTTGTTGTTGTCGTGCGGGCGGGAGGTTGGTCCTCCGGCTCGTTGTCGTCGGTGCCGCCGATCATGGCCATCAGCGAGGCGGCGGCGGCGGCGGCGAGGATGTGTAGAGGGGAAAACCCTAGCCTAGATAAGCCTCGATTGCATTCCCTCTGCTTCTCTCTCTCTCTCTAGACGCACACACGCAAATGGGATGAACCTCTGTCAGTCGGCTTCTCTCTCTCTCTCTAGAATGGAATTGGAGTGGCAAACCGTACGGAGGTGAAGAGAGCGGAGAAGCGTATCTCGTAAGCCAACCGGATGTTTTTCACTGCGGCCCCTCCAGTCATGCGCTATTTGCACATCCATGCCACAAGTGTACGGAAGCATTGCTCTAATTATAATAACCTCCTCTTGAAACTCGGAAAATAATCCCGCCATGCCACATCCTGCTAATTCTTCCTGACGAATTTTTTTATTCCCCGCATTAATCCCGCCATCCCTCTCCCCCCAACCTCTTTCCTGCCAACTCGTTTTCCACCATCCCTTTCCCGTCAACCTCTTTTCCACCACCGTTTCCCGCCATTTTACCGCGTCGTCTCTCTTTATAAAACAGGACCGCCGGATAGTTTTGAACCACTAGTGACTAATGTGTCACTCCTTTTCTTCCTATCGGTAACCCTTTGCTGCCATGAGTGTGCCTTGCTCAGACCATTACTTTACATCGAGGAAGATGAAGGATGCAAGCTTGCTCCCAGGGATGAGAGTTGAGCGTTGTTGGTGCAATGATTTTACGAAGGTGAAGGAGTCGGCATATTTCTTTGATAACTTTGGCATAAAGTTTTTCATGTGTGTCAACTATGATCATGATGCGCCAGCAAGTTCGGCGTACCGAGATGTCCGGTATGTTGTAAGCATGATGAATAGACATATTATTAGTGTCGTTATAGTTTTGTAGTAACGTTCTTATTTTCGTTGCAGTCTCCTCTGCCCCTCTGCATGTGTTACCATAATTAGATCGACACGGACCAACCGGAGTGGCGGCCAAAGAGATTTAAGAAAGACATCATCGTGCATGGGACGACTTCAAGGTGGAGGAGCAGGCAAAGGAGGTTGATATAAAGGCGAAAGCGGAAGCGGGAGAAATGTCTCAAAAACCATCACGACGGGCAACGTCATTGTCTTAATGACTAGGGGAAGAGATTCACGAAGGAGGGGCGAAGTTGAAGGAGGATGAACCGCAAGGAGCTCAGGTGAGACGGATACGTTGAGGAAGAGGGAAAGGGCTGCTCAAGCGAAGGCGGCGGAAGAACGTGGTGACAAGACTTGAAAATGGCCACGCTGGACTCATGACCATTAGATTTTTGTTGAAGTGTAGCGGTGTATCTAAATTTAAGTAGAAGTGTAGCTTTATATCTTAATTTCAGTTGTAGTGTATGGATCGTGTTATGAGCTTCTGCTAATAATATATAGACAAAGACGTAACCAATAGCGAAGGCCTATGAGGTTTTCTATTTGCTAGCATTTGCTTAGGAAATTTATTTAGAAGGTAGTCCTTCCTGAATTGCGGAAAAATCATCTTACTTGTTTGGTTCTCGGTGTAGGTGATGATCTACTTCTTGCGGTTGCGAGTTTTAGGTTAGTCATCTAATCATTTAACTTGCATTTATTTATTTTTAGCTTGTACATGTTTATGTATTCTCGTATTGATGATATTTATATACAATATTCTCTTGAGGAGTAAAATATTGCACTTCACTTTAGGAAGTCAATCGCTGCACCTCACTTGAGGAAGCCAAGAGCTGCACCTCTCTTGAGCAAATAAAGAACACTCGGAGAGTTAGTCGCAAGGGGTTTGTGTTTAAACCGGACGAGGTGCAATAAAGGATATACTACCATAATACCACTGTCTTGGGAAGAAAGTGATAGTATTATACTTTCGGAACCTATATTAAGGAGACAAAAACACAACCAAGAACACTAAACTATCTACTTTGTATATCTATCTTGTATAGCAAGCAACATATCCAAGGCGGTTGCGGGAATGCTGCAACAATTCGAGAGATTGACACCTTAGTCAAGACGCATATTCCCAAGGTGATGTTCTTATGTGAAACTAGACAGAAAAGTGAACGGGTGGCTAAATTGAGGAATCGGTTGGGCCTCCGAGGATTTACTGGTATTGATAGCGATGGATTAAGCGGGGGACTTGCCTTGTTTTGGGACGAAAGTATACACATTGTTGTCCAACAAGTAACTAGCAGATTCATACATGTTCATGTGAGGTTGGCTCCATCAGAACAGACATGGCAGGCGACATTTGTGTATGGGGAGCCGAGGACCGAAAACCGTCATCACATGTGGAGCACGTTATGTGACCTCAAAGTGACTACAACATTGCCTTGGTTTATTATGGCGGATTTTAACGAGGCACTATGGCAACACGAACACTTCTCGGTCTGTCCTAGACCGGAAAGCCAGATGGCAGCATTTCGAGATACACTCATGATCCGTGAACTCAAGGATTTGGGTTTTTCCGGCCTACCTTTTACATATGATAACAGGAGGAGTGGACGTAATAATGTGCGTGTAAGGCTTGACCGAGCAGTTGCGGATGATAGTTGGAGAAATATTTGTACGGATGTGTCTGTGGTACACTTGGTCTCACCTTGCTCAGACCATTGTCCTGTTTTGGTTCAGCTTGATAAGGAGAATCAGACGATTCAGGGACGAAAATGTTTACACTATGAGATACTGTGGGAGCGGGATAATGGCTTACCAGAGGTGATAAAAATGCATGGGCTGGTTTAGGTACCAAATCGGACTTGGGTGATATTCATGGAGCTCTGAATCAGGTTATGTTGGCTCTTCATAAATGGGACAACAAGAAATTTTGCAACGTGACTCGTCAGCTAGCAAACATGCGAAGAAAGGTAGAGAGTTTGATGGCATGTGGCGCACCACAAAGTGAAATTAGGGAAGCTATGGATATGATGAATGATTTGTTGTATAAAGAAGAGATGTTATGGCTCCAGAGAGATCGCGTATCATGTGGTTGAAGGAGGGTGATCGCAATACCCGTTTCTTCCACAATAAGGCAGTATGGCGAGCTAAAAAGAATAGAATCAAATACTTGAAAGATCAAGATGGGGTTGTGCGGGATACACCGGCGATATGGAAAGGATGACCCGAAAATATTTCCAATCGGTATATACCCGAGACCCAACGTTGGAGTCTGCTCCAGTGGTGAGCCTATTTGAGGAGAAAATTACAACACAGATGAACGAGCAGCTGTGTAAACCGTTCACTGAAAATGAAATATCGGATGCGCTTTTCCAGATTGGGCCTCACAAGGCGCCGGGACCAGACGGCTTTCCAGCGAGATTTTTTCAAAGGAATTGGGCGGTGTTGAAGGATGAAATTGTACAATCTGTGATCTTGTTTTTGAAACGGGGAGTATGCCGCCAGGGGTAAATGACACATCAATTGTGCTCATACCAAAGGTAGACAATCCGACAGAATTAAAGGATTTCCGTCCGATAAGTTTATGCAATGTTGTCTACAAAATAATTTTGAAGTGTTTGGTGAATAGGCTAAGGCCTCTATTAGATGAAGTGATATCAGAAAATCAAAGCGCCTTTGTGCCCGGTCGTCTTATTACAGATAATGCATTGCTTGCTTTTGAGTGTTTGCATTATTTGGAGCATGGAGCAACAATTACCAATCCTTTTTGTGCCTACAAATTGGATCTTTCAAAGGCATACGATAGAGTTGATTGAACTTTCTTGGAGGAGGTGATGCATAAAATGGGCCTCTCTCATGATACAATGGATAATGTTGTGTGTGACCACGGTGAGGTACTCCGTCAAATTTAATGGAGTCTTATTGGAAGCGTTCTTCCCCACATGAGGTTTACATCAGGGTGACCCCCTTTCCCCTTTCTTATTCCTTTTTGTTGCTGATGGTCTCTCTACTCTGTTAAAGTCAGAAGTGAATGCGGGAGGTTTATCACCGATTAAAGTGTGTAGACGTGCCCCTGGAGTGTCTCATCTACTATTCGCGGATGACACACTGTTATTTTTCAAGGCAGAAGGTAATCAAGCGACGCGGGTCAGACATATCATTGATACCTATGGGTCGAAGCCTATTAAATCCGGCCAAGTGCTCTATATATTTTAGCAAGCTCTGTCCAGCGGCTGTGCGAGAGGAGGTGAGACAGATCCTTAATATTCGAGTGGGAGCGAGTTTGAAGATAAATATTTGGGTCTTCCCACTCCAGAAGGTAGGATGAACCGTGGTAGGTTTCAGAATCTACAAGCTAAATTAAGCAAGCAGATTATGTTATGGGGTGATCTATCTCAAGGTGGGAAGGAGGTCATGATCAAAGCTATCGCCCAAGCACTGCCAACATATATCATGGGGGTTTTAAACTCCCTATGTCGGTTTGTGATGATTTGACAAAGTTGATAAGGGATTTTTGGTGGGGAGCTGATCGAGGAAAAGAAAGGCCCATTGGTTGAGTTGGGAGAAAATGGTACGACCTAAATATGAGGGGGGTATTGGCTTTAGAGACATGTGTGTCTTTAACCAGGCGCTCCTAGCCCGTCAAGCGTGGAGGCTCATTGCAAGACCAGATAGCTTATGTGCCCGGGTACTCAAGGCAAAGTACTACCCGCAGGGTAATATTGTGGACACGGAGTTCACCGGTAATCCTTCCTCAACTTGGACAGCTATAGCTTATGGATTGGAATTACTTAAAAAGGGTCTAATATGGAGGATTGGCAATGGGGAATCTGTGAGAATGTTGAGGGACAACTGGATCCCACGTGAGTTCAGCCTCAAACCGATCGGCCACCGTGGTAAATCAAGGCTGAATCGTGTGTCCAAATTGTTGGACGAACATGGTGTGTGGCGAGAGGAACTTGTCCGGAAGAACTTCCCTCCCATAGATGTGGCGTCTATTCTCGGTATTAAAACATCTCCGCATTGGGAGGCGGATTTCCTTGCTTGGTAACTCGAGAAAAGCTGGAGTTTTAACTGTCCGCGGTGCCTATAAGTTGGCCCTAGCACTCGTGAATCGGGAGCACGATCATGCTACATCTAGCAACGCCCCTACGGCGACAAGGCAATATGGAAGTTAATATGGAGTAGCAAGGTTCTACGAGAAAGTACGTATTTTCGCATGGAGGGCGGTACATGGAGCTCTCGCTACGGAAGTGAACACGGCTGGCTGCGTGGTATGCATGTTTCTAGCACATGTCTTGTACGTGGGTGTGAGCCGGAGGACATATCTCACATGATGTTCCGATGCCCTCATGCGGTGGCTCTTTGGCGGTCCATGCGGGAGGTGTGGTCTATACCTAACGATGCAAGCAGCTCCGGGGTCCCGGGAGTCTTGGTCGGAGGAGCTCGTTGTTGCCATTGTCGAAGGAGGTGCTTGATAGAGCTCGATGACTATTTGGAGAATCTAGTTTGTGCGAAATGAAATTACACACAACAAACCGATGCAGCCGATTGAAGGATCTCAAACATTTTTGTGTAGCTATATGTCTTCCCTAGCCAATTCCATGAAGCTGCCAATAGAGAATATTCTAAAAGGGAAGCGGCCTTTGCATCGGACGAGAGACGGCGGGGAGCAACCCGCACTGCTAGTACTAGTCCGTGGACTCGGCCACCTGAGGGAATGGTTAAACTGAACGTGGACGAGATCGTTTATATTGCGGGATGGAACGACAAGTGTTGGAATCATTCGAGAAGGCATGATGGCTCAATAATTCTGTCATCCTGTAGAGTCTTGAGTACGATGTTGTTCGGCATTGGAGGCCGAACTACGAGCATTGGTGGAGGGCGTTTCTCCGGCTAGTGAGTGCTGTCAAGAACTAATCCTAATTGAAACGGACGATCTTTGAGATACTCCAGATGATAAGAAGCAAAGAGAGGAATTTATCCGAGTTAGGTAATCTCACTTCGAAGCAAAAGTACTACTGAACTCGGATTAGATTGCTTGGAATCTCCAAAATTCCACGTTCCCGAAATTTTGCTAGTCATGAATTAGCTAAGTATGGTAGATTGAATGACCGTACATATGTATGGTTTGGGTGCAGGCCGGATTGCATTACGGATGCCCTTCTAAGGGATTGTAATTATACCTATATTTAATTAATATAATCCCTTTGCCCTCGCAAAGAAAAACATATCCATGTTGAAATTCATGTAAGGTGGATGAACTATGCAAACAAATATAATTGATATTATATTATTATGTGTTGTTGGTACAACTCGGGCATAGATCTATTTGTATCATGATTAAGCAAATTAAAACTTGTGCAATATTAGCAAGGAAAACACCGACAAAAGGAAACCATCTTCGGTTACGACATGGACTAGTGTGGTGATGGTGACCGAGATGAACACATGGGACGACGGTGGGGACGGTTGCAAGGTTCGAGCTCATCCAAAGGTGTCAGGTTCGTACGAACAAGGCCGGACAGAGGACTAGCCTTCGATAAGCAGCGACCAAAGCGGGTGGCTATGACAATGGCAACACACGACACATGGGGCGGAGAGAGACGTAGTCGATTCAGGAGTGGACGACTTGTATGCCACCGACGGGGATGCCCCATAGAAAATAAGAAGAGGACCCGCTCGCGCCGGGCACTGTCCGCATGACCGCATTTTCAGCCCAAATTCAATCTAGACATGAAGCCTTGAAAAACCTGTTGCTCGTTTCGTTTGGCCACGTTGTTGTGTCATGCCCTAAGAGCATCTCCAGTCGGGTCCCCCAAATCGTCCCCCAAACGGCGCCAGATTGAGCGTTTCCGGGACGTGTTTTTGTTCGTGCCGCGTTTGGGGGTGATACGTCTCCAACGTATCTATAATTTACGATGTTCCATGCTAGTTTTATGACAATACCTACATGTTTTGTTCACACTTTATAATGATTTTATGCATTTTCCGGGACTAACCTATTAACAAGATGCCGAGGTGCCAGTTCCTGTTTTCTACTATTTTTGGTTCCAGAAAAGCTGTTCGGGCAATATTCTCGGAATTCGACGAAACAAAAGCCAAACCTCCTATTTCTCTGAGGGACACACGGAGCCAGAAGGGCAACCCAGGGGGAGGCCCACAACCTCCAGACCACAGGGGGGCGCGGCCAAGGAGGGGGGCGCGCCGCCCTATACGGTGGGCCCCCCGAGCACCCCCTCGCGTCGCCCTTTCGCCTATATATTTCCTCGCGACGCGAAAACCCTACAACAACAGATCATATTCCAGAAAGACTCCAGTGGCGCCGCCGCCATCGCGAAACCAAGTTTTGGGGGTCAGAAGTTCCTGTTTCGGCACCCTGCCGGGACGGGGATCGACCCCCGGGAGTCTTCTCCATCGACGCCACCGCCTCCATCATGCTCCGTGAGTAGTTCCCCCATGGACTACGGGTTCTAGCAGTAGCTAGTTGGTACTCTCTCTCCCATGTACTTCAATACAATGATCTCATGAGCTGCCTTACATGATTGAGATCCATCTGATGTAATCGGTGTTGTGTTTGTTGGGATCCGATGAATTGTTACATTATGATCGCTCTATCTATAAAGTTTGTGAAGTTATTGTTGCTGCAATCTTGTTGTGTTTAATGCTTGTCACTAGTGCACGAGTGGCATGATCTTAGATTTAAGCTCTATAATTATTGCTTAGATTGTATCTTCAAGTTGTTTGCACATGTCTCCGTCGGAACCGAGGCCCCGAGTGACAAGCATTGGGATAACTGGAGGGGAAGGTTTAGATATGAGGATCACATGTTTTCACCAAGTGTTAATGCTTTGCTCCGGTGCTCTATTAAAAGAAGTACCTTAATTACCAGTAGATTCCATTGAGGCCCGGCTGCCACCGGCTGGTAGGACAAAAGATGTTATGCAAGTTTCTCATTGCGAGCACGTATGACTATATATGGAAAACATGCCTACATGATTAATAAATTGATGTTCCATCTTAATGCTATTTCAATCCTATCAATTGCCCAACTGTAATTTGTTCACCCAACACTTGTCACTTGTTATTGGAGAGTTACCACTAGTGTAGATAGCTGGGAACCCCGGTCCATCTTTCATCATCAAATACTCACTCGGTTCTATATGCCATTAGAAGTAGTATCAACTATTTTCTGGTGACATTGCCTACGTATTCTTGCTCTCTGCTGCATTGTGTTACTTGTTACTATTGCTCTCATATGCTATCGCTGCTTTCACATCACCCCTGTTACTAGTGCTTTTCCAGGTGCAGCTGAATTGACAACTCAGTTGTTAAGGCTTATAAGTATTCTTTGTCTCCCCTTGTGTCGAATCAATAAATTTGGGTTTTACTTCCCTCGAAGACTGTTGCGATCCCCTATACTTGTAGGTTATTAGGGGGACGTCGCTCCCCAGCCGCGTCCCCCAAAGGAGGATGAATGTTATGTTCCTGTGGATTCTCTTGAAATATTCCCTATGAGTAAAACTTGTGAGAATAATTATGCTACTGTTATCTATGATAATCCATGCTATTTTGATAAATCTTATGATAATGCTTTGTTTGTGCTCGATATCGAAATGCATAGTACTAAAGAGTTTTGCTTAGCAAATGTTTATGATAAAGCTCTAGATGATGGTCCTATGTTACTTGATAATATTAATTGTACTACTAATGAAAATGGGATTGGAGAGGTCTTGATTTTATCTAGGAGTCC